>NW_024062789.1:307500-907500 GCF_006381635.1 Hibiscus syriacus
TGTACCTTTTTATATACAAAAGTAAGATAGTAGTCCAAAAATGGGGTAAGCGAGAGAGCGTCGGTGATTTCTCAACTATCACTGTAAGTATAAAGACAGGTCTCTGCTCTTAAGGATTAAGCGAGACTTATTTATCCAAAAAAGAATTAAGAGAGACTCACCACTTTGTTCATGCAAAACACCAACTCAGTCTGAGTTATGGTGAGGAAAACTTCACTATGATTATGATTATCACTAGTACTTCTATCTGTTGCTAATTGTAAAAAAATGAACATGTTCAGTATTCAGACATCAGGCCGAGAGTTTTTTTTTATATAACTTTTATCTCTGATTTTAACCAAGCACACCCATAAGCATGAAAGATTGCTTTAACTCGGCTCGACTCAACAGTTTGTAATGGTAGTCTTGCATTTGCAGACTGAGCTTAATACCATTCGTGGTCATGACAAAAGTTTTCAGATCGGGCTTTACCGCAAACAGTGCCAACCCTACTCCACTTGTTTTGGACTTCAGGTTGAACGTGGAAAAAGGTCCCTCTTGTCTACCACAGTTAAGGTGGTTATACGACGGAGTTAGGACCAAATGTTAAAAAGGATAAAATAGTTTTATATATTTATAAAAAGATAATAATTTACTAAGTGTTTAAATCCGAATATTAAGGGACTAAAACTTTTTTTAATTAATATTTAAATTAAAATGACTTAAGATACTATTTTCCTATGTCCCTTTCAAATATAACGTAGATTCGTCTCTACTTACAAACTATAAAACTTATGTTTTCATTCTTAGCTGAATCGTTAATTGCATTGACACTTGATTTTATGGGCAGTTGAGTTGGATATAAGATAAAATTAAAATGATATCATTATTTGCGTTTCTGACAAATCAAATGTGTGATATAAAAAAAATATTAATTTAGTTATGATCGATATTGACGAATCAAACATCTGTATCGCTTGGGAAAAAGCTAAATTTTATAGGGTAAAGTATAGTAATGGTCACTGAATTTTTTATAAAACTTTCATTTAGGTCCTTAAACTTTTAAAACTTACAATACAGTCCTCTAACATTTAATCCGTTTACAATATGGCCCCCGACCTAACCGGTCGTTTGACGTCGTTAGTACGTTTGCAATATGGTCACTAAACTTTTTAGGCGCTTGCAATTAGGTCCCCCAACTTTTAAAACATACAACACAATCCTCAATTTCATTCTAAACCCCAAATTCCATTTCAATCTCAAAATTCCTTTTTCGCTTCTCTATTCTCATTTCCAACGTAACTTTTCATTCGGAGATGCATAGAAAATTCTAATATAACTTTGAATTATGTGGAGGTATTGACTTGAATAAGGGTTCATTGAGAAAAGACCTGACCAACGGACTATCGGTACGGGTGTGCAAAAATACCCGACTCGGTTGACCCGACCTGTCGACCCGAACTTAAAAAACCTGTAATTTTCTAAAAAAATTACCTTGCCCGACATTTCTCGGGTTGAGTCCGGGTCACAAAATTGAGTTTTTCGAGTACTCGGTTAGTTTTTTTTATTTTTTATTATATATATATATAATATAATGAATTATTTATATTATGTATTATTAGATTTTGTATTTCAAACTTTTAAATTTTATGTTCGGATGTTGGAGTATATAATTTGAAGTTTCGAACATTTAAATTTGTGTATATTTTTTTAAATTAATAATTTGAAAATTAAAAAAAAGGGTACCATGTATCTGCAAAATCCGGGAACTCGATTATCGGGTACCGCAACATCCAGGTCGGGACACGGGCCAAGAAATCACCGACCCCGATATTGCGGGTACCCAGTTACCGGGTACCCGAATTTGCACACCCCTAACTATTGAGACCATCAACGATTCAAGGTGTAATGTTAGATACATGTCATCTCAAGTGAAGCATAGATGTTCGATGAAATGCTTGTGAGAAAAAAGAGAGGTTAGAAATGCGGAGTTGCAAATACTACTAAGATAAACTAAGTATCATTGTTGAAAGTTACCAACAAAGCTGAAATTATTTTGTATAAATGACATATAATAATTTCTTCGTTTAATTCTTGTGGTTAAAGATTTTTCAACAGATGATCAAATATAATGAAATCCCAAACAGCACATTCACCTCTCAGTCTCTTTCGCTCACATGCACTCTCGTTTGGTTTTTGTTCTTCAATTTTCCACCATGTAAAATTATAAACCCAAGCAGTGCTATATTTTTTTAGCTTTTTATTTCCAAATAAAAAATGGATGAAGAATTGTTGGAACGCAACACCGATTGCGTTTATTTCTTAGCCTATCCCCTCACTTGCAAAAATGTATTTATTTTCTCTTTTGGGCTATCCGGAAGTAAGCTTTTCCTCTTTCGCACTTTCCTATTTTTAGCTCGCACTGTGTGTTTTTTTGTTGTTGAAATTTTTATGTTTCTGAAATTGCATGTCAATGATCTGGATATTCAGTGTTTGTTTTGATCCAAAATCATATAATTTTCTTTCTTTCTTCTTAATAAAAACTTTTAGTACTCCTTATGAAATATATTCAGTCCATCTGAATAAAAGTGAAAGAGGGTCCTAGGGTATATATTTTTTATCTTATTGTTTGGTTTTTCTTTAAATCAGTGAATTGGTTGTGAGTATCGACATAGTGAAATCGCTAGGCTCAATATGAGAGACTGCTGGTACTAGTTTACTAGGAATTGTATTGATCTGACATGTGGTTTTCGCTGTCCTGTGAGCTCGTATTATTTTTAATAAGTTCATGTTGATTATGGGACTGATGTATTATGAACGAATTGGAATTTTTTACATGTTTTGGAAATTGAGGATTGTGTTGTAAGTTTTAAAAGTTGGGGACCTAAATGCAAGCATCTGAAAAGTTCAATGACCATATAGTAAACTTACTAACGGCAGTGTAACGGCGTCAAACGACCGGTTACTTTGGGGTCATATTGCAGATGGACTAAATATTGGAGGATTGTATTGTAAGTTTTAAAAGTTGGGGGACCTAAATGAAATCTTTAGAAAAGTTCAGTTACAATTACTATACTTTACCCAATTTTATAGTACATTTTGAGTGTTGATCCACATGTGTTAATTTGATAGTACGGTGAATCTTATCTAATTTAAATTGTTAATATATATTTAATTTTAATATTTAATCAAATGTTAACTAATATAACTCTAACTTAAAAGTATAAAATATTAATGTTATTACAATTTAAAGATGACAATTAAAATTGAAATAAATTTTATTTTTAAGATATAATTTAGAATTTGACTTTATCATTAATTAATTTCTAAATTATAAAAGTTATTGAAGCCAACGGATTCTTAAAAAAAGAAAGGCCCGTTTTTGTTAATTTACAAGATCTATTTTGAATATTTGAAGTGAATGTATCCGTTGGCACAATTGATGGTTGTTTCAAAATTCAAACCTTGATCTTTTTTCTTACCACCAACAGTTCCCTATACTCAAAATCAGCTTTCCCTTTCCCTCTCGACTCCTTTTCTTTTTGCCCTTTACAATTCCTTAAGATGGGTACCTATGGAAAATGGTTCAAGTCACTTGTAACTCCCAAACCACTTCAAGACCTCAGCAACAAGTATTTTTGCTCAATCCCTAAACTAAGATTCTCGTTTTCTGCAACTCTGATTTGTTTTCTTTCCGCTTTCGGTGTTTTATTTTTTTAGTTCATTTTGTAGGAGAAAATGGGAGATAATAAGTCTAAGAAGAAGTGGAAGCTCTGGAGGAGCTCCTCCGAAGGGTTCGAATCCTCCTCATCCAGGGGTCTTAAAACGCATCACGTGGCTGCTTCAGAGACCTCCGATTCTTCTTTCATGGCGGATGGTGCACTCGCTGCTGCCATGGCTACCATTGTTCGTGCTCAACCCAAAGATTTTAGGGCTGTGAAGCGAGAATGGGCCGCCATCCGAATCCAGACTGCATTTCGAGGCCTGCTGGTATATGGGTTACTCACTCTCTTTATTATTGTTTGATATTAGAAATATTTTTTTCATTTTGTTTATACGAAAGAATGATTTGGGTAAATTGTGTGGCAATTAGGCTTTTAAGAAGAATTAATCTTGTGTATTTAGCCATAAGTAATGTTTTCCCATTGTTTCATCTCGTTCATAGTAGCTCGTTCCTGGACCAAACCCGCTCATCATTGCTCAAACGTTCAAGTTAAATGGAAACTAACTGCATTTTGGTGAAAAATCTGTATGTTATCTGCTTTAAATTGCCGTTCTTTTTCATGGTAGGCAAGACGAGCTTTAAGGGCTTTGAAAGCAGTAGTAAGGATTCAAGCCATATTCCGTGGTCGTCAAGTTCGTAATCAAGCTGCCGTGACATTAAGGTGCATGCAAGCTCTTGTAAGGGTACAAGCTCGTGTGAGAGCACAATGTCTGATATTTTCAGAAGAACAAGCTGTGCATAAACTCAATGATCCAACCAAGGATGCTGAGGTTTTATATATTTTTATCTCCTATACCATTTCACCGTCAATTATTTGACAATAACAAAATGCTAATATGATGAAATGCTAAACAATTTTCCAGAAAGGATGGTGTGACAGTCCTGGGACTTTAGAAGAAGTAAGAGCGAAACAACAAATGAGGCAAGAAGGTGTAATGAAAAGGGAGAGAGCAATGTCATACTCTGTTTTAAAACAGGTAGAGCTCGAAAAACCTTTGATTTGAAGTGGGGTGCCAGAGTTTTGGTGTTTGACTGGTTTAATTCTTGTTAATAGCAGTCAAGATCATATGGCAATGGCAGCCCAAATTTGAGAGCAAACAAGCACCCATTCCCTCACAAGCATCATCATCAAAAGCTAGATTGGAATTGGGTTGATCATTGGATGGCAACCAAGCCCTGGGAAAGTGCAGATGCCAGTAACCAAGCCCGAGTTCTTGCAAGGCCTCCTATGGTCAATCAGACTTCAGATTCATTGTCTTCCCCTAGTTCCAACTCGGTCTACGACGAGAGCTCGACTTCGACGTCATCGGCATCCGTGTCTCCCACTGCATTAGAAGATAATCCTACAAAGAAACCCAGCTACATGAAACCTACCCAGTCTATCAAAGCTAGGACCTTCAGGTTTTCTTCTTCGGATAACATGCGGGGACACGTCGTTGATAGTGATGATTTAAAGTATTTTCACGAGAAAATGACGACTCTCTCCTGTGAAGACACCAGAAGTTGTGCTGATTCGAACCCATCATTTAATTTTTCCAGGGAACTGTGCCGATCGAGACAAGATTCCCCAAAGAAAAAATCAGTGGTGTCAAGGTAGAAGACGACAATTAAATTGTTCTGCATAAACAATTAATTATCCTATGTATCCTATAGTGCAATTCTACAAAAGACTTTTTTGTGGTGTTATGTAAACGATTAAGTATAATGTATTTTCACTTCTGCCGTGCAAAATCGTTGAACAATTATGCATGATGATGATAACTAAAGGATATGAAAATAATGAGAGGTTCCAAGATCAAGCAAAACTCAATCATTAATGAGGTAGCAATTCAAATCGATCAATAACCAAGTTGGGTTATATAATCTTATTAATTAAGGGATAAATTACACAGTTCCTCATTGAACTGTACTCCCTCTCCTATTTTCCTCACCCAACTTTCAATTTTTCTAATTTGCTCATTGAACTTTACAAATTGAATCATTTTGCTCACTCCCCCGTTATCTCTCTGACGTTTTGATGACATGTCATTTTTATTTTATTTTTTAATATAAAATAATTAAGAAAACAATAAAAAATTGAAGGTGGTCGGATGCCACTGCCGTCGATCGTCGTAGATGGCGGTCGTTCAATCTCAAATTTCATGGGTCACTTCACCTCGACACCGTGAGTCTGAATCCGACCTCCAGTTTGTTGGAACTTGCTCCGAAGTCCACGAATTTGATATTGAAAGTGAGGAAGTTGAAAAGTTTCAATCTAGATTCATGGGTTTTGAGACATTTTCCGGTGAAACAACCACCAGATTTGGACTCAAGGGGTCGAGATGAACCGACCCATGAAGTTTAGGATCGAACGACTACCATAAACAACGGTGGCTGGAATGAAAATGGCTTGGTGGCTGACGGTGGCAACTGATTGCAAAGTAGGAAGAAAATGGGGGGAAAGAAAAAGGAAAAAAATTAAGAAATTAAGAAGAAAAAATTATTTTATAATGGATTCGAAATGAGGTCGTTTTGGTGTATATTTGAGTTTTTCAAAACGATGTTGTTTTGATGCTTATGTCATTTCTTTTGTCATGTCATAACATCGTTAAATAGTAAATGACAGTGAGCAAAATGATTCAATTTGTAAAGTTCAGTGAGCAAATTAAAAAAATTGAAAGTTGGGTGAGGAAAATAGGAGAGAGAGTATAATTCAGTGAGAAACGGTATAATTTACCCTTAATTAAGTGAAGAATTGGAAAAGTAAAATATCTCAAACTAATTAAATGAAATAAAATAATTAAAATCTTAGGATTTTGAATACACCGCACAATGAGGTTAATGGATCTTTAAGCTTGAGTGAAAAACATATATTGTGAGATATTTTAAAGTACATGTTCCAAATTCTTATGTGACGTTTGGTTCGCTGGAATGTTTCTGAGGGAATTGGAATCTGTCAGGAATTGGAATCCAATTCCATATTCTGTTTGGTTCGCAGACATGTCACATGAATTTGATTTCAATAATGTAAAATGACAGGATTGCCCTTCTTATTATTATTTTTGCTTAATTTTAGTTTGGTTTATAAATTACATGTAGTAATATATTATAATTTTTTTAAAAAAAATTAAATTTTAAGTTTATTGATTGATTATTCATTTCAATAAATTATAAAAATCATGCTAATAAACATCATAAGTTAAAATCATCCCAATTAGTGATGGCCATGGGTCGGGTTGGGTCGGATTTTTGGTCCACCCGACCTGACCCGAGAAAAAGGGAACCTCCATACGAGACCCGACCTGACCCGACCCGAATATATGAATTAGAAACCCGACCCGAAATAATAAAAAAATTATTTTTATAATAAAAAAGTGACTTAATTGGAAAAAATATAGAGAGAGAGGGGTATTATTGTAATTATTCCTAAATATATAAGGTAAAATTATATATTTTTTTGGGTCGGATCGGGTATTTTTCACCCTAAACCCGAACTCGACCCCACTTGAATATTACACTTCAAAAAACCGACCCGACCCGATCAAAATAAAGTTTCACCCGACCGGACCCGAATATATAAATTAGAAATCCGACCCGAAATAAAAAAATTTATTCAATATATGAATAAGTAACTAAAAGATTGATGAGGGTAGTATGGTCAAATTTCAATTCCCTCTAACAAGGGAATTGAATTCAATCATAGAATGGATGTAATTCACTTTCCCTCATTTGATGGAAAGTTGAAGCCATAAGGGATTCCAATTCCCTTGGAAAATTTGAACCAAACATGAGAAAGTGGTGGAATTGGATTCCAATCCCCCCTAATTCCAAGGGATTCATGCCAACTGTAGACATTAAACTTTTCATAATTATAATTATAATAATTATTAATATATTATTATTATTTATTATATATATATATATATATTACAAATTACATCAGAGGCCCAATAATCCCGAATGGCCCAACAATGACCCAACCGGCCCAGACCCAAATAGAAACCTTGAACTAATTTGGGGTTTTAGCCAGGGTATCTCAACCCTATCCCAGCCGCCTCTGCTGTTTCCAGAAGCTCCCAGCCGCCCCTCCAACTTCCAGACAGTCCAGCTGCCAACGCCACGCCATTACCGACACTCCCACTGCCAGGTGCTCCACTCTGATGATGCCACCACGCCGCCGCCTCGCTAAATACTCCAGAAGCAGCCCCACGTCGAAGCCCTATGGTGAGTTACCACCATAGCTTGGTGACTCACAGCCAAGAGCTCTATTATCCGGTCCAAGGCGAGCTCGGTGGTGGCTATAAAAGCCACCACTCCTGCAAAACAAAAGGAGGGACGAACAACAAGCAACAAAGACCAGAAACCAAAAGGGGAGGGAGATACGAAAGGAACAAAAAAAAAACAGAGAGCAAAGAACTACACCAACGATCCCAGAAAAATAAAAACCGAAAGAAAAGAAGCCGAAATACTTACCATTATCGGAGGACTTCGAAGCGTCGCCTGAACCATTGTAAAACCGAAGATAAAACTTCGGTTTCGTTTAGATCTACGAAAATTGGTAAGACTTTATGCGAAAACAACCTTGGATTTAGGCCTAGAAAAATCGGGACTTTGGTTTAAGGGTATTTTGTATTTTCTGGCCACCGTGAGTGGTGGTCGGCGGGAAGCGTCGGCGTCGAAACAAGGAGGCCGGCCGGAGGCTTTAAGAGAGAAAAAAGAGAAAAAAAGATTCTCTCAGATTAGAGAGAGAAAGAAAGGAAGCAAATGAGAAATGGCTATTAGGGTCGGCTAGTTATAGGGTATTTATACCCAATATGAAACGACACCGTTTCATGGGTATAATTGCGCGTTTCGGGTAAAGGGTAAACCCTGTCCGCAGTGTTCCAAGATTGTATACCTTGCAATTTAGTCACTGAAAGTAATTTTTGACTATTATAATTTAGTCTTCGAAGTTTGTTTTATTTTATTTCAGTCATGTCCAGTATAATTATATATTTAGGGTGAATACTGAATTTAGTCCCTTATAGTTTAGTAATTATTATTTTAATCACAAACATCATGTTTTAATTTGTTTTAATTTAATATTTGAATTCAATATATATTTATTTTAGTCACTACATTAATAAATAGGTAATATATCATGTTTAGCCACTGTATTTTTAAATAATTAATTATAATTTAAGATACTAAATTTTAATATATTTTAATTTAGTCATTTACTTTAATATTTTCAATTACAAGCTTTATTGATTTATATTTTAAACTATATAGTTTTAATTTTATTTATTTTGGTCATTATTTAGTTGTATTTCAATTTTATATACATTTATTATTATTATCATTATTATTATTATAAATATATGTATAATAAATAATATTTATTTATTTATTTATTTTTATCCTATTTATAAATTTAATTTTATAAATTACTCTTAATAAAAATTATATTTTAAAAAATATATTTATTTTTAAATATTAAGAAATGACAGTCTTAAAGCAACTGGATATCCATTTTCTGATATTTTTAAATAAATAAATATTTTACTTTTATAAATTATATTTTTAATAAATGGTTTATTTATTTCTATTTTAATATTTTACTTTTATAAATTATACTTTTATAAATAATATTTGAATTTTTAAATTCTAATAATATAGACAATTTATAATTAAAAAATATCATTTTTGGGCGTTGTAAGGGTGCTAATCCTTCCCTAAACGTAACCGACCACGAATCCCTTTTTATTATAAAAAAAAAACGAATTTTGGTTAAAACGCAGACCGGTTTATCTTTTGACTGATGTTTTCTTAAAAGCTCTTTTAAAAGATAATTTTTAGGTATTCGACCTACTTGACCCAAAAGACCGATGGCGTCTCCCAAAAATATTTTTTAAAATCAAAATCATTAATTTATTCATATTACTTTTTCCGCCAAGTAAAATTTCGTGCCTCGACGAAAACCGGTTACGACACCAACCAAACGCCACCTTAATGTTACCTAAGTTTTTAACATCATTCGATTGGTAAAAGAGCACTAAGATCAAAGTAGCATCTAGACGTGGGGGATCTGTCCTCTAACAAAGGCTAGAAATCAGGACATGCTACCAAAAAGCTATTGATTTTAAACTTGATAAATATTCGCAAATGAAAGGGGAAATTAAGGAAGAGGAAAAGTTACGGGAGACTTCCTTTCTTCATTTTTGTGTAAACAGGACATCCTCATTGGAGAGGATTGCCATGAAGATAAGGAAGGTGGTGTGGGAGACTCGTGGGGTCTCAATAGGCATCCTATATATATATATATATTTTATTGAATTGAGTATTCTACATTCTACGGTTGTTGTCTAAGTTAAAGGGAATGTTGAGGGTGAAGCCGTACGTCTAATAATTTTTAAATTTTTATATAATTTAAATATTTTTTTATATTTTTATTGATGATCTAATTTTATATCTCATGATATAAAATTTTGTATTTGTCTCTACTCGTTCAATGTGAAATTGTGCTTTGAATCACTTCATATAATTTGTATAAATTGATACCAAACTTGAAATGAATTTTTTTATATTTAGTCTAGTTTTGTCAAATTTAAAGACTTGAATACCGTCTTAAGGTGTATAATATTCAAAACTTTAGGTAGGTATAAATAATCCTTCTGTGTCTATTATATACAAAATCAAACTCTTTAAAAAAAAAAATAATCCTTCTGACATTTGAAAACTCTGGTGAAATTCATAGTCAGTAACATAGTGAGAATTAGTTTATATTGCCATAGCAAAGAGATCTAAAGCTTTAAAAAGGAAAATTGATTTTCTCTTTCCTTAATTTATTGTATATATTTATTGGTTTCTCTAGTATAGACATATTGGGTCATTTGAACATCAATTGGGTTTAAGAGTGAAAAAGGGAAAATAATGAAGATAAAGAGTAGAACAATGAGGAAGAGTTAAATTTAGGTAAGAAGTTTACAACTTGCTCTAAATATCTGCACTCCTTTTTCTCACGGTCTCGAGGCGCATGGAAAAGAATATTGCCTCTCAAAAAAAAAATATTCATCAGGAAAATTACTGCAAAATTTCAAAACTAACTAGTTCAAATAAATAAAAATGTATAAATCTAATAAAAGTTAATTTGGATCTGATGTTGTAATTATTAGTGGTGGACAAATAATTTAATATATTAAAAGAATTGATTGAAAACGACCCGTACCAAAATTAATTCTCTTACAAGAGAGGACAAAGAAATCCGTACTTATTTTGATGGGTTAGGCCACATCTCGTGCCCTCTTATGACCCAACAAATAAAGCAAATGAAGGTTGAGCTATTAATTGTTGCATGTGCTACAATTTAAAAAAAAAAACATTGTTTTGGTCCCCTTTTATTTTCTTCCATCACAAGCAATCCAATCCCATTGATCTGATCTCTTACCTTTTGCTTTGAGAAACCAATTAATTATGTAAATTTTAACCTATTGTTTATATAGATTCAACCCTAGTTGTTTCACCGCAAGAAAGCATTTGCTTTAAGGACCTCCTTTTCCTTTAAAAAGAGCCTTTTTAGAAAAAGGTTACTCTTTTACGTCTGTACTAACATTTGCAGTAGAAGTATATATTCCAATTTTTGTGCATGATCATATGTTACATAATTTCTACCACTTGTGGGGATATTGGTTTCATTTCATTTTGTGAGCAGCATTTTGTTTTTTTTAGGAAAAATAGTTTTAATTTAATTAGAATAATATAACACATCCAATTTAATTATAACTATTTTTTATGCAAATAGAAATAACTAGTTTTATTTAAAAAGAAAAATCTAAATTTACGATCATCAGTGTAAATTAAACGCATAATTAGGAAATTTTTTATAATCATTGACATAAAACTAAACACTTAAGATCATGTAAGGATCATGCGAGAAAAATGTTAATACACATCCAAAAAACCCCGAACAAAATAAAGATACGAATAGGGGACCAAGCTAATGAAAAATCATCAAAAATCGTGAATTAGAGTCGAGCATCGTGAGAAAACTATCTCCGAACACAAATCGCATATTCAAATTCATCTGAGGGTCCAAAACAGGGTAGGTCAACATAATAACAAACAAAACACTATCTTGATCAATCGAGACGATGTCAAATACAACCTTAAAAAAAATAAGGACCAAATGACCGATAGAGAAGATTGAAAATATGTTAAAACACAGAAAATAGCATGCCATAAAAGCAGATGAAATCGTGTCATGAAGGCAAAGCTAATAGAAATTAAAAAAAAAACAAAAGAAAAATGAAGATACAAAATAAGAAAATATATGAAAACGAAGGAACACTGATAATTGGAGATCAACGCTAAAGCTGGTGCTGTCGTCGACCAATAAAATTAAATACAAAGTCCAAACGACTTGTGAAAAAAGAGAGAAAATCCTAAGAGGCGTGAGAGAAAAACAACCTCTAATATCTAATCCTAATTAAAATTAATTATTATAATTATGTTTGTATAAATAATCAAAACATATTCGGATCTAATTTAAAGTTAAATTAATTTATGATGTTAGACATACATACAATCTCAAGATTACTATACAATTGTAGCCCTTGTCATTATCTAGTAGCCCAACCTTCCAAATGAACTAATTTTGGACGTCAAGTGTCAAAAGGAGAGGGAAACGATGTGGAGTTAAAAGCAATAAAACAAGTCCAAATTCTTGCACACATGCAAAGCATTCCAAACTATCCTTCGAATATTGTTGTCCCATAGATTAGCTTTACTAAAATTAGTTTAGATTTTATACCAATTGAAGAAATGGAATGAATTTTGAGACGGGTGGTCTTTTATTCGAAAGGAAACTAGTTAAGAATTTGCCAACTAACCAAGCAGGTATAAAGTATCCCTTGAGAAAGGGATAGAAAATTAAGGCCGTAGCATTGGTTGTATAAATCAAGTAATTTCCCCATACATATACACGCACTTGCTCAATCTAATGTATTCTATTGGTAATAATTAAGTTATCAAATAAGGAAATAAGACAAGAAAAGCTTTCTCCAAAATGCCCAAAAAAATTACCAAATGGTCACAAAAAACCTAATCAACATAGTACATATTATTTATCAGTTTTGTATTAGTTTAATTTGATTGATATCGTTATTATTATAATATATAAAAAATAACATATATTTATGTGGGTGTGTTTTAGAGAGGAAAAAAATAGAGAAAATCATATTAGGGTTTACTTTTTCATGATGGACTGGGCAAAGGTGAGCTCACCTTTCCAACTGACTCGACCATTTTTGCTGCCACAAATTCTCACAATAATTATCAGAACCTGAAGCATGCTAATTATTAATTTCGCATTTCATCCGAAACAATTAATTAACCTTTCGACTTTATAGCAAACCAAAAATCCTCTTTTAGATTTTTCTTTACGGAATGCTATAAACATGGAATGACGCAATATTTTATGCTAAGATAGGTGATCTTATAAAATTTAAAGCAGGAAAGAACTTATAAAATTTGAAGGTACAAAAACATATTTTCAATAAAAATATAAAAAAATATCTAAAATATATAAGAATTTGAAACTTTTAGAGGGACGATCACCCCAACGACCCTATTCTAAGTCCATCCGTGGCTGTAAGAGCATGAGGTTTACTTACAAAAGAAAACTGTCATAAATTATCTGGTTACCACTATCATATAGCCTTTGTTACCATGCTCATTAATTATTATTCCCAATATCCGAATAAATTTAATTAAACTAAAAATCAATCCTTGTACAAAAATATATTCTTATAAAGAAAAACGAAATGAAAAGGTTAAGAAAGTAGATGCCAGGCTTAAAGGCTTTGATTCCATGCAAATCTTGTCCACCTTTCTGTCATGTTATCACTGACTGCTTAATTTGGAAAGGGCCATACATTTTGTACTAGCTGACCCTATACTCAATCATAACACACCCTTCATTACATACTCTTTTGACCCCTTTTCATTCATTATTTTTGTTATATGTAATAATATTTGCCGGAGAATCTCTAGATTTTGTCTCGGCATCATTTCTTTTTCGGAATTTAAAATTTTAAAATAATAAATTTCAAACATCAATGATTATAATATTCCTACGAAGTTTTATACCATATGTCATATTATAAATCTTAGGACCCACGGATGAAATTGATAATGTAGCTCAAAAAGTTAATTAATTTCAGCATTTTTCCGTGGAAGGGTGACCACTTATCATCCGTAGAGTTGAAAAAAAAATGGAGTATAATACAAGGAAAGCTGTTAGGGGGGGAAAACTTTGCATTGAAATGTATAGTTTGAACAGTGTTGTGGTGTGGATGTTAATAAATTAAGCAATCAATTAATATGACGCAATTCTGGAATTGCAATAATGTAATGTGGTATCTTAATTAAGATTAATAATTGACTCTATCTCGTTTCTGCTGTGTCCCATTGCTTAGATGCTAATCAACAATTTGGCTTTCCCTAAACTGCTATGTGTAGATTCTGTTAATTATTTCAGTTTGATAATTGATTAATGGGAATTGTCTAGTTTTTATGCATATTTAGGGCATGTTAAAATTGGGGGGGGGGGGATGCAGCTGATATTGATTACAATAAAGGATCCAGCTAATGGTATTTAAACTCGCAATCTTCTTAATGTTACAATAATAATAAGGATAAATTATACATTTAGTATCTCAACTATATTTTTTTATCTTGTTTTGATCACCCAACTATTTTAAAAAAAATCATATCTAACGTATAGTTTTGGTTTCATTTTGGTTATTCTTCGTTAAAAATAAGCAGTGCTACTGTCGTGTCACTGTAAATTAATGTTACATCATCTTTGAATAAAAATATTACATCAATAGGTCTGTTAATTTTTTTTATGATAGATAATCAAAATAAAATAAGAATGTAACGTTAAGTATGATTTAAAAAAAATGATATCGTTTTGGTACTAAAAATGTAATTGACCCTAATAATAATGTTATTCAAACTAATATTCAGTAGACAAATAACACTTTAATATTGTTAGGAAAACAGTTTATTTTCTCTATAACAAATGTGTCTAAACATGTTTACATTCGTATTCTCTTATATTGTGATATTAAAATAAACTTTCTTTACCTAATAGTCTTGAGTGATTATAAAGTAATATTTGTTTAAAATTTCTCTTAATTATTGATAACACATACACACTCATAAACATAATTGTTTGAACTCATAATCTCTAGAAAAAAAAATAATGTTGCCTTTAATCTTTGAGACCATTTGATAGGTTGAAGTTAAATAACACAAAAGGTGAAAATTAAAAGGAACTCTTGATATGATTATGATTACAATTGGTAAAAAATGTAATGATGAGGTTTCATATGAATTTAAAGCTAGCTTGAACGCTCATTCATTGCTTGTTCAGAAACATTATTATTAGATCACAGTAACATTCGAATATCGATTGAAATCTCTTAATTTTTTTGTTGTTGTTTCATTGCATAATTGCTTGACTTTGAGAAAGGCAGTTGGTTGAAGTGATTTCTTTTATGAACTTTGAGAAAAAGCCTTTACTTTATGCACTTCATTACATGCGACGTTTCAGCAGAGAATTTCAACAGCAACCTTTGATCTAGAACCAAATGAAAGTAACGATAAAAACTTGGATAGGACATATATATATATATAATGATATTCATTTTGGCAAATAATAACAAAGCATCCATGGTGGGACACTTCTATAAACATTTGATATATCAATGTGAAATGACATAATTTTTACCATGCATTTACATAACTAGTCCTCTTGTATATATAAAATGCAAGGTGTCGACTCTGTAAATCTTTTACTGTGCCATATGAACTCAGTAAGTCTAAGAAAAGTGGGTATTGTTAGAAACAACATTGGGTCCCACAAGGTCTGCATGTATGCCACGTGTACAAGGCAAGCCCATCACAGAGGAATGGAGAGAGAGAGAGATAGGGAAGGAGGGGTCCCATTATAAGCCATGCAACTCTTACAGGTTGACACTGCTGATTTTAACCTTTTGCCCGCAAACCCTAACTGGGCGACCAACATTAAATTCACACCCTCACTGCTGCACTCTCATCAGTCTTTTAAAATCACCTCTTTTATTTTAGGAAGCCAACTTAAAGGGCTTACCTCTGAATATCTTACCTCTCTCCCCCCTTTTCGGATCTCCTTATCTTTCTTTTTCACTTTTGAAAAATACAAAACAACTCCTCAGCACTGAATCTGGCCTGCCATTGGCTGTAACCTGTAAAGATGGGGCACCATTCTTGCTGCAACAAGGAGAAGGTGAAGAGAGGGCTATGGTCACCCGAGGAAGATGAGAAACTTATTAACTACGTTACAACTTATGGCCATGGTTGCTGGAGCTCTGTCCCTAGACTTGCTGGTATGGTTCTGTTATGTCAATTCTCGAACGTTGGACTGGTTTTTAGAAACCCTTTCTTCTTCTGGTTTTTAGAAACCCTTTCTTCTTCTTCTTTTCACAGACAACAACTACAAAGCCGATTCCATTAATTTTGATTCCTTGTTTGTTTCCTTTTCGGGTTTTTTTTTCATGGTGCAGGCCTTCAGAGATGTGGAAAGAGCTGCAGATTAAGATGGATAAATTACCTTAGACCTGATTTGAAACGTGGGAGTTTCTCTCCACAAGAAGCAGCTCTCATCATTGAACTCCATGGTATTCTGGGCAACAGGTAACTTCAATGGAAGTGCTTACTATAATCACGGTAATCATCAATGTCTTTTCTTTTCATTTTTGTACATTTTTTAACGTTTTCTTGAACAGATGGGCACAGATAGCGAAGCATTTACCAGGGAGAACAGATAACGAGGTGAAGAACTTTTGGAATTCAAGTATCAAGAAGAGGTTTATCACTCATGATGTTGCACCTTTCGCCTCTTTGGTTGATGTTCACAATCCCAAACCCCCGGAGGAAGCACCTGATTTTGTCTCTCTAAATGTAAACCCTAATTTGATCCTTGGTGAACAGCGAGACCAGCTCTATCTTTCCCCATCAGCATCAGTTCTACAAAGCTTTGTTCATGATGCAGATTTCAAGCCAATCCCAAGCAATGACACCGCTGATTTGATTCACCATCATTTCCCTTTAACCCCAATGCTCCCACCCCTTTCAAATACAGCTTCCTTCGACCCTTCATGGTCACTGCCCTTTGTTGCACCCCAACATGATCTGGGCGATCATCCCCAAAATAAAAAATATCACGTCCCAAATTTGAGCAATGAAGTAGTTCAAGATATTGTCAGTGACATGCTTGTAAACCAGATCGCTGGCGTAAATCCTTACGAGTTCGATCCATTAATGGAAACCCAAACAGTACCCAAACTCTGTGAAATCCTTAAAGGAAACCTCTGCAACATGCCGCTAACATCCGTTTCATTAGAAAACATCGACCCATTAGTTTCCAGGCTCTCATCGTGTTTTCCTATATCTGCTGGTTCATCATATTCACAGGACATGCACGTGGCAACAAACCAGATGGAGATCGTTGACACCATCATCACATCAATGCCGTTATCATCATCTTCTTAATCATCATCATCTTTATCAGCTTTTTCCAGTGGGCAATATATCACAAACCCTACTCTTCCATCAAGAAGTCGGGACCCTTAGGGAGGACGGATTCACTATTTTATAATAGAAATGGCACTGGATTTAGCTAGGTACTTTTTCTACCGTTTCACTCGATTAATACAACAGCAATTATTCTCTTGAAATATTTATGTGTATACACATATGTATATTATCATTATGTGTAGGGTTGTTATATGTGAGAGAAAAAGTTTAAAACCTAAATGTTAGTACTATTTCAGACATCCAGTCAAGATAATGCTCGACGATTTTCCATAAATAAATTTAGATTCTTAATTTCACATATTACTCGTTCCAATATATTAGTATATCAGTTTATATATTTATCTCTCTCATATATATTTATATCATGGAGGAATTTCATCTTCATGCATTTATCTATTTACATTTATAAAGTTAGGAGGCAGCCAATTCAAATTCAATATCCCAAGATTTTGAAGTCTACTGGTTCTTCCAGCCGAAGAGAAAAAGTATACACATGGAGAGGCACAGGCCCACGGTTGGCAGTAAATAATTGTTCTTTGCCTAAATTTTCGTCGTAAAGAACTTGATCTTATATTAGAAATGCATCAATATTTAACAAAGGTAGAAAGATAAGACAAAGTAAGAGTGGGCCACTCCGCCCCCGACACGGAAATTGTTATCAATGCTGGGCACTGGTAGTCAACTGGAAATCAACAGAGCTGTAGGGGCCCAAAACATACGGCCTTTGGAGCTTTTAACTACGTCGCCACTGTTAATGACTCTTAAGTTTCGGCAGTTAAAAAAGTAAGGGTAAACTACATGTTTAGTAATTAAATTATCAGTTTTTATTCATTTTAGTACCTATATTTTTAATTTTTTCAAAACCATACCTAACGTTACGTTTTTGTTTCGTTTTATTACCCTGCCGTTAAAAAATTAACGACACATCTTTCAATTTTTTAAACCATTTTTTATATTATTATTTCATTAATTTTAGGCAACTAATAAGGTGGTTACATATTAAAACAATACTAAGGAAAATGATCCCAGGAGAAATTTGCTTCCACTTGGGTTCAAAGCCAGCTCACTTAGAGATCAATCAAGCACTAAACCATCTAAGCTAGGCAAATGATTTATTTTAAATTCTAAAAGTATGTATTTAATTAATATTAAACTACCACTATAAAATTAAAAAGATTTGTTAGATCTATGATTTGAAATAACATCTCACAAACATATTTAAATATTTAACCATTAAATTAGTTTAAAAATTGCTTTAATACATACTAAAATTATTATTATTTAACTTATATAAATATTAAATTAAATTTAAATAATTTCTCATTTTATTTAAAAATAATTAACTATTTAAAACTATCTTTTATATTTAATTAATCAATTAAAAAATTAATTAAAATTTCAACTTGAAACTATTGAAATTATTTTTAATATAAAATTTTATTTATATTCATAAATAATTATAAAATATAAATGTATATTTAAAATTTAATAATTAAATAAATATAGACAATTTAAAACTGTATTTTTAAATTTTAAATAATTAAAAATAATCATAAATAAATATAAACAATTTAAAAATATTTATTTAAATTTTGAATAGTTAAATAAATATAATTTGAAACTACTTAAAACTATAAGCTAAATATATATTTTGGACACATCTGATTCTAAGATTTGTACAACTTAGATGGTTGAGCGCCTTTTCTCCTTTCCAAAAGACCCAGGTTTGAGTACGTGGAGGCTTTTTTTAGGTCAATTCCCTTTGTTTTTTTACTAGCAAGGTGGTGAAATGTGTCACCACCCTATTAGTTCAATAAAATTAATTAAATAATAATATAAATAATGATTTAAGAATTAAATAAATAATAAAAAATTGCCACGTCAGTTGTGCCGTTAGTTTTTAACGGCGATGTACTGAAACGAAACCAAAATGTAACGTTAGATAATATTTTGAAAAAATTAAAAAATTAGATACTAAAACGGATTAAAACTCATAGTCTAGATACTAAACATGTAGTTTGTCCAAAAAGTAAAGATAAACTACACACAATCATTTAATTATGAATTTAATTACAAATAAATTATTTTTTAAACTATAAATCTGTCATTCAATTAAAGTATTATTATAAATAAATTAATTAATAATTAAAACTAAAGTGATATAGTGATATGACATTATATAATAAGAGTTTAGTCTTAAAACTTATAATATGATTGATCAAATTAATTTTAATTCGAATTAATTTAATAAATTTAATTTTTCATGAGTGACTTCAATAGTTAAAAGAAAGTGTTGTACTTCTTTGACATATTGAGCTCAAACAACAACGTCTGTAAATTATGTGTACATTGTCAATGATTAAGAAAAATTATGAACATATACTATTTTTATAATCATTTAGACCACTTAAAAAAACTCATCAATTTTTTTTTTTTTAGATTATTTCTTTTGTAATTGATTTATCATGAACAAAAATAATAAAGATCGCGAGAGATTCAGCTGTTCTTTTGTATCGACTAAATATAATGGGTCCCCTAGACATACACTCGATATCCAATCAGATGCAGCCTTTTGAATGTCAGTATCGATTAGTGAAGGATAAATCGATAAGAGTTACTGCAATTTAACATTTTACAACAAAGGAAAAAGACAGATACGAACCATATTATGTTGATTCAACCTCTTTCTATTAAATCATTGAAGAAAATTTTAAGAAGCTTACAACAATCATAAACACACTTGTCATCCAAGGAAGCACAGACAGTGGGATTCATCTAGAGATAATCTATCATTCTTTCTGTTTGATTGTGGTACTTTTACATGATCATTATTATTTTCATAGTCAGCTAGATCAATTAATTAAAAATCTACTAATTTTATTGATCATTATAATGTTGACGTGATATTTCACGATATTGACAATGATATGACAGTTTATAATGTTGATATGATAGTCTATGGTAAATGGTGACGTGGCTGATGATATGATTGATAGACTAAATTAAGTTTTATATTGAATTTGATGGCTAAATTGATTTTTTTAAGTTAAGAGACTTATTTTATTTTTTAAATATAAATATTTAAAATTTATGTAGACACATAATTTCGTCTCATTCTCATATCACATATATATTAATATATTTATGTTTATTTGACGCATATATATAAATGTATATTTATTTATTATTTTATTACACTTGCAGACCCATTACACGCGCAACCCAAAGCCCAACAATGACCCAAAGTGTATCCCGAGAACCCAGCTACCAAACAAGCCCGTAAATCAGATCCAACCTGAATCGATTAGGGTTCTGGAACCCTAACCCCATCCTTTGTTCCAACAGTCCTCACCAGCGCTGCATGAGATCAACTCGTGCCTCCGATCTTCATGGCTACACGCCCCAATGCCGAACCATCCGGCACAAGGATCTCGCACAATTAACAAGCAAATGTTAGAATCCTATTAGGACTCAAAATAGGTCTAAAAATAGCACAAATCTAGGCTATAATTAAGTGTAAACTCACTACAATTAGACACACATATATCACAAGATAGATACGAAACACGTAGAGAGATACCAAAGCAATCAAATCGTTTGTAAGGTGTTTTCGGAAGAGAAATAAAAGATATGTACAAATTTTTTACCTTTTTGTTCGATATTAGCCCATGCATGTTGTTTTCGACTCGTTTTAACACGCAAGGTGTTCGGCCGAGGACCGGGGATGAGTTGTTTTCGAACTTCCGTAGTAGATCTACTCCTCCTGAGGCCATTTTGGAAAAAATAAGTTTGGTTTTCGAAGAGAGGGGAATGAAAGCTCTCGGAAAAACAAAAAAAAATTAACTTTCGCCGCCAATAACCGACGGCCGACAGGCGACACAGTGGCCATTTTCTGAAAAATTGGGCGTTTGTTCATCAGAGTGAAGAACACTCAAGAACATGGAGAGAAAACAAGGGAGGAGTGTAACATCCTCAATACCAGGTTAGTGATCAAATTGTAAAGTTTCAGAATTTGGTAACTAAAGAAGAACAATGGATTAGTTCAATGATTTATTTGGAAATAAATCCTAAAAGTTGTTAATAATTATTAGATGAATTAGAGGGCAAAGTGGTCATTTGAATTGGAAAGGATAAAATAATGATTTATATGGGATAAGCTTGAGAGATTTCTCCAGAAACTCTCTTTTCTTCTTCTTCTTCCTTTCCTCCCGTGTCTCCATAGCAAAGGTAAGTTTTCTGATTAGTTGATTATTTGTTGACTTTAAGTATGTGTTGTGTTCATTAGAGGATAACTAAGTTTAAGGAAAGCTTAAGTTGTCTTAAAATCAAAAGATAAAGGAGTTAGAGAAGATTAAAGATTTGGAGTTCTTGAGTGAAATCTTGAAATAGAGTTTATAATAAGAATTGAAAGTTAAATTTGGCTTGTCATCAATCTAGTTAAGACATACGAAGTGTTAGAAGTGGAATTAACACATGTTGTGAAATTAAGGTAATTCTTGAATTTCATATGAATGATAGAATTTTGAGGTTTAAGATGAAATAAATGAGTACAGATTGGTTTAAGTGTGTGTACTGGAGTTAAGAATAAAAAAGGGGATGAAACATGAAGGATTTAAGCAAAAATGGATGAATTTTCGGGTTTTAAAAGAGGATTTTGGGCAGAGTACATCGATGCACATTCAATGTGTAACTCCATCACTCAAGGTGCATCGATGCATAAGGGGTGCATCGATGCATAAGGAATGCATCGATGCACTCATTTAAATTAAATGAACATCGAATTCCATGGATGCATCGATGCATAAGGAGTGCATCGATGCACCTGCTTAAAATACAAACATCGAATAAGATTTATGCACCGATGTATGGGTAGTGCATCGATGCACCCGTTAAGGGCTGCATCGATACATGGTGTAGTGCATTGATGCATACCTTCAATAAGAGATGGAAATAGCTTTCTTTTAGCCTAAGGATTTATAGTTTGAAATATATCAATTCGTATGCTGATAAGTATCCATGTATTACTATGTAGATTTAGAGCGTAATCTTATTCCAGAACAATCGAAGGATTAGAATCGAATCAAAGCAAGGCTAAGGTGAGTGTAATTTAAATTGTACTTATGTATCAAATAAACATTGGCTTGCGATGAAACAGTGATGGAGTTACTATAGTAAGAAGGGACTTCTAAAATGTTATTTGAATTGTGATTCTTATCTTTGCATGAGTACATGAAAATGGGTACATATGTTATATGTATTGCATCTGTTACATGAATTGAGTGAATAAATGTTAGTGTGATGAGTTATGTGAACTGGTTTAAGTAGTGGATGTAATTATATACGTTATGTAAAATAATATGTGATTTAAGACATAAGTTAAAGAACTATATGATATGAGATAAGATAGACACATGCTATTATAAGTAACTATAGGATCACGAACTATGTAAAATATCAATGATTTATATGATAATAAGAGAAAGGATATAAATTACATGAGTTATATATATATATTTATATAGGAATTTGTATAACCAACTTATGAGATTAGATGAAAAGTGAGATAAGTTAAATAACATTGATTTATAGGACAATATAAGAATAATATATAAATGAGGAGACATTAATAGAAGTGATTATATGAACATGTAAAATAAGTTATACGGAGAGGATTTATGAGCTGAAATGAACATATAATATATGAGTCATATGGTAAAGAGATTTATGAAGCTATAGGAAAATGTTATGGGAACTATGTGATGATAAATTATGAGAAAATATTTATATAGGTAACAAGCTACGTGAAATTGAATTAAGTAATATATGAAACTAGAATATAATTAATGTGAAATAAGTGATTAGGTAAAACTGTGAGAAGTTATAGGGCATTGTTTTTTGAAGTATATGAAAGTATGTATATGGATACCTGTATAAGTTTGTATGTTATACTATATGCTATGTGATGTATATATGAACATATGTGAACCAAATATGACATGCGAGTTTACATGAACAAATGAGGAATTATATAAGTCATATGAAATGATCTACGTGAATATATGCACTTGTGATACATGTGATATGATATGAAATATATGGTTACACATACATATGGTATGTGACAGAAGAGAAAGAACAAGTGATATGAAAAGTATAAATGATAATGCCCATGATATATGATATGAGAGCTAGTGGTATAGTTGGCATGCCAAGAGTAGAGGGTATATTAGTCCTTCGGGACGTATCCAGTGGTCATTCGGGACATAGTGGTCCTTCGGGACGTGTCCAATGGTCCTTCGGGACGTGTCCAATGGTCCTTCGGGACGTATCCAGTGGTCCTTCAGGACATAGTGGTCCTTTGGGATGAATACTGAACAAATGTTCGGTGCCCCATGAGGGAATTTATACGAGCTGTAGTGACAGCATTAGTGCACAACCTCAATTTACTCACATACCTTAAGTTCTCACAGGTGTATATGGGCTAATAAAAAGACAATAACAAATTCAATACATATGATGCATATGCTTTTGGTGACATGGAATATGTTCCATGAATTATATGATATTATGTATGTTTAGTTGTGAAATGATAAATGTGTTATATGATATACAGAAATGATAAATACAAGATCATATGATAAATAGAGATTTCGATAATGATGGTATATGTACATGTATGTATTTTGATATATGAAATGTACTATAATTTCTATTATATGTTTTGTATGCCTCACTAAGTAAACGAATTAGCGTGTGATTGTTTCACACGTAGGTACCAAGAAGAGGAAGAATGATAAAAGTTAAGCAAGACATGTCAGTTCATCCTTTCCAAAGATCATATCAGAAAAACATTGTATAATATGTATTTTATAATACAGATGGTAGTTGGCATGTAAATAAAGATTTGAATTTGATATACTCTAATTAGTTTTTCTAAAATCATATGAATATCTTTTATGTAATCTAGTCAGTTGTTTTAATAAAAGTTTTAAAATTATTCACCAGTTTGTACAAGTACCGGTTTTGAAAAGTCAATGTGACACCTTGAATTCGTATCCGGGTCGGGTACGGGTTGGGGCTGTTACATTTAATGGTATCAGAGCCTCGGTTTAGCCAATTCCAGGCTAAAAATGAAGTCAAAAGTGTTTTAAAAAGTATACATGCCAACACAATGTGAAAAATTTTATGATCTGATAGTGTAAGGAGTATATTGTCTTGTTAATAGAGTTAAATTGTTATGTTATATTAGATGTATGATTATGATAGCTTCCAAAGTGAAATACAAGGCAATAGACTGAAGGTAATAGCATTCACCTACCCTGGCCAGGTAGGGAGAAGAGCGAACACCTCAGGAAGTGCCTGTATAAAATTTGGAAATGTATTCATCATGTTGAAGAATGTTCTGATGTGTTTTCCATTTATACTTCTTTAACTCATAAAATGAATGTATCAAATTAGTTGAAAGAGTTACGAGCACCCGAGTTCAAGGGTGAATTTGAGCAATGTTCTATTGTTATAGACATTTGATTAATGATAGGAAGATAATGTTAGAAGGTTTTTATTTCTCCAAATTAGAGAAGTTAAATTGAGTAGTTTCGTTACTACGTGGGCAAGCTAGAGTATGGTGGACAAATGTCACCATGAGAATGTTGAAAGACTCAATGATGTGGGTATTATTTGTAGAAAAATTCAAGAATAAGTACATGGATGACCTGTTCATAAGATAAAATAAGGTAGAATATACAAACAGGAAGAAAGTGAATTACACATGCTTGTGTATGAGTATAAGTTTAATAAGTTAAGAAGATTTATTGCTGAGTTAATTTTGATTAAGAAGGATACATATGATTGGTTATTTAAAGCTTGCGCCTTAAATTAAAATAGTGTTACTGATTTTGAATTTGTTCTCATTTTAAGAAATGGTTAATTGCGTTAAAGTTTTTGAGAGAGCTCGGAATAAAAGGATTGAAGAATAAAAATCTCAGATGATTAAGAGAATTAGTGCTTCATAAAGTTAAGCACCATAAAAGAAAAATAGAGATTATAAACCAGATATGAATTAGTTGTATTCTCCGTTAGAGAATAAAGTCAATCAGTTCAGACGAATGGGAAATTGTAGTATTAAAGAAACTTTATTGTTCTGAAATAGAATAGTTTCTTAACAGTATGAGTAAGATAAAGTGGAAGAGATTGATGTTAATTGGAGAATATTAAAAGACCAAAGAAGGGTTTAAGAATATGTATATCAGTGATCAGTTATAAGACAAAGGTAAATGGAACGGTTGAATTCGAACCATAAGAATTGTATTATGGAAGAGTGAAAATAAATTTTGATAAGTGAAGGAAATAGCAAATGAATTATTTGGACTGGAAAGAATACATATATGGATAGTTTGATGAAAGTATATGTTTTGATTGACAGAAATAAGTTGAATAATAAAGTAGTGTGATAGTGAATGTATTAAGGTTAAAGGATTTGTATGTTTGACGAAAACTAAGGATTGATAGAAAAGTTGAGAATGAGTATGTCGGTGAACTTTATAAGACAAAGAAAGTTACAATTCTTTGATTTTGAAACAGAGGAATAATATTGTATTTGAGTAAGAGTCTGAATTTGAAAAGTTGAGTAAGATACAGTTGAGGAAAATTTCAACGAAAAAAAAGTAATATGACAAGATCATGTGTATTAAAGTACAGACAAAGATTAAGATATGATGAAAGGTCGGAAGATATATGATTGGATGATTAGGGCTTGTGCCCTATATTGAACAGTTGATGTTTATTAACTGTAATAGTAAAGGTGATAGAGTTGTAAGATTTGGAAAGGATATACGGTTAAGTTTATCAAGTATGATGAATTTGAATTTGGTTGTGTATTTGGATTATATAGATATGATAAAAGCAAAGAGAAGAGTATTTACAAGTTTTAAAGGGAGCTTTGAGGAAGAAAAATACAAGTGCAAGAGATGGTAAACTATGAGGTTCTATATAAGTGAAGTTGATTATTAATGTTATAAAGAGGTGATAAAGATATGAATTGTATATAAGAAAATCTTGATTATAAAAGGATAATTGGATAAAGAAATGAAAGGATGAAGTATTAAGTAAGGGAAGCATCAGGAGAACATGAGAAGATATGTTCTTATCAAGATGTGCATTGAAAATTTGCGGATGAATTTTCTTATAAGGATGGGAGAATTGTAACATCCTCAATACGGGGTTAGTAATCAAATTGTAAAGTTTCAGAATTTGGTAACTAAAGAAAAATAATGGATTAGTTCAATGATTTATTTGAAAATAAATCCTAAAAGTTGTTAGTAATTATTAGATGAATTAGAGGGCAAAGTGGTCATTTGAATTGGAAAGGATAAGATAATGATTTATATGGGATAAACTTGAGAGATTTCTCCAGAAACTCTCTTTTCTTCTTCTTCTTCCTTTTCTCCCGTGTCTCCATAGCAAAGGTAAGTTTTCTGATTAGTTGATTATTTGTTGACTTTAAGTATGGGTTGTGATCATTGGAGGATAACTAAGTTTAAAGAAAGCTTAAGTTATCTTAAAATCAAAAGATAAAGGAGTTAGAGAAGATTAAAGATTTGGAGTTCTTGAGTGAAATCTTGAAATAGAGTTTATAATAAGAATTGAAAGTTAAATTTGACTTGTCATCAATCTAGTTAAGACATACGAAGTGTTAGAAGTGGAATTAACACATGTTGTGAAATTAAGGTAATTCTTGAATTTCATATGAATGATAGAATTTTGAGGTTTAAGATGAAATAAATGAGTACAGATTGGTTTAAGTGTGTGTACTGGAGTTAAGAATGAAAAAGGGGATGAAACATGAAGGATTTAAGCAAAAATGGATGAATTTTCGGGTTTTAAAAGAGGATTCTGGGCAGAGTGCATCGATGCACATTCAATGTGCATCGATGCATCAAGGTTAAATCCCAGAATTTGTTGAAGGTGCATCGATGCATAAGGAGTGCATTGATGCACTCATTTAAATTAAATGAACATTGAATGCCATGGATGCATCGATGTATAAGGAGTGCATCGATGCACCTGCTTAAAATACAAACATCGAATAAGATTTATGCACCGATGCATGGGTAATGCATCGATGCACCCGTTAAGGGATGCATCAATACATGGTGTAGTGCATCAATGCATACCTTCAATAAGAGATGAAAATAGCTTTCTTTTAGCCTAAGGATTTATAGTTTGAAATATATCAATTCGTATGCTGATAAGTATCCATGTATTACTATGTAGATTTAGAGCGTAATCTCATTCCAGAATAATCGAATGATTAGAATCGAATCAAATCAAGGCTAAGGTGAGTGCAATTTAAATTGTACTTATGTATCAAATAAACATTGGCTTGCGATGAGCCAGTGATGGAGTTACTATAGTAAGAATGGACTACTAAAATGTTATTTGAATTGTGATTCTTATGTTTGCATGAGTACATGAAAATGGGTACATATGTTATATGTATTGCATCTGTTACATGAATTGAGTGAATAAATGTTAGTGTGATGAGTTATGTGAACTGGTTTAAGTAGTGGATGTAATTATATACGTTATGTAAAATAAATATGTGATTTAAGACATAAGTTAAAGAACTATATGATATGAGATAAGATAGACACATGCTATTATAAGTACCTATAGGATCACGAACTATGTAAAATAACAATGATTTATATGATAATAAGAGAAAGGATATAAATTACATGAGTTATATATATATATATAGGAATTTGTATAATCAACTTATGAGATTAGATGAAAAGTGAGATAAGTTAAATAACATTGATTTATAGGACAATATAAGAATAATATATAAAAGATGAGACATTGATATAAGTGATTATATGAACATGTAAAATAAGTTATACGGAGAGGATTTATGAGCTGAAATGAACATATAATATATGAGTCATATGGTAAAGAGATTTATGAAGCTATAGGAAAATGTTATGGGAACTATGTGATGATAAGTTATGAGAAAATATTTATATAGGTAACAAGCTACGTGAAATTGAATTAAGTAATATATGAAACTAGAATATAATTAATGTGAAATAAGTGATTAGGTAAAACTTTGAGAAGTTATAGGGCATTGTTATTCGAAGTATATGAAAGTATGTATATGGATACCTGTAAAAGTTTATATGTTATATTATGTGCTATGTGATGTATATATGAACATATGTGAACCAGATATAACATGCGAGTTTACATGAACAAATGAGGAATGATATAATTCATATGAAATGATCTACGTGAATATATGCACTTGTGATACATGTGATATGATATGAAATATATGGTTACACATACATATGGTATGTGACAGAAGAGAAAAAACAAGTGATATGAAAAGTATAAATGATAATGCCCATGTTATATGATATGAGAGCTAGTGGTATAGTTGGCATGCCAAGAGTCGAGGGTATATTAGTCCTTCGGGACGTATCTAGTGGTCCTTCGGGACATAGTGGTCCTTCGGGACGTATCCAGTAGTCCTTCGGGACATAGTGGTCATTCGGGACGAATACTGAACAAATGTTCGGTATCCCATGAGGGAATTTATACGAGCTGTGGTGACATCATTACTGCACAACCTCAATGTACTCACATACCTTAAGTTCTCACAGGTGTATATGGGCTAATAAAAAGACAATAACAAATTCAATACATATGATGCATATGTTTTTGGTGACATGGAATATGTTCCATGAATTATATGATATTATGTATGTTTAGTTGTGAAATGATAAATGTGTTATATGATATACAGAAATGATAAATACAAGATCATATGATAAATAGAGATTTCGATAATGATGGTATATGTACATGTATGTATTTTGATATATAAAATGTTCTATGATTTATATTATATGTTTTAGATGCCTCACTAAGTCAACGACTTAGCGTGTGATTGTTTCACACGTAGGTACCAAGAAGAGGAAGAATGATAAAAGTTAAGCAAGACAGGTCAGTTCCTCCTTTCCAAAGATCAGATTAGAAAAGCATTGTATAATATGTATTTTATAATATGGATGGTAGTTGGCATGTAAATAAAGATTTGAATTTGATATGATCTAATTAGTTTTTCTAAAATCATATGAATATCTTTTATGTAATCTAGTCAGTTGTTTTAATAAAAGTTTTAAAATTATTCACTAGTTTGTACAAGTACCAGTTTTCAAAAGTCAATGTGATACATCGGATTCGTATCCGGGTCGGATACGGGTTGGGGGTGTTATAAGGAGAGGCTTTGATTCGGTTTGTAAATGAAAAATGAAAAAAAAAATTGTTTGGGTTTTAACATTTATACTACCCGTAAGCCGACCCACAACCCAACCCAATGCTAGGGTGATCCGCGTGTTTTCAAGAATTAAGGGGATAATCCCCATTTGGTCCCCCATATTTTTTAATGCTTTAATTTGACTCCCAAAAATCATTTTAAAGTCCCGAATTCCTTTTAAATTCACCCCTAACTTTTTTCCTTTTCAATTTAATCCTTGTATTATTATTTTTATATTATATATTTTGTTATATATATATATATTAATATCTTATTTATACACCTAATATATATATTAATTATTTTTATTTGGTTTTTTTATTTAAGTACTATATTTTATAATTATATATATATATATATTCTATTTTTTCTATTTATTTTTTTATTTTTTTCGGTTTTTTTTCATTTATTATTATTATACTATAATATTTTTATTTTCTTTTTTACTCTTTTGTCTTTATTATTATTTTTATTATATATATAATTTATTATTATTATTATACATAGATATTACCTACACACCTACCTGGCCCCATTTTTGTCCTCATTTACCATAAATTTTTTAATGTTTATTATATATATTTATATTTCATTTGTCTTGTTAATGTGATATATCTCTTTTCTTTATTATTATTTTTTCCTTATCTTACTTATTTTATTTATTTATTTATTTATTTTTCTTTTATTCTCTTCATTTTATTTTATTTTATTTTAGTTTTTTGCTTTTTTTCTTTATTTTCGTTCTGTTTATTCATATTTATTTATTTATTTATCCATTTTTTTGTCTTTATCTGTATTTTTTATTTTCTTTATATTTATATTTTTCATTTACTTTTTATCTTTTTTCTATTTTTTTATTTTCTTTATCTCGTTTTATTTACTTCATTTTTTTATTTTATTCTCTTTATCTTATTTGTTTTCTTTACCTTTTTTTCTAACACATTCTCGATTTTTAAAGGGTACACTTTTCAAATCATTCGGAGGTAAGTAATTTTGGATCGTTATTTTTACCTTTTAATTTAAACTACAATTTTCTTTATTGAAGACAACTGGAAATTACGTAGTACCTAAAGGGCAATTCATGGGTGCTAACCCTTCCTTGACTGTAATCGACTCCCGAATCCGACACATCTTTGGTAAGACGAATATCAGTTAATAAATAAGGTATTCGATAAACCCATTTTTTTTAAAATAAATGATCAGTGGCGACTCCAACCCATTATTTCAAGTCGAAGCTCAATTTCAGGCCCAACCGAAAAACGGCCGCGATAATTTAAAATATAGAAATATTCAAGAAAAAAAATAAATATAATAAAATATCAAATATTAAAATTAAATTGTTAACAAAATTGAAATATATATTATTATTTTGAAATAATGTTAAAAATAGTCCCCAATGTTTACCAAAATGGTCATTTTGACCCTTATTCTTATTTTTAGATCATTTTGGCCCGCAATGTTTCACTTCGGGGCAAAAACTCCCTATATACATGAAAATCATTAGTTAACACACGATTAATGCTCCAAAATATGAGTTTTTAACCTAAAATGAAACATTGATGGCTAAAGTCCCCCAACCAAAATAATAATAATAAGAGACAAAGTGATTATTATGCTAAATGTTAACGCATTTTTCCCAAAATGAAACGTTGAGGACTAAAATACTCCAAAAAATATAATAGGGGGCAAAACTACCATTTTGGTAATCATTAGGGGCTAATTTGGCATTATGCCCTCTTTTACCTCAAATTTAACTTGGTTTTTATTTATATAAATATAAACTCGTTCATCATGCCCAATCTTTTTTATATATTTACTTCTAATTATCTTAAATTTTAAGTGTTTTTCTAATTTTATTTCACTATTTTTTTTAAAAATGAATTAAATAATATTATAAATTCTTATAAAAATAAAATTTAAACGTAAAGAAATTAAAATTTATCTTTACATTATCTTGAAATTATATAATTTTAAAAAATATAAAAATAATTATATAATTAAGAATACCATTTTATTGCATATAACATGATAAAGGAAAACAAACGTTACCTAAATTTGGTTTAAAAAATTGCTAAGAAAATCAACATACCCACCAATTTTTGATAGATACAAATCTATAAAGTCAAGGTGAATATGGACTCAATGTGTTTGAGGTTTTTTTGTCACCCCGATATATATATATATTAATTTTTTTTAAAGAATATCAAATTTGTCTCTATAAAATAAAAATAAAATAAAAATCACATTAGAATTTATATGTACGAACATAACAATATAACTATAATGCTAAATAAAATAAAACTCGAATTAAAATTTGACTCTAAATTCAATGAATTGAATTGTTTAACAATATAATTTTCAATCACCTTGATTAATGTGTATATATATATATTAATTGTTTAGTAGTTTAATTTTTATTTTAGTATTTTTATATTTAATTTTTTGTATATTTGTATATTTTGAATTTTGAATCTAACATAATTTTTTAAAAAATTAAACAATCCTCTCAACTTTTAGAAAATTAATTTAATTCTCAGACTCAATAATAAATCAATTTAGCTTATTCGTCACATCATTAGTCATGTTACCAATCATTGTGGACCGTCAAGTCAGTATCGTAGACTGTCACGTTAATACCGTGAAATGTTATGTCAATACTGTAACGATCAACTCAAAAAGTCACATTGTATTATTTTTTTAAGTTTGAGGACCACATTAAATGTAAAAAAAATCGAAGGCTACATTAATTTTTTTAAGTACAAATAACTTATATTTCCTTTTGCTTTCTTTTTTCTTTTTAGTAAGCTTCAGTGTAACAATAAACTGAGAAAATTATTAAGAAAATCGAAAGAAATTTAAATAATGTAAAAGTGAAAATATCTAAAATTATTAAAAGTGAAAATATCTAAAATTATCATGAGGGTTGACAATTATCATAATAAATTTAAAAGTGAAAATATCTAAAATTATCATAAGGGTTGACAATTATCATAATAAATTTAAAATTAATGTAATAATTTAAATTATTAAAAGTGAAAATATCTAAAATTATCATAAGGGTTGACAATTATCATAATAAATTTAAAAAATAAATTTAAATAATGTAATATTGATACAAAAAATTAGTCGCATTAGATCATACAAAGACTATACATGGAAAAAATTAAAAATTCAATCGAAAGACTCGAACAAAAAATATATATAAACAAATATGTTATATCGATAAAGGAACTAAAAAAGGAGATAAACTATTGAAAGACCATTAAGAATCGCAAATCAGAATTGAGCGTCGTGAGAAACTATCCACGAATGTAAAACCAATCTAAATTTAGAGGTAGAGAGAGGGGGAAAGAGATTATACCTTAAAATACTTATAATAACAACCTAGTTTAATGTTAAGAAACTGGTTTAATATTAAGGATAATGCTTGATAATTTATATTAGTTAAGGTTAAGCCATGTAATGTATAAACTTATATGAGAATCATCGAAAGAGACGATGAGTAACTGATTTTCAATAGATTTCACGTGATATCAACTGACCAATTGACACTGTAGCGAAACTCTCATTTTCTAGGTCTTTTACGATGATAATTTTACATGACCCCTCCCATGAAGTGCTACCACATCTTGATAATATAAAATTGTATTTTCATAGATATTCTATTTGTTTTTTATTTAAATAATATAAAAATTTAAATATTTTAATCATTATTTACAACGAATTTATAATGATGAAAAAATGTTTTATTTTATTTTATTTTTATAAATGATAAATGTAGATATCAATTTTATATAAGTTCATTTTCCTTTTGTTGATAGAAATATATATTTATATATCTAAATTTATTCCCGACTTTTAGTTTTAGCTTTTTTTTTTAATTTTAAAAGTTTATTAAATTTAAATATTTGATTAAATAAAGTATCTTTCAAATAGTTTAATCATTTTAAATTTAAGTCTAAATAATACCACTCAAATTCAAGTACTAATAAACTAGATTTGAATTTTAAAATATTTTTATAATTAATATTAAATATGATAAAAAAAGTATATACTAGTACCTTTTTATCTTTCTATTATTTTTCAAAGAATTATCGTCCTTGCCTTCTTTCATGTTGAATAAAAAGGAAATTGCGGCATAAATCAGTAAACTTACGTGTGGTGTGGGTTCCACAAACCGGATCAACCACGGGTGCTTTTGGTTCACGGAATGTCAAATTACCAGTTGGATTAAAAGATTATTAAGGAATAGGATTACTGGGAATGTTGTATTTTGTGTTTGGTTGATTTAGTAGGAATGTAAGATTATCGTGTTTGGTTAAATGAATAAAAGATTATTGAAATGTATATTTGATCAAATTATCGTTATTAAATATTTGTTTTCTTAACAAGTTGGAAAATATTTATATTTATTTTTTAAAAAATTTAAATTCATAAAATTCATATAATTTTTTTATAAAATTAAAAATATAAAAAAGTTTAATGAAAGGGTAAAATTTTATTTTAACCCCTGAACTTCATATAAAATTTTAATCATAGACTTTTTTTTGTAAATCTAAAATAGTTTAAGGATAAATTTGTAATTTAACCTTCGTAGAATTTTTATTATTCAATGACAGAATAAATGTATTTTTGGGGGGAAAATTAAGGGCATTTTAGTCCAAAATATCGGTAATCCAACAATACCTAAGGAAAGAGACGTAATGATATTCCCGGTAATATACCCCAAAAAATCCACTATTAGTAATGTAAGATTACCGGGAATAACATTCCCGGCCAATCAAACGGGAAAATATGGATTCTATTCCCATGAGAATCTTACATTCCCCCAACCAAACACACCCTCAGCGATGCCAATATCTAGTGGTTAGCGTGTGACGCACTTGGTGTTATGGCAGGCTGCGATCAGCCGATCATACCGTCCAAATCTTAAAAAAAAAAAAGATGGGCTGACACTGGGGCCCGCTAAAACCGGTGATCGTGGAGTAAATTGGTCCCCACCTTAATTCCCTACCAACAGTTTTAGACAAACGGAAAACCTCCGATCATTTTTACTGTACAAATTGCTTTTAGTCTTTTTTTTTTTTATAAATACGAGATATATATATAAGATAGTATAACTCTCAACCATTTGACATTAAATGTTCACATATCTGACATTAATAGTACTCGAACTCAAACTTCAAAAAATAATAACAATTTCTTTGTTGTCAAGATCACTTAGTTCGTGCTTTTAGCCTAGTCTTAAATAGCCAATATGATGCCTTCCACGTCTTCACATTGACCGGAGGTGCATGGAAATTATTGTGCACTCATGCATGTGAGTAAAAATAGTAAATTGTTTTTCTTTTAGGATTAGTTGGTACTTTGTCCAACTTATAAAGAGTTTATTTATTGAAAATGTGAAAAGTTATAAATCTTTAAAATGTGTTCCTCCTTTTATAATTTGAGGTTAAAAGATTTTACAAATACTACCTGGAAAAGTTATTTGATTATAGACTAAATTGATAGTGGAATTTAGATTATAAATCTTGAATGTGAAATGGATGATTGATTTGTGTTTTTGTTTGTTGTTCTTATCTGATCTTCCTTCGTTTTATGGAAAAACGGGGAGGATTAGAGTTTCTTTCTGCATCATCTTTTTATTTATTTTTGCATTATTCCAGGATGACACAGCATTTTAGAAATAAAGTGCACTTTTTCCGCTGGCAGTTTCAGATATAGTACTCATAAACATGTAAGGCATGACACCTATATGGTGGTAAATGTAGGTTCGGATTTTCAGTTTAAGTTAATTGCTTTAGTTACTGTATGCAAATGATATTCTTGAGCAAATTTATTCTAGGTGGTGTCATGATATTGGTCGTGAGCAAGCTGCAGACAAGCCTCTTCTGAAGACTGTATTCCAGGTATTCACCATCTCATTGACCTTTCTAAGAAATGCCATGAATTTTGAGTTACTTATCTTTATTTGGTTGCAGATGATGCTGCGATTGTTTAGTCCCCGCAAAACAACTTTGATGTTTGTTATCCGTGATAAAACAAGGGTGAGCATTTTGTGCTTGGAGAGCTAGTTTTTTCTTCGCCTTTTTCCTTGATATTCTCTAGCCTCCAAGCTTTATAATATTACTATATTTAACTAAGGATCTCCTATGTTCAATTGAGTCTGTTGTTACTTTGATATTTCTTGTTGACAGACACCATTGGAAAATTTAGAACCTGCTCTGAGAGAAGATACTCAGAAGGTACGGATATATGGTGTCTATACTTCCTTGCTTTTTTCTATTAACTCAAGTAATATTTTCTTCTGACCTGTTTATCTTTAACTGCAGATATGGGACTCTGTTCCTAAGCCGAAGGAACATAAGGAAACTCCATTAAGTGAATTTTTCAATGTATGATTTTTTGTTGTGAGCTAATGCAACATAAATTTAAATGTCTAACATCTCTCTGTACCATTCCCAATGAGTATTGCTTCTGGCAATTTAATGCTATTGCTGATAATGACCAGGTTGAGGTGGTTGCACTTTCTAGCTATGAAGAAAAGGAGGAACAATTTAAAGAGCAGATACCATTTTAGATCATCGAATGAAGAAATTCAGTATGCCTAGCAGTCAAACATACTTTCACACTGTTCAGAAGTTTCTTAAATGGAAGAAAGAAGTTGAATATCAACATTTTGTGACGTCACCCTATTGATTGTCTGATGGCTTCTGTTTTTTTTCTCATTGATTTTGTTGCAAGTCTTTTTTCTCACTCGTCCTGGTTATACACTACAATTTACTGTTTCTGGAGATGGCCAAAATAAAATACCTCTACCTGCCATATATGTCTGCCTGAATATTGGATAATGGTGCTGAAATATTTGATTAATTGGCATGCAAATATGCAGTTTGTCTGCTTCTATTATTATTTTTTAAGGTTTCTAATTTGAGATAACGATTCTTTCATTCTATTGCACCGGGGGGGATAGCTGGAGATCGGAGGGGCGTAGTACCTGCTTCTGGGTTCTCTTTTAGTTCACAACAGATCTGGAAAGTCATTAAGGAGAACAAAGATTTTGACCTTCCAGCCCATAAGGTAACCTTTTGGATTTCATTATGGCTATAACTTCAATGGCATCCATAAATCTTGTTGATTTTTCTGTTGTCTGTGCTTCATTTTGCCGTAGGTTATGGTGGCTATGGTCCGCTGCAATATTCTTAATATTCATAAATATGTCCATGCACATACAAACATGCACCTTTTTTTCTGGACAGCTAGTTTTTGTGCTAGAAACTCGAACCAACCAGTTACATCACATGACAGAACTGGTGTCTATTAGAGGAAGCTGTACAGTCTGGTCCAGTTGCTGGCTTTGGGAAGAAGCTGAATTCAATTCTCTACACTTCTCTTTCAGAGTAGGATCACTTTAATGAGATTATAATATTAGTTTTGTAGTGTCCAAGTTACAAATAGGCTGCTACCTACATAGCTGAGCTCACTTGTGCAATGATCAGTTGAGCATTGAAGAAATTATATAAGTGATTCATTCTGTCAAAGTGGCTGCAGAATTATGATGCTAAAGGATATATGAGAATGTTGTGAACTTGTGATTATTAATTGGCAACCTGATGGCTTGTGGGTCATGCCGTTTTCTCTTCATACTGGTACCTGATACATGTCCAACACAGACACCTCTGACATGGGGAGATTCTTAAACTCTGAATTTAAATTAATTGAATATTAATGGCTTTTTAAAGGTTCAAAGTGTTTACACTCAAAACCCATATTAAAATATTAACAAGCTACTTTCATACTATTGAGTAAAATTAAATTATTTCACTGTGGTGTCTAGCCATACTCCCTAATATTTCAGAAACTACTCTGTCACCTTGTCAATCTCATGTTGCACAAGAGCTGCATGCCCATGCTTCCTAGATAGTGATAATGATATGTTTTTCGACTGAATGGATGAATGAATATTTTCTTGAGGCATAACTCAACCAAATAAGAGTCATATCTAACAATCAATTTCAAGATTTCTGTTTTTCCTGTACTTATTTTCTGTAGTTTACTACCATGTATCAGCGACATTAAGTTCTTTGTTCATTGTTCTAATTTTAGGTATGATGCAGAGGCCACATATTTTGATGATGGTGTCCGTTCTGCAAAGCGAAAGCAGCTTCAAGAAAAGCTGCTACAAGTAATAGCACTAACTGTATTTGTGCCCCATTTTTCTTGTTATTTGAATTTTTCAACTTATTTGCTTTCAACTCCTGATATATCTTGTCCAACCAGCCCACCAATCCATGCTAGGGCATTTGAGGTCTGGAACTCTTGAAAAATTTAGGGAAGCATTTGCGAAAGCTTTAAATGGAGGGGAGGGATTTTCTTTGGCTGCTCGCAACTGCACTGAATCTTATATGGCTTTGTTTGATGAAGAATATGCAGGTATGGTTGAAATTCATGAACCATTCTCTTGTCCATAAGCTGGCATAGAACTAAAAGCTACAAAACAGTTATTCAAAAGCTATGAAATGGGAAAAAGAATCATTCAAAAGGTTCGTAGGGTAATAAATTATTCATAAAAGCAAATTTGTGATTTTAAAACCATTACAATGAATTGAAATTTTAAATGATGAGCTTTTTTATATTGATTGCATTTAGTATGTTTGGTACTATAGTTGTTGTCAATGGCGGTACTTTTTACACAACAAGGTAGATTGAACATTTGGAGTTTTTACTTTTGCAGATGCTGTTGTTGAACTAGCAAACTGGGCTTGCTCTAAAGTCAGGGATAAGCTACGTCGTGATATTGATGCACATGTTGCTTCAATTCGAGCTGCCAAACTTTCGGAGCTGACTTCATCATATGAGGTATGATAACTTATCTCTTCTTCTCTTCTAACCATTTTCTCGTTTCAAGTTATTTTCCTGGTGATTAACAACAAATCGGTCTCCAGATTACTTGCTGTTTAACAGTCCTAACCGATGAAGGGATCTTATGGAAAGTTAGGATGGTGTAACCTAACAAAATTTTAAAGCAGGAGTTTGTGTATTATTTTCAAGTTATAGATTCTATGTTGTATATAGTTGAGGATTTCCGTAACTTTTCGAAGAATTTGTCATGGTGACATCTACAGCACATGTTTATCACAAGTTAAATCACTATTTGGTATCTTACAGATCATTATATTGCATTTGCAGGCAAAGCTGAGTGAGGCATTAGCAGGACCTGTTGAAGCACTTTTAGATGGAGCTAATAATGAGACATGGCCCTCAATAAAGAAACTGGATGACCCTTGCATACTATTTGTTGACATTTCTATGCTCACATGAAAAGTCATGTGGTTTGTGTTTGTCTTACAATGGATGCTACCATAAATACCAAATTTGTGTGGCATTCAACCAAATTTGTAATGCTGAAGCAACCAGGGTCTTGATACATTTTCTTCATTAGTTGAACACAGCCTTTTCCTCCATATGATGTTCGTGATCTGTTCTTATGACTGATTTTGGTGTAGGTTCCACTTGCCAAGACGTTGATCACACCTGTTCAATGCAAATCTTTGTGGCGGCAATTCAGGGCTGAGACAGTACAGTATCACTCAGGCCATTTCTGCTCAGGCATGAATTTTCAAATTCTAGTTATTGTGAATATTTTGTTTTCTCTCCTTCCCATCCAATATTGATATGAACTGTCAGCATCAAATCAAGTTCCAATTCTAGTCATGAGTGTCTAAAGGAGAACTAGAAAAATAAGTCTATTGGCAATTGCGATTCACATTGCCAGGCTTTAGTTAATAATAATTTATTGCTGATTGGACCTCTGAAATTCTGTTGGGTTCCTCTAATTTATCTCATGTACTGCCTCTTTGTAGCATGTACAATATTTCTGTTGAGTTTTATTTACCGGAATTCAGAATAATTATTTTTGGCTTAGATATGTTACTGCTAATGCATCACCTTTTCTGAGTTTACTGATGCCTTCTGCATTCAGGAAGCGAGCAAGCGTAACAACAACTCGATGCCACCTCCATGGGCAATTGTTGCCTTGCTAATCTTGGATGTAATGAATTTATGACTCTTCTAAGGTGCTTGTTGTAGCTTTGAATTAATTTTGGTCAGTATTCAATGATATTATCCTTTGTTGCTTATGCTTTACTTACAAATATCCTCATTGCAGAAATCCTTTATATTTGGGTGTCATCTTTGTGGGTTACCTTATCGTGAAAGCTCTATGGGTGCAGCTTAACATTTCGGGTGAATTCAGCCATGGCGTTGTAGGATTCAAACTAATTTTTGTGTACTGCTATTTTCAGCTAGCCGATAACCTTTACAGCACTATACATTCAAACTATTTACTTAAAAGCATTTAAAAACCTTTTGGGTATGTAAACTTGAAATTCAAAAGCAGATTTATGAAAAGAATGTTTGCTTCTTGCTAAATATAGCTTATCAGTCAGAGCTTTGTACTATTTCTGTTTTTAAAATATTCCAGTGGCCTCCATTTTTGCAGCTCATTTTTAAAATATAGTTGTCAGTTTTCTTTATCTTGCATATCAATCTGTAGTTTTCTGAGCAAATGCGGTTATTTAGTAAAAATTTCTTCCACTTCATGATATCATTAAGAAATATAAAACTACCTTTGTCCTTCAAGTTACTTCTATTTTCATTGTGTTTAATATGTTCACCCTTTTCCTTTTGACCGAAGGTCTAATTTATGCCATTCAAAAAGAAAGGCAAAAGGGTCTAATTTATGGTATTGTATGCTTGCAGCTTCCCGGAATTCTTTCCATATCTGCCAAGTTCCTCCGCACCGTCATTAACCTCCTCAGAAAGTTAGCGCAGCAGCGGCAAAGTCCTGCAACTAACTATCCTCAGACAAACCCGGGTGCCGAATCTAAGAGTTTCCAAAATGGGAGCACCAGAAGCAGTATGTCATCAACTGCTTCATCTGGAGTAACTGCACCAGGTAATGGTAGCGAATACTCCAGCCACTTGAAAGAAGAATGAGCATCTTGTGCTCGCTTTCGTGGTTGGGTGTTTGTCACATACGTTATTTATATGGTGCATGAAATCATCTCTCTTCCAAGAATGTGACAGTTACACATCTTGTGAGGGCATTTGTTTTTGTGCAAGTGCCATCTTTATACAAAGGGGCCTTGGCTTTCTTGAAATTGGGTCCCATCAAATAGCCCCCTCCTCGGGCCTAGTTTTTTTTAAATATTTAATTAGATTTTTTGTATGTTGGCTAAGTTATTAGGTCACTTGCAGCTAACCCTAGCTAGAAATTTGCACACTGCCAGTGCCTGTTCCACCTATGGATAAATAATGTAACTAAACTTTGCATGATTTTATTTATATTTTTGTGCCATTCCTCGTCATTAGGCGTGAATCGAAAACTTAAAATAAATCCATCTTTTTCATTACATGGAAATTTTAAAACCAATATAACAGGCTTACGGCAACAATTCAATCTTGACAGCTTACATCTTAAATGTCAATCACTAGTTTTTTTCTTCAAGTCTCGAGTCCTTAAATTGTTTTAACTCCTAGATGACCAAAATTTAATGCTCCTAGGTTGGTGGTACCTCGACACCAATTAGGCGGTTGAAATAAAAGAAAAAGAACTCATGGAATCACAAATTACGAGGATATTTACTTCAGTTTTTCCCTTTTTCCTTGTTGATTTAGTATTTACCAGCTGGATGAATAGGTAGTCTCATGTGCATCGAGATATTCACAATTGGCAACCAGAGAGGAGCCGAGGGCCGCGGATGAGACAGGTCAGAGTAATTGATTTAGCTGTCAATTACTCTAAATGTATGGCTACAACAACTTTGCTTCTGCATCCTGCATGCATGCATCCTTTACTAGATTCATAATTCAACTACCCGTTTTTTCCACTAAATATATAGTAGTTAAAACTCGGTATGTTTGATTCACGGAATGTAAGATTATTAGCAGGAATATAAGATTATCGTGTTTGGTTAAAGAAATAAAAGATTATTGGAATGTATATTTGACCAAATTGTCCATATTATATATTTATTTTTTTAACAAATTGAAAAATATTTATATATTTTCTTTCAAAAAATTAAATTTATAAAATTTATATAATTTTTTTACAAAATTAAAAATATAAAAAGGTTTAATGAAATGGTAAAATTTTATTTTAACCCCTGAACTTCATATAAAATTTTAATTATAGGTTTTTTTTAAATCTAAAATAGTTTAAGGATAAATTTATAATTTAATCTTCGTAGAATTTTTATTATTCAATGACAGAAGAATGATATTTTTGAAAAGGACAAAAATTTAATGGCATTTTTAGTCCAAAACGCCGGTAATCCAACAATATCTAAAGAAAATGAGATAATGACATTCCCGGTAATATACCCCAAAAAATCCACTATTGATAATCTTACATTACCGAAAATGAGATTCCCGAACTAACCAAACGAAAGAATGTGAATTTCATTCCCATGAGAATCTCACATTCCCCATCTAAACGCCCCCTAATGGTAAAAATATATATACCGTAAGATACAACGACCCGACGAAATAACATATGTAAAACAAAGAAAAATGTCGGAATTAGAATATTAAAAATCAACTAAAAGACCCGAGGGAAATGGCGAAATTCTGTTATATTATTCGTAATACAATACGATGAGAATAACATTTTTATTTATAATTAGAATGTTCAGTTATCACAGTTCACGATTAGTACGGAATCATAAATCAAACTTTTTGTACATATAAAAAAATCTCGTGAGAAGTATGAGCGTCAATTTTACACTGATTGCTTTCGAAGAAAACCTGTAAGCTTAATTCTAAGTGTTTTTGGGTAGAAAGTTTAAAATTTATTTAGTTTTGTTAATAAATTTGTTGAAGGAAATGAGAATGGAGATAGGGTTTTAGGAGACCATGAGATCTCTAAGGTGGTGTTTGGTTCGCTGAAATGTTTATGAGGAAATTAGAATCTGTGAAGGAATTGGAATATGTAGGAATTGGAAGTCAATTCCATATTCTCTTTGGTTCGCAGACATGTCAGATGAATTTGATTTCGGTAATATAAAATGACAGAATTGCCCTTATTGTTTTTTTGCTTTATTTTAGTTTATTTTACAACTTACATGTAGTAATATATTATAAAAAATTAAAAAATATTAAATTTTCATTTTATTGATTGATTATTCATTTTAATAAATTATAAAAATCATGCTAATAAACATTATAAGTTAAAGTCATCGCAATCAAAATATGTTAATAATTTACCAAAAGATAGAGCAATATTTCGATACATTCCAATCGGAGTATGTTAATTAGTTACCAAAAAATATACCAAAAATTATTTTTATTCAATATATAAATTAGAAACTCGACCCGACACGACTCAAAATAATAAAAAATTATTTTTATTCAATAAAAACATTAACTTAATTTGAAAAAAATTATATATAGAGGGGTATTATTGTAATTATTCCTAAATATATAAGGTAAAATTATATTTTTTTGGGTCGCTCCGGTTTTTTTCACCCTAAACCCGAACCCGACCTGACTCGAATATCACACTTAAAAAACCTGACCCGACCCGAACAAAATAAAGTTTCATCCGACCTGAATATATGAATTAGAAATCCGACCCGACCCGACCCGAAATAATAAAAAAATATTTTTATTTAATATAAACAGTAACTTAATCCGACCCGACCCGAATTATATATATTTTCGAGTCGGTCCGGGTTTTTTCACCCTAAACCCAAACCCGACCCGATCCGACCCGAATATCACACTTTAAAAATCCGACCCGACCCGAACAAAATAAAGTTTCATCCGATCCGACCCGAATATATGAATTAGAAATCCGACCCGACCCGAAATAATAAAAAAAATATTTTTATTTAATAAAAACAGTGACTTAATCCGACCCGACCCGAATTATATATATTTTCGGTCGGTCCGGTTTTTTCCACCCTAAACCCGAACCCGACTCGATCCAACCCGAATATCACACTTAAAAAAACCCGACCCGACTCTACCCGAATATCACACTTAAAAAACCCGACCCGACCCGAACAAAATAAAGTTTCATCCGACCCGACCCGAATATATGAATTAGAAATCCGACCCGACCCGAAATAATAAAAAATTATTTTTATTTAATAAAAACAATGACTTAATCCGACCCGACCCGAATTATATATATTTTCGGGTCGGTCCGGTTTTTTTCACCCTAAACCCGAACTCGACCCGACCCGAATATCACACTTAAAAAAACCCGATCCGACCTGACCCGAATATATGAATTAGAAACCCGAATCGACTCGAAATAATAAAAAAAAATATTTTTATTCAATATATGAATAAATTGCCAAAGGATTGATGAGGATAATATGGTCAAATTTCAATTCCCTCCAACAAGGGAATTGAATTCCATCTATTTTTTGATCGAATTCACTTTCTCTCATTTGATGGAATTGAATTCTATCAGAGATTCCAATTTACTTGAAAAACTTGATCCAAATATAAAAAAAATGATGGAATTAGATTCCAATTACCACCGTTTCCAAAATATTTCAGGTTGCTTAGGATTACTTCAAAATTTTATTTGACTCCTCCCACGGAATCATAAATAAAATTTTATTTTAAAATTTAAATGATGTGGTGGCTACATCGAAGAAAGTTTGAATGATGGATATGAAAGAAGATTTTAAATCCAACGGCTAATAGAGGCCTCCATCTCCAAAATCCAAACCGCGGCATTGATTTCCCATTAATGACTTGCAACCACCTTTGTTCCTGTGTTTTTATATTCTCCACTCTTAAAGCTAAGCTATATATATAGTGAGAGTTTAACGCACAAAACAAGGCCAACCAGTGAGAGCCGCATAGAGGTTTTTGCTCCGAGTTTGATTAATCTGTTGTTTAGCCTTTCATGGCGGTGAAGGCTTTTATCTGTTTGATTCTTTGGCTCAACTCTCTCTCTCCTCTTCAAGGTTTTCTTTATTTCCCTCTCTAGAATCTGGAAAATCATCTCATTTGCGTCCGTTCTTTTTTGATTGAATAAATCTGGGTTTGATTGATAAATATTGCAGGTGGCAGCGATAACTATGAATTCAGATACCCGTTCATCAAAAGGGCGAGTTCATTGTCGTCATCGTTCTCATCATCAAACACAGACGAAGTAACGTATGATTACATAATCGTGGGAGGTGGGACGGCAGGGTGTCCGTTGGCGGCCACTCTGTCTCGGAACTTCAGAGTGTTGGTGTTGGAGAGAGGAGGGGTCCCTTTTTCAAACGCCAATATCTCCTTGCTCGGAAACTTCCACATTTCGTTGGCGGACACTTCGCCGTCGTCGGCTTCCCAACCTTTCGTTTCCACGGATGGTGTGATCAATGCAAGGGCTAGGGTCTTGGGTGGTGGCACTTGCATCAATGCTGGGTTTTACACCAGAGCTAACTCAGGGTATGTACCATTTTCTAAATTTAATATATTGTCATTTCTGCCCACTCTCTCCGTCTCACATACACATATATAATATAACAAAAATTAAATCCTATTTATCTCGATATATCTCTTTTATTCTTTCATCGATAAATTATCTTTAAAAAGTAAAATTACAAAATATATTATATAAGAAAATGAATATATATATATATATAATTAAAAGAAATCAAATTAAAACCAATAAAAAACTTAATATTATAAAAAGTTACATTTAAATTTCAACATAAACTTAACAAATATATTATATTCAACTTGAGTTAATTTTTTTTATAAATAAAATTTAAATGATATAATAATATTCATTAATTTGATTAGTTCAAACATTCTAAAATTGGCTTGAGAATTCTCTAATCATTAATTCATGAGAGAAATCACTAATATCTGGGAAAAGTAGTTCACATGTCATAATAAATTATAGAGAAAATAACCTCAGTGACCAAAAATGTCTTATAATATACGAGTTTAACCAACTATTTTTGGATTTGCCAAAATGACCAACTAAATCGCAATGCGATCGATAATTCGCAACGCGATATCCAATATCGCAAATCAGTTTCCAGATTCGTAACGCGAACTTCGACTATCGCAATGCGAACTTCGACTATCGCAATGCGAACTTCGACTATCGCAATGCGAACTTGGACTATCGCAATGCGAACTTGGACTATCGCAATGCGAACTTAGACTATCGCAATGCGAATATGTAAATCGCAATGCGATAGTCGACTATCGCAATGCGAACTTCGACTATCGCAATGCGAACTTCGACTATCGCAATGCGAATATGTAAATCGCAATGCGATAGTCGAAGTTCGCATTGCGATTTACATATTCGCATTGCGATAGTCGAAGTTCGCGTTGCGATTTATTCCAAATTCGCAACGACTGGTGGTATTGCATTTGTTTCTTAAGAATTTTCTCTAAAAAGATAGTATTCGCGCGGACGTGTCGAAGACACGTATTACCACGACCACGACCACGACCACGACCACGACCCGAGACGAGACAGACGGCGGCGGCAGCGGCGCGCGAGAGTCCCCCTTGTTCTCTATCACTCAACAAGGAAGTGGGAAAGCCAAGCCTTAAATACTATTCCCAATAGTGTTTCCAATACTATGTGAGATTGAGCATTACCAACACTTGTTCCCAATACTATGTGAGATTGAGCCTTAAATAGTGATATTATTTTAAATGTTTTGCTTAAAATTGCAATAATCGCGATTGATTGTAGATTGACTTTTAATTATGACATATTTAATTGTATAATACTAATGCAATTGGTTGCTGATTCAGTTGTTTTAAGGTGCATGATTGTTAATTGTTTCCTGAATAATCACATTGTATTGTAAACAAGTGTTGGTCCCAATAGTGTTTTCAATACTATGTGGGATTGAGCATTACCAACACTTGTTTACAATACAATGTAATTATTCAGGAAACAATTAACAAACATGCACCTTAAAACAACTGAATCAGCAACCAATTGCATTAGTATTATACGATTAAATATGTCATAATTAAAAGTCAATCTACAATCAATCGCGATTATTGCAATTTAAAGCAAAACATTTAAAATAATATCACTATTTAAGGCTCAATCTCACATAGTATTGGGAACAAGTGTTGGTAATGCTCAATCTCACATAGTATTGGAAACACTATTGAGAATGGTATTTAAGGATTGGCTTTCCCATTTCCTTGTTGAGTGATAGAGAACAAGGGGACTCTTGCGCGCCGCCGCCGTCAGTCTCGTCTCGGGTCGGGTCGTGGTCATGGTAATACGTGTCTTTGACACGTCCGCGCGAATAATATCTTTTTAGAGAAAATTCTTAAGAAACAAATGCAATACCGTCGTTGCGATTTTGGACTATCGCAACGAATTTAGAATAAATCGCAACGCGAACTTCGACTATCGCAACGAACTTGAAATAAATCACAACACGAACTTGGACTATCACAATGCGAATATGTAAATCTTAATACGATAGTCGAAGTTCGCGTTGCGAATCTGGAAACTGATTTGTGATACCGGAGATCGCGTTGCGAATTATCGATCGTATTGCGATTTAGTTGGTCATTTTGGCAAATCCAAAAAAAATTGGTTAAAATCGTATATTATAAGGTATTTTTGGTCACTGAGATTATTTTCTCTAAATTATATATATATATATATATATATGAAGATAGTGATTAAGTGGAAAACTAGAACATCTAGATGTCAACAACAAAGCCTTTATTAGGTTCTTAGGGCCCCACCTCCCCGTATTGCTAAAATTTATTTGGAAGGCCTTGAGATGGTTTCCAACCAAAGAATCAGCTCCTTTAATACTCTATAATAAAAATATTTATTAAAAAAATACGAATCAAATTAAATCAGATTAAATTTATATATAAAATTAATATAAATTATATTCATCTCTATATTTTATTTTTAAAAAAATAAAAAATTAATGTTATTTACATAACCCAACATTAGGTCGATAATACATAAATCTCGGTGGTCTCCTGGCCTAACCTCGGTGGTAAGATCTATCATACATTCAAAACTGGGAAATAATGGCATTATTAGGGACCCATTATTTGCCCAACACATTTGGTCCACCTTAAGATTAGGAGTCAGAAAATTATTTTTAATGGAAAACATGGGTACTCATTATTAAGCATTGATGCTTGTACTTTATTGCAGTTTCATTCGAAGAGTGGGGTGGGATACAACGCTAGTGAATAAGTCGTATCCATGGGCGGAGAATCAAATTGTTCACCAGCCTAGACTAGCACAATGGCAGGGTGCCTTCAAGGACAGCCTTTTGGATGTTGGTGTCTCACCTTATAATGGATTCACCTACGATCACATATATGGAACTAAAGTCGGAGGCACCCTTTTCGATTGCTTCGGCCGTCGCCATACTGCGGCTGAACTGCTTGCTTCTGCAAATCCCAAAATGCTCACTGTCTTGGTTTATGCCACCGTCCAGAAAGTGTTGTTCAATCAAACAGGGAAGAGACCAAGGGCAATGGGAGTGGTTTTCAAGGATGAAAATGGGAACCTGCATCAGGCATTTCTCACAAACAACTGGAGGAGTGAAGTGATTTTATCATGTGGTGCAATCGGAACTCCTCAAATGCTAATGCTCAGTGGTATTGGACCGAGGGCTGAGCTCCAGAAATTGAACAATTCAGTGGTTCTGAACAATGAGTTTGTTGGCAAGGGCATGGTTGATAATCCTATGAACTCGATTTTCGTCCCCACTAATCGACCGGTGGAACAGTCCCTTATTCAAACCGTAGGCATTACCAAGATGGGAGTTTATATGGAATCTAGCAGCGGATTCGGACAGTCCCGGGATAGCATTCATTGGCAACATGGAATAATGTCTGCAAAGGTGATCTGAAACTATTCATTAGGAAGAGACGATTAATATAAACTTTATCAGAATGCTGGGTTTAATCCTGATGGTCTCTGCCTTTTTTGTCATACTGAACCAGATCGGCCAGCTGGCTCCGATTCCTCCGAAGCAAAGAACACCTGAGGCGATCCAAGCTTTCATCAAAAGAAAGCGAGACCTACCACATGAAGTATTCAAGGGAGGTTTCGTTTTGGAAAAGTTTGCCAGGCCCATGTCCTCAGGCCACCTCAGCCTGGTCAACACCAACATCGATGACAACCCTTCGGTCACCTTCAACTATTTCCGCCACCCGCGTGATCTGCAGCGATGCGTCGATGGGATCCGCATGATTGCAAAAGTTGTACAATCAAAACATTTCACAGACTTCACAAAGAGTGACAAACCAACTGTAGAGAAGCTTCTTAACATGAGTGTCAAGGCTAACATTAACCTTAGACCAAAGCATATTAATGACACCAGGTCCCTAGAGCAGTTCTGCAAAGATACTGTGTTAACAATTTGGCATTACCACGGAGGGTGCCACGTCGGCAAAGTGGTGGACCCTGACCTCAAAGTTATTGGCACCAACCGACTCCGAATTGTCGATGGCTCCACATTTAGTGAATCCCCTGGAACTAATCCTCAGGGCACTGTCTTGATTTCGATTTTTGCAGGTACATGGGAGTCAAAATTTTGAGAAGAAGACTAGGAAAAGCTGCTAATGTGTAACGACTTGCGAACAACTGGAGGCATTTGAACAGATCCGTTTTTGAGATTTGTGTGGTCCTGGGATAAATCTAAAATTTGGACCTTTAATGATAAGTATTAAAAGATAAAATGAATTTTAATATATGCAAAAATAAATTAATCTACTTGTAAATTATATTTTTTATTAGGCCCAACAACTATCTAATAAGTATATAAAATTTCAAATGAAACAATTAAAAAAAATTACTACTAGATACCCAACTACTCACACAAAACACTTTCCATAACTTTGACAAATTTGAGAATTTTAAATGTCGCTATTAATTTACTCGACAAAGTCATTTACGATAATTTTAATTTTAAAAAGGATCATCTATATCAATGTCATTCAAATTATTATGAAAAAAAAATCTTAAAGTTTGTGCAAGATTTTTATAATTTATCACTACTTTAAGATTTTAATATTCTGAATCCAAATAAAAACCTAAAATATTATCATATAATTTTAATTATTTAAATTTATTTTTAATAACTTATAATTAAATCTATAATTATAACAATTAATTAATTTTAAATATATTTTTTAATTGTGGGCTTGGGCAACTGAAGAGCAGTGTTTGTTTGTAGTAGTGCATAAGTGTATGTAGAGTAAAGCTTGCCACGGGAAATTTAGCATTTCCATTGCTGTTAATTTATATCATGAACTCGTCTTGACTGTGCTCCTAATGCTTGGTGCCAAGGTTGATGTTTTTGGCACTAAATAATATAAGATTTAAAGATCCAAACGTTGTTTATTATCGGTCGAGATTATATAATCTAATCAGAATTTACCATACTACTTTACCATATGCATCTCAAAGGGTTCTCTTTACATATGCATGTCTCTTCTGTTTCTCATTTTCAAGGAAAAATGGTTGCAGAAAAGAAGATAAACTTGCTGGAAAACAACAATAATCGGGGGGAAATGCTAGTAGTTGAGGATATTAAAGGACGACTTTAGTTGCAGAAGTTTTTTGCTGTGCCTAAGCCAAACAAAAGGTAATACAGTGATCACCTAACTTAGTACAAAATGTTAGGTAAGCTCGAGCGGCATTTAAGTGCATGTTAATGTTAACTTTTGGTGCATGCATGTACCAGAATAAAGCATCTGTCTGCATTCAGAAAATTTCCCAGTTCTTGTTCAAGAAAGCCAACACTAATTACTCATGGAAGATATTGTGACATCAATGGAAAGGGGTTTTAGCAAAATTTTAACGAGACCCTCGCCAAAATTTGACAGAAAATCCGTGCTCACTTCGGCTGCCTCTCGAAAAACTTCGTATTCTCTGCAAGAAATGTCTTCTCCTTCCTGTTCCTAGAGGGGCCGAGCACGAGTGCCTCCGAAACGACCCAGGCTCCTGCACCTCAAGCCCTGGTGGGACACTTAAAAAATCCACTGCAGACAGTGCTATATTGCTTTCACGGCTATAGTCATAGCCAGGTGTTGGGTGATAGGTCTGTGAAGCTTCCACAAGCTCACTTGAAAGTCTACTAAGCTTACTATCTACTGTCGTAGGAAAGTCCTGGATGCCAGCCTTCGGTTCGACCTCCATTTTCTCATCAAATTCATTACATACGAGTTTTAATGCTTGAACAACTTCGCCCATGAATGGACGATGAGAAACTTCTGGCTGCACGCACATCGATGCAATCGCCGCTACCTTGGCAATGCTATCTAACAAGATATCAGATTTTATGACCGGATCGATAATGGTTTCTAAACCTTCCTTGTCTGTTAGGAGTGTACGAGCCCATGCAACGAGATTTTCTTGACCTGGGGGCTGCAACAAGTCCACAGGTTTCCTCCCTGTTAAGAGCTCAAGTAGGACTACCCCATAACTATAAACATCACTTTTGACAAGAAGGTGTCCGGTCATTGCGTACTCTGGAGCCAAGTAACTGGAAAAATAAGTTCATCAGCAATAAGTAATCTGTATGTAGAAACAGGCAAAGAACAAAAAACTGCCAACATCACTACATTCTAAGAAACCAGACAGATGATTCTCATGAGGCATGCAAGTATCGGAAAAGCTTCATTGAGAAAAGATAACTGGTCATGAAAATTGAAAAGGATTGATTCATGAATGATAGGAGAGAAGTTCATACCCAAACGTTCCCATTACATGTGTTGAGATGTATTTATTCCCTTCATCCAAAGCGGTTCTAGCCAATCCAAAATCCGAAACTTTAGGGGTAAAATCATGTTCCAGCAAGATGTTGCTGGATTTGAAGTCTCGATGTATAACCCGGGGGTTGGAGTCTTCATGTAAATATGCCAAGCCTCGGGCTGCACCGAGAGCAATCTTCATACGGGCACCCCAGTCAAGTGGATTGGTTTCCTTCTCAGCTCCTGGGAGAACATAGATAGAGAATTAAACGATATCTAATCTGTAATATGTAACAGGCTAATCACTCACGAGTGAAAAATGAGAAAGGGGATTTCACTTATGCTGAAGATATTCACCGTGTAAATGGGATTCAAGACTTCCATTCGGAACAAGTTCGTAGACAAGACAATGTATATTGTCCTCGGTGCAAATACCAATCAGTTTAACCAGATTTCTATGGTGCAGGCGGCTAAGCATCTCCACTTCTGCCAAGAATTCTTGTCCCCCATGTTGGTCCTTCCTCTTCAGAACTTTAACAGCCACTGCAGCTCCATCATCCAAACTGCCTCTATAGACAATGCCAAAACCTCCTTCACCAATCACCCTAGAATCATCAAAGCTATTTGTCGCTCTTTCTATATCATTCAAGGTGAAGTTCTTTGCCAATCCAGTATATGTCATCCCACTGGAACTAAAAGACATTGATGTAGCACTGGATTTGCTTCCTTGCATAACAGGCCTAGCAGACCCTGCTGATTGTCACAAAATGAGGTCTGAGCAAGCCCAAACAATGCTTTGGACTAATGATGACAAATTAATAGAAGAATGGAAAACCATAAATTTAAGTTGAGCAAGGATTCAAGGAAGAAGAAAGCTTGATTTTGATAACAAAATCTGGCAACAAGCTGTTTATTTGAAAGGCAAATCATGTTCTAAGAGAACTGCAGTCTATGAATATAGTCATAATGTAAGTACCTGATGGTTTGGATGGAGAAAATGTTGTAGTTTGTGGTACATGTTTAGGTTCTTTGACACAAGCTCCGAATTTCCAAAGAATAAGCCAAACGATCCCCAAGCATACAACAAAGGCTGAAAAAGATGACAGAACAATCACAGCTATCATGCTTCGTGTAAGCCCTTCTCTCTTCCTCGTAGGAACATCGACTCCTAAAGGTTTTATCGCTTGTCCATGATAGTTACGACCAGTGTATGGCCCATCATCGACAACAGAAACACTGGAACTCGCTGCAGGAGGAGAGGGTGGAAGCCCTGCACGGGTTAAGACCAGCGGCTAAAGCTAGTCTCCGAAAATCTTCAAATCATGCTATCTGATGATATATTACCTGGATAACGAACATATGCAACTTCATAGGGACCAAAAAGAGAAACCTTTATGAAGACCTGTTGGTTCCAAAATTTCTTATAGATAAATAACGCGGTTGAATAGTCAAATTTTACTTCCCATGGTACCAAGTTGATGAGGACCGTACTTTTCTCTAGCTCTTGACTAGCTGCATTTGCTCCCATAATCCGAACTTGGCTGTGATTTAGTCTTACACTAGCAGCAATTTCCTGAGCCAGTTCTGAAACCAAAGGAAAAAATGTGTATATTGAAACACCAAGCCGAAGCTTAACTTGAATTGGCCAGACACAACCACAAGGTGATCCGAGAGGTGTATATGTTAAGGGCTCGCTGCATGCCACTGACGTACAATCTGCAAATTGTATCAAATTTAAACTTTGTTTTCTTTTCATAAGAAGATTACTGATCCAAGGAACCTAACTGAAACGCTCGCTAGAAAAAATAGATCATACGGGAGGTAGTTGGTACCTTTATTAGGAGGTGGAGGTGGTAGTGCCATAACGATGGATGGTGGCGGAGCCTTCATCTTCTTCATGGAAGAAGCGGTTGGAAAAATTGCCGGTTGAAGAATGGGCACTTCTACAATAATGAAGAAAATATGATACTTATTTGTAGCTGGATTAAATTAGTAAAGGAATGCAATGTCAAGCAAATGAAAGAAGTTAGATGTTTCATACTATGAAAGTGGCTTGATGGGGCCGTAGGTGTTGGTGCTGGTGAAATCCAGCTAGGAGTGGAATACTGAGAAGGAGAAACTGCAGGAACTGTACATTTACAAGTATTTTAAATGTGAATATATATATATATATATATATATATATCAATTATTTTCAATCCACAATAATAACTAAGGGCTACCAAGGGAGAGAAATAGACCTTGCTGCCTGGAAGCAGGTTGATGAATTGAATAGGAGGGTTGAGGAGCAGAATTTCTGAAATGTTTCCTTGCATGATGATGCTTATAAAACCATATTGAAGGTGAGGATACAGGACCAAGCATCCGATTCTTCCCAGGGTATCCAAACGATGGTGAAGTAGGTGCAACCGAAATACTTAAAGGCTTCAGGGCATGGTGTGGATGGATTGCTACAAATAAAAGAGAAGAACCTTATTAATTGTTTCAAGTAGGAAAGTCCAGTCCATGACAATTGCTTTTCTGAAAGACGAAAAGTATTCTAGTTTATCCACTCGCCTTTATTTGGAGAGTGATCCGGAGAAGATGATAAATGATGGAACACTTTGCTAGAAGGGGAAGAGGCTAACTTTCCATTTCTAGTCCTGCCAAAGCCGGGAGGTCTTCGTGTCAGAGAAGGCGCTGGATCTGTAGCATCATTTTAAAACAGATCCAACCAACATTAATCATTACAGACTATCATAGTATTAGACGCCATCAGCAATGATTTTGATGCTATGGAAACACAATTTACTGGAAAGTTTAGTTATCTGTCTTGCAAATGTTTCTTATAAGATCATTAGATGGCACCATGTTCTTTGTGGAGTATGCATTTTTTTTTCCTTTTAAAATAGGATATGTGCAGTCTTAGTCTATCAAACCCATTTTGTGACATTCACCTGGATCTGTTGATGGTGGTTGGACTAGCCCGGTAGGATAGATGGTTGGTGTTTTTGCAGGCATTCTTATTGGTGGCGGCCATGAAGTTCTTGCTGCATCAAAACACCGATTGAATCAAAAAAGAGTGGCGGATTAAGCAATGCATCCATAATCAAAAGCTTTAAGTTAGTAATGTCAATGATGAACTTCATGATGGCAACATTACAGCCTGAGAGAGAGAGAGAGAGAGAGAGAGAGAGAGACAACAAGGCTAAGCACGACAGTAGAGAATATAATTGCAAAATTTTTTGAACTTCATGTGACCCACAACAAGGGTAAAACATGTGTATTGATCTTTCTGATTTCGGGTTCTTTGATGTGTCTGTTTATCAACATGAACCAGGTTTGTCAATGCTGTCTTTCAAAATAAAATTGAACTTTCCAACTTGAAAATGAAACATAATTTTATAAAACCAGTGACTGATCCGACAGGTAATGATTTCTGTCAAGTTTTTTAATAATAAATCGTTCAGTTATCCCAAACATTTTCTTCGGAGATAATGATGGAGTCAATGTACCAGCACCATGTAGATCAAAGCAATCAATTGGTTTCTGGAGACAGCCCCCCCCCCCCCCAAAAAAAAAAACCCATCAATCTCCATGAACCATGAAATATTCGGACAATTTATCAATGATATTTTGACAAATGACCAAGAAGTTTCCCCTTAAACCCATAGATCACCAAGAAATACTATTCCAGGAATCATGAAATGTGAAAACACCAACTTCAAATTCACTCATTTAGGCTTTCTTGGTGATCATGAAATACAGATTCTATCTGATACTTAAATTCTCCACTGAGCCAATTTCTCAACAAGCCTAAAGGCATACCATCCTAGTTCATCACTGAAACTAGTTTAAATAACCCAGATCTTTAAAATAGACTTTGAGTTCAAGTTTCATGAAAATCTCAATAAAATAAAAGGCAAACAAATGCATGGATCAAAATTAAACTGCCAAAAAAAAACCCAACTTAGAAGAAAACAGATATAGACAACATTACCTGATGATCCATCAACTGACATAACACTGAGAGTAATACATATGGTGAACAGCAGGAGAGTAACTTCAAATTGACTATGAAACCCCATTTTTTTAAAACTTCCAAAAAAACTGGAACTCAATCTCCAAGAAGTTTCATCTCTCTCAGGCCTCAGCCAATCATCATCAAAGCAAGAAAAAGATAACAGAACCAAATCAGTGAAAACTGAAACTACTCCCTTAAGCAAAACATGGGTATATAACTTAAAGGAACAACCTTTACTACTTTGCTTAAGACTACAAACGAAGACCCCGCCAATGGTGCACCACCAAAGTAAAAATCCCAGGGATTAGGTAACCAGAAAACACCCCAGGTGATCCCTTTATTAGAAACTAATAATGAGAAGATTGGCTTAATCCTATAATGGAAGAGCAGTTTTTTTAATTACTGACTGAAAGTAACAATAAGTATCCCCCTACCCCACACATGCAAAGATCGAAGTTTCACTGGAGGTGATCAAAGCAAAAGAATGATAAAGTAGAACAATGAAGTTAAAGGAGCTTGGTCCAGCTCCAAGACACTTTCCAGTGAGAAAGAGAATTGTTGCTTGGGTATGTTTGGCTGAATTGTTTAACATAATTTGCAGCTTAGGGTAGATTAATAGACACAAGTCCACTTTAGCATTATGACATTTGCGACTTAGAGTTTAGACTAATTTCCAATGATTCAACCATTTAACTTTTTGGGTAAATGAAAATTTTCATCATTCAACTTTAATCTTATTCCTATTTCAGTTAATTCAAATTTGTTTTTTAATTTAATCACTTAATTTCTGAATTATTTTTATTTTGATCACTTTATCGTTAAATACTTGAAAATTTTATGATAGGAAACAAGTCACCAAAACAATGTTGCTTTAGAAAAATCAAATTTACAACAAAACAATGTCATATGGATCATATAAAACCCAATTTCCACATTTTCCCTTCGCCTCTTTTATTCTACTTTTTTCTCTCTCCTTTTCTCCATCTATCCATATTTTAACAATTGCTCGTCGCGATGGACCACTAAATCAACCATCGTTGGTTATCATTAACACGACCGATAAATCATAAAATTTTCTAACAAATTGAATTCGTCATTCTAAATGCAAACTTAATGTTTGTTTAATCGAAAAACACATCAAACTCAACAAATCTAACATTCAAGAGCTTCAGACGTCAAACTACCACCATCTAAAATCACTTTCATCTAACAATAATGTTGTTCGACTCTTCTTTCCTTCGCCGCTCTCAACATTCGACTGTAGAGTCAGTACAGTTCTAAGATGTAAATTTTTCTCATCGAGATTCACGTATTTATCGTTGAAATTCTTCATCCAACCATCAAAACATTGAGGGCTAAAAATAAGAAGTTTCTATCTTCTTTTACTTCTTATTGCTTGGGTTGATGTGTTTGATTTTAGGATTAACTGAGATAGTAGCTCGTGTTAAGCATCAATGAAGGTAATAAGGTGGATGACATAACGGTGAATGGCTGAGCAGGGATATTGTTCAATGGAATTGGATGATGACAAGATGTTATTGGTGGGATGGCTCACATTTGGTTGTGTTTCACTTAGAGTTTGTTGTAATTTTCATTGGTGAGGTGGGAGGAGAGTGTCAGTTGCTAGTGGGATGATGAATGATGGTGATAAAAGGAGAGTTATGAGCGGTTAAGAGATAGCTACTCGAATTTAGATAATTGATTCATGTGAAACAGAGGTTGACGACTTGATGGATCAAATTACAATAATTTAAAATTTTTAAGGTTTAAACCTATCGTCAACGATGATTGGCACAGTAGTCAATCGATGGTTGAAATTTGAATTAGTATCTATAAGACTCAAAAACTAATAAAAATGCTAAGTCAGCACAAAGTTAAAGACAAACAATCAAGTGATCAAAATGAAAGTAATTCAAACGTTTAATGATTAAAATGAAACTTTTTAAATTTTATTGACTAAAATAAAAGTGAAAAGTAAAAGCGTACTTTTTGGATTATTTAAAAAATAAATAAAAGTGGTAGTGATATTGACAGGTATTTCAATGGATTGGGGGAAATCAAAGTAAAGGATACTTGCCCCAAGAAGAGACAATTTAGGCAGAGCTGGGTAGTTATTTTGGAGGGCAATGTTGGACACCACCTCCACCGTTGTTTTTCACAATTTTTTTATTTACCAAATAAAGACCACAAAACAATGGCACACTCAAGCAAGAAACTAAGAGCTTAATGTGTCGGTGAAATGGTCAAGGGACTGCATTCTTTCTACCGCTCTTCCTGTCATCTTTTTGGTTAAAATCTGCTCTCTTAATGGAATTAATTTTGAGATGCAGGTAAATCTATTATAAATATTTAAAATTTAGGTATATGTAAAAAAAATTTAATGATTAAGTAAATAATTACTTTTATCTCTACTCTTTTTATGAAGCATTTTGATTTTCAACATCTTAAGGTAAAAAAACTCTTAGTGTTGAGTAAATAATCACTTTAGCTTTTATTTAATTTTTTTTTGCCCCTAATATTTCATTTTAGTCAAAAAAAAAATTCTATGTTAGAGTGTTGATCATTTGTTGACTATCGATTTTTATGCACATAATGATCACGTCGATATTCAAAATACCTCAGAAAAAGAATATGGACTAAAATGATTATTTAATTATACATTAAGGATATTTTTATCATTATACTTAAATTTTAATATAAAATGTTATGTACTTAAATCCACTTGATTATACTTCAACTTACTTGATATGAAGTCTAGATCGACTACTGACAATACATAAATCTCTAGTTAGTTATATTTTGATATTCAATTAGGAGAATTAATACCCCAACGTAAGATACCAAACATAAACCACCTTTTTAGTAGGTAAACCAAATATCTTCCCTCACCCAATTTATATTTTTCTATGATATGATTTCAACCTTAGCTTTCGTCTTTGATTAGGCAACAAGGACGGGTCCATCAGCTAATTTGTGTCTGTTGCTAACTCGAGTGTTATTATCCCATCAAATGGATTAAAGTGTTCAATGTGTACTTCATTTAGTTATTTATAAATAATGAGTTCATTAAATATTTATTAGTGTTACGATATTATCTATATAATTATTTTAAAATAATAATATTAGATCGATATATTTGAATTTATTCATATTATGAAATTATAATATGGAGATGAAAATTTGGAGATTTTATATAGTTGAGAAAAGGAATTTCCACTATTTATTAAGGTGTGTTGATTCTTTGAATTGTAATGCTTGGATAGGGTTGTGAAATTGTCCGTTTTCGATGAACTTTTAGAAGAGGAATCCGAGTCAATTTTGCATACTAATTTCGGCCAATAACATTGACAACCCAAACTCATCTTCATCTCTTTTCGAATATAATGTATATCCAATAAAAGATTTTCAAAATCCATTTTAAATAATTTTTAATGACACTGACACCCCGAGATTTGTGTCTCATCCTGATAAAAGAAGATTCAGAATCGGAGTTGCTGCATGTGTTAATGGCGGGACATGGCCGAATGGAACATCTGAAATACGGTGACTGCAAAGCATGGGCCAAAACATAAGAGGTCGGCCTCGTAAGCCACTACCTCATTCAAATATAAGTATTGACCCTTTCCTTCTTCTGCGGTCACAAGATTTATGCTAAGGAATAAATTTTTAATATTTTTTAAAATATTTAAATTTATTAAATTTAAAGTTGTAAAAATATATTAATAATAAAAATATATCTGAAATATTTTTACGATGAATAATAATTTCTTTCGAATAACTGCATAAGTTACAAACTATCATTTTTAAGAAAAAAACATTTCAATTCAAATATTGTTTACGCCCATAATAGATGCAATGTAAACTAGTTTTATATAAAACTTTTATATGCACAGTTTTACTTAAACTTTTATATAGATGTTAAAAACATTCATCTTTATGAATAACAATTAAATTTTACATTATCTTCGCATCTTCTCAAAATATATTACAATTTTCAAACAATTTTTATATGTTTATAATGAGTTAACATCTAGTTAATTTTACACGAAATCAGTAATCACTAAATAAATTTAAATAAAATATTACGTTTTAATCAGTTTTAGACCGTGTATATAAATCAATTGTACAATAATCCTAGATTATTATTTTCTTTGTAATAAATTTTTTTTATAATGAGTAATCTAAAATAAATACTTCGATTTAAAAAAAATCACAATCACGTGATGTGTTTGTGTTAACAATAGTTCAACACAAAGGAAAGGCCAAAAGCAATAAGCAATTATTTTAATGCGTATTTGGGGTATCACTCGTTAGGTGGGGAATCAATTTGCTGGGTTCCCTAGTTTTCTTTGAAGTCCATCCTTAAAAAATGAAAAGCTAAGCACATATAGATTAGGTAACATGGAACATCTGTGATTGTTTGAGAAGATAAATTTGCTATGGTCAGGCATTGACTTTCATTAAGGCGGTTTTAAGCAACAAATTTCCTATTTAGGCGCCATCTTAGGTGAATTTTGACACTTTGCTCGACCACTCTCTGTTTCGGCACAATGTGTAATCTTTGTTCCTTTTAAACCCTCGATTTATTTTACAGAATATTCCTAATTGTAGCGATTACTCAAGGAACTTGATATTTGTAATTAATTCACGATCTAACTATCTTATTAATTGCGACATATTTAATGTAGTTGAATTACTGAATTCGTCACATGTGAGATACGGATATAAGATTCCATCAAATTAATAGCTGTTTAGTGGCATAACCAAGCGATTTTATATATTAGAGTGTTGATCATGCCAGCTTCATCTAATTATTACATAGTTTTGAAAAGCCAGAAAAACTAGATATAAAATATGATAAGAGAAACTTCTTAAATTTTATTTTTAATTCAAAATTTTTATAAATTAAATTAAAACTTTTATTAGAAGTAAGAAAAAGCCTTATCATGCAAAATTTTTAATCTATAAAAATATCTCTGTCTTCATTTAAACAATCTTAATTATTTATGGCTAAAATATCTATAACTCACTCCATAATTTGAAAGTCGCACAAAGTCTTAGCTGCTACAACGCGTAATACACGCTCCGAAAACAAGCGCGTCGACATAACATTTCCTTCGGTTTCAGTTAAGGCATTGCTGTCACTCCCAAGACCCACCTTCCGTTCTCCTTAGTCAAATTACCCTTATCACACGAAGTCACCCGACCGAACACTTAATTCCTTTTTGTTTGATTAAGTCCATAACTATTAACTCTCCTACCTATCCCACTCTCCAAAAAACACGCGCTGAGACGCACGCACCTTCATATCTTGAGTCGACTATTGTCAATTTGAAGTTTAAATACCAAAAAAATTAACACCTTTTTTCAGTTCTCCCCCACCAGGCAACCACCATGGCAGACAGGGTTTACCCTTCAACAAAACAAGCCACCAATGGCACCGCCACCGCAACCAACACTTCGTTTCCTGCTGTCGGAACCGTCTTTCGGTTGGGCTCCGGGATTGGGCTTCGACTTGAAAATGTGGATTTATTGGGTTAGGAGTCGCCACCGATTATTTATTTAAGAATAAATAGGTTAACCGGATACCTTATTCCTTACATGATCTGCGTCTTACCAGAAATATGTCGGGCTCGGGAGTCGGTTACGGTCAAGGAAGGATTAGCACCCTTGAACTGCCCTTTCGGTACTACGTAATTTCCAGTTGTCTTTAAGTACGAAAGTCGAAAGTTTAAATGTAAAGGTAAAATTACAATCCAAACTGCTTACCTTTGATTTATGTGAAATCATCCTTAAAAAGGTCATGTAATGTGTTAGATAAAATGGAAATAAATAATGGAGAAAGTAAAAAAATGGATGGAATAAAGGAAGTAATATATAATAAAGAAAAGAAATGTATAAAAAAAAGGTTGGGAAAAAAGAATATAATAAATGTGTGTAGAATATATATATATATATATATATATATATGTAATAAAGTAAAAATAATAAAAATATATACATATAAAATATTAGATAAAAAAAATAATAATAAAATAAATATATACATACTAACTAAATAAATAAAAGTAAGAAAAAAAGTATAATATAATAAAAGCATATACGTACATACTTATGAAATATAATAGTGATGTATACATATACATTTAAACTAAAGTATTGAAAGAAGTGACAATAATAACGAATAATGAAAAATTAAGAATGATAAATGATAAAAATATATGGTTGACTATATATAATAAGTGCACTATTTAAATAAAATAAGAGGGGGAAAAACGTGAAGGGACCAAATTGAACGGAAAATTGAATTTGGGATTGATTTAGAAGAAATTAGGAGTGAAATAAAAGCTTAGGAAGAAAGAGGGACTGAAACGGGTATTAACCCTCTTTTGAAAGGATACACGTGGATCCATTGCATGGAGCAGAACAGGCCATATATTTAGGTTAAAACCATTTTAACAATTCTCATTTACCCTTTTCATAAGCCGAGACCCTCCCCCTTTCTAAGTTCTCTGGGCCATTCTTCCAAGTGAAGAACACAGGCCCCGTTTTCCAGAAAACACCGCCTCGCGCCGCCTCGTCGTCGCCGTTGAACGGTGACGGCCACCGTTCATCGGCGGCAAAACTTATATTTTTTGTTCTTTTCGAAAGCTTTTCAAATTTCTTTTTCACCAATCGAATCTGTTTTTCAAAAATCAACCCGGAGGAGCATAGATCTAAAAATATTTCGGAAAAAAAAAAGGCCTCACTTCGTTCATCAACCAAAAACGTTTCTTTTGAGTTTTATTCGAACCACAACAATGAAGGAGATACGCATACAAGGTAAAAACGACAAACAAGGTAAGGAAACACTACCTCTTTATTTCCTTTCAAACTGATTACAATAGCTTCGAGTACTTCTATATTTCTCTGGTATTTCCGTAGGACTTTCGTGTGTTTTTTTTTGTCTTCCCTCCCTCATAAATGGATTACATGTCTTATTTATAGCCTAGAATCTAAGTGTTTGACCCCTATTAGAACTCTAACTCCAATGTTTGTTGGCTTGTTATCTTCATGAAATCCTTGCGCCGGAGGAATCGGAGTTGTGGGGGATGTGAGACGGGTGGCCGTGAAACTCGGAAAGGGAGGCGAGGGAGCTTGTGGCGTAGAACAGAACACTGCCAGGGTTAGGGTTCCTCACGGCTGTTGAACTGGGCTTGGTTCGTTTGTTGGGTTGCATGTTCAGGCCTGTAAAAAAACGAAATTAATAATATTAACATTATAAGGACGCAAATCACGTGTTTACACCTGCCCCTCTTTGCTTATTGTCGTGTAACGAAAATAGAGCAAAGATTAAATGACACATATTTCGTCCATATCGAATATCCTCCGTCGTAGAGTTGAAATCCGATGCTGAAATTGGTTTGTCGATCACGAAACGACTCACTCGTCGTGAAGTTGGGTCAAAACCGGAAAATTTTGAGCACGAAATCCTTCGTCGTGAAGTTGAAACCGAGCTCAAAGTTTTTTTGACAAGTGGCCTCTGAATCGTCTTCTGGCTCAAGGTACTTCGTCGTGAAGCTGAAACTTGACTTGAAGACTTTGGTGTTGTGGTGTTACAGATGACTCATTCGTCGTGAGGTTGGGTTCATCTGTTAGGGCATGATACCCTTCGTTGTGAAGTTGTGTATGCCCTCTTCGTCTTGAAGTTGAGCCTGGGAACTGGATATCCTTCATCGTGAAGTTGAAATCCAAGTGAGTAGTATTGTTCCGAGTCCAATATCCTCCACCGTGGAGTTGAAATTGGTTCTGGAACTGGGAAATTGTTTCTTGACAACCAGCGGTCCCTTCGTCGTGAAGTTGAACTTGTGTTGTCTGGAGTCCAATGTCCTTCGTTGTGAAGTTGAAATTGGCTCCGAAATTGAGAAGTTGCTTATTGACAACCAGCGGTCCCTTCGTCGTGAAGTTGAACTTGCGTTGTCTAGAGTCCAATATCCTTCGTTGTGAAGTTGAAATTGGCTCTGAATTTGAGAAATATTTGTTGACAACCAGCGGTCCCTTCGTCGTGAAGTTGAACTTGCGTTGTCTGGAGTCCAATATCCTTCGTTTGTGAAGTTGAAATTGGCTCTGAATTTGAGAAATGTTTGTTGACAACCAGCGGTCCCTTCGTCGTGAAGTTGAACTTGCGTTGTCTGGAGTCCAATATCCTTCGTTGTGAAGTTGAAATTGGCTCTGAATTTGAGAAATGTTTGTTGACAACCAGCGGTCCCTTCGTCGTGAAGTTGAACTTGCGTCGTCTGGAGTCCAATATCCTTTGTTGTGAAGTTGAAATTGGCTCTGAATTTGAGAAATGTTTGTTGACAACCAGCGGTCCCTTCGTCGTGAAGTTGAACTTGCGTTGTCTGGAGTCCAATATCCTTCGTTGTGAAGTTGAAATTGGCTCTGGGTAAATCCTGCAAAGATATGCATATATGCGATGGTATGAATGTCATGCTCTTAGGTATGCCTAAAAATGTATGGGCAACACATGTTATTCTGGGCTCTGGAGAGAAATCTTGATTTCCGGTGGCCTGTCGTTGTTGACTCTTGATTTTGAGGGCTTGAAGTTCCGATCTCTGATCTTGAATTCTTCAAATGTCTGAGTCTGATGTGCACATTCTGGTTTTTTTTTTTTTTTTTTTTTTTTTTTTTTTGGAAATGCTCCTCAACCATCTCAAGCATGTGCATGAGCCTTGATCGGCTTCTGGGTACCTGTACTTTTCCATGAATCTTTGTACAGTAATATACGATTATTTTTCATAAAAATAAATAAACCATTAGGTTTAAATCTAATTCAAGATGCTCGAAAGGAGTTGGAGGAAATATGGTCTTTATTCATAAGGGAGGAGAAGAACAAATAATACATGGCAAACATTCTAGAAGACGAATACACAATGATGTGTAAATGAATGTCTTAGATCTCGATAACGTGGGCACTTCTGAGCTGAAAAGTCTTTTGGTGACTTTGAATGCAGCCTTTGCCAAAGGATCTTTGAAAATGCGACAACGTTTGGGAGGGTGCAACATTTCTCCGATTTGTTGAGTTCGTAGAAGATTCATGTGCCGGGATGTTTCCACCGTTGATATCCAAATCGCCCTTTCCGGGTTTTCAACTTGGACCCATCCTTAGTTGCAAGACGCCCTTTGCGGGTTTTCATCTTGAACCCACCTTATTTTCTCTTCTTTTTTCTTTTTCTTTTTTCAATTTAGGACGCCCTTTCGGGTTTTCACCCTAAACGTTTTTTTTTTTTTTTTTTTTTCAACTTAGGACGCCCTCTCGGGTTTTCATCCTAAGCGAAATATTTCTTGACTGCGTCCGAGTTGATGGGATGTGGCAGTTCAGGTCCGTCCATTTCAGCTAGGACGAGGGCTCCTCCGGAGAAAGCCTTTTTCACGACATAAGGTCCTTCCCAATTTGGCGTCCATTTTCCTCGGACATCTTTATGGACCGGCCAGATTCTTTTTAGCACTAGATCCCCTTCGCGGAATATTCTCGGGCGCACCTTTTTGTCATGTGCTCGGATCATTCGTTTCTGATAGATTTGACCATGATGAATGGCTTTCAGTCTTTTTTCATCTATCAGATTAAGCTGATCATATCTGGATTGTGCCCATTCTGCATCATCCAGTTTGACTTCTGACAAGACCCTAAGAGACGGAATCTCGACTTCAATGGGTAGCACTGCTTCCATTCCATAGGCTAGTGAAAATGGAGTTGCCCCAGTCGAAGTTCGTACCGAGGTTCGATAAGCGAACAAAGCAAAAGGCAACTTCTCATGCCAGTCTTTGTAAGTTTCAGTTGTTTTCTCCACTATCTTCTTAATATTTTTGTTTGCTGCTTCTACTGCTCCGTTCATCTTTGGTCTGTAAGCAGTGGAATTATGATGTTTTATGTTGAACTGTTCGCAGGCAGCGCTCATCGTCTTGTTGTTCAAGTTTGTTGCGTTATCGGTGATAATCCTTTCAGGTAGACCATACCGACATATAATTTCTTTCTTCAGAAACTTGCAAATAGTGGATTGAGTGACACTGGCGTATGACGCAGCCTCTACCCATTTCGTGAAATAGTCAATTGCTACGAGAATGAAACGGTGACCATTCGAAGCCTTCGGATGGATTTGCCCGATAACGTCCATGCCCCACACAGAAAAAGGCCATGGTGACGTCATTACATGAAGCGGATGGGGTGGAACATTTATCTTGTCTCCATAAATCTGACATTTATGACATCTCCTAGCATAGTTGATGCAATCACTTTCCAGTGTGGACCAAAAATATCCGCATCTCATTATTTGTCTTGACATCATATGCCCATTTACATGTGCTCCACAAACCCCATCATGTACTTCTTCCACTATCATTTTTGCCTCTTCAGCATCGACGCATCTTAATAGAACTTGGTTATGGCTTTTCTTGTATAAAACCTCTCTGTCAAGGACGTATCCAGCTGCCAACCTTCTAAGGGTTCTCTTATCGGTTTCGGTGGCTTTCTCTGGATAACTCTGATGCTTGATATACTGCAGAATGTCGAAGTACCAAGGCTTAGTATCTTTCACTTCTTCAATTTGGTAACAATGAGCTGGGTACTCATACGATTGCATGTTGATTGGCATCATTTTAGACTCCCCACCAACCCTGAATGCGGCTGCCAATGTAGCTAAAGCGTCAGCCATCTGATTTTCTTCTCTAGGCACGTAGTGGAAGGTGACTTTGTCGAACTCTTCGAGCAGATCCAACACTAGTTTTCGGTACTCTAACAGCTTTATATCCTTAGTTTCCCACTCTCCTCGGAGCTGATAGATTACTAAGGCTGAGTCTCCATACACCCGTAAAGTCTTTATATTTTGCCCCAGTGCAGCCCGAATTCCCAAGACACAGGCTTCGTATTCTGCCATGTTATTGGTACAATCAAAGTTCAGTCTGCTCGTAAATGGGTAGTGACTCCCTTATGGGGAGACTAGAATTGCCCCGATGCCATGTCCTAGTGCATTTGATGCCCCATCGAAGTGCATTCTCCAAGAACCGTCCGTTAAAATGCTTGTTTCCTCTAAAGATATGGCCATTAAGTCCTCGTCCGGGAAATCAAAGTCCAGCGGCTCATAGCTCTCATCAGTTCTGCTTGCCAAAAAATCGGATATGGCGCTGCCTTTTACCGCTTTTTGGCTCACGTATTCGATGTCAAATTCAGACAAAAGCATCTGCCATCGAGCTAACCTTCCGGATAGAGCAGGTACACCCATCATGTATTTTAGTGGGTCTAACTTGGAAATCAGCCAAGTGGTGTGATACAACATGTATTGTCGAAGTCTTTTTGTAGCCCATACCAGGGCACAACAAACCTTCTCAATAGGAGGATATCGGACCTCGCCATTGGTGAACTTCTTGCTTAAGTAGTAGATGGCTCTTTCCTTCTTCCCAGACTCATCGTGTTGACCCAGAACACACCCCATGGAGTTCTCGAATATGGAGAGATACAAAAACAGAGGTTTTCCTGGGATAGGGGACATCAGGACAGGAGTGTGAGACAAGTACTCTTTTACCTTCTCAAATGCAATCTGACAATTTTTATCCCATGCTCCAGGGCTATTTTTCCGGAGGAGACGAAAGATGGGGTCACATTTGTCGGTTAACTGAGAGATGAACCGAGCTATGTAGTTTAGTCTGCCCAGAAAACCTCGGACTTCTTTTTGGGTTCGTGGTGGATGTAGATTCTGGATAGCCTTAACCTTATCTGGATCGACCTGTATGCCTCTCCTGCTGACTATAAAGCCTAGTAGTTTTCCAGATGTTACCCCGAAGGTACACTTGCTAGGGTTTAGTCTTAGTTGGAACTTTCTCAATCTCTGGAAGAGCTTCCTCAGATTCTTGACATGTTCCCTCTCGGTCTGTGCCTTGACAATCATGTCGTCGACATAAACCTCGATTTCTTTGTGCATCATGTCGTGGAACAGGGTCACCATAGCTCTCTGATATGTTGCCCCAGCATTCTTTAATCCGAAAGGCATCACTTTGTAACAGAAAGTTCCCCACATTGTGACGAAAGTGGTCTTTTCCATGTCTTCGGGATGCATCTTGATCTGATTGTACCCCGAAAATCCATCCATGAATGAAAAGTAGGCGTTCCCGGCCGTATTGTCCACCAGAGTGTCTATGTGTGGCAGAGGAAAGTTGTCCTTGGGACTGGCCTTATTAAGGTCTCGGTAATCGACACACATGCGTACTTTCCCGTCCTTCTTCGGTACAGGCACTATGTTGGCCACCCATTCAGGGTATTTGGCTACTTGGAGAAAACCGGCATCAAATTGCTTCTTGACTTCCTCCTTTATCTTAAGGAGCATTTCTGGTCGCATTCTTCTCAGTTTTTGCTGCACTGGTTTGAATTCTGGTTTGATTGGTAGTTTGTGAACTACCATATCTGTGTCTAGTCCCGGCATGTCTTGATACGACCAAGCAAACACATCTTCGTACTCCTGAAGTAAGGCTATCAGGTTTTTTCTTGCTTCAGTCGAAAGAGTTGTGCCGATTTTAACCTCCTTTCGATCTTCCTCAGTGCCCAAATTTAAGATTTCGATCGCCTCTTCATGTGGCAGTATTTGCTTTTCTTTTTTTTCTATCATTCTCAACAATTCGGTAGGTAAGTTGTACTCTTCTTCATTATCGCATTCTTCAAATTCCCCAAGACAAATGGTTGATTCAAAATCCACCTCCGGATCAGGGTCATTAGTGCCCACATTATCGTTATCTGGGAACCTGAAAGGAGGAAGATGTGTATGTGTGAGAGGATAATATCCCACACGGAATGGTCAAGAACTAACTTTGAGAGTAACTGGAAATGAAATACTGAAGGAGATAGATAATGAATAAAAGAAAACTTTGTTTGCCATGGAAAAGAAAAATGCATCCTTTATTAAACTTAAACAAAACATTTATTCACCCTTACAAAAGATCACCTATTGCCCCGGGTATAGGCAAATAGGGATAGTTCGAATATTACTCTGAAAGATTCTTGTAAACCACAGGTAGTTCTTCCACCGACCAACTGCTAGGTACGAATCCATGCGGCAGAGGGCATATCCTGGATCTATCTTCGTTGTCAACATCTTCTGTGGTCACGGCATTAACGTTCAGATCTTCCAGAGCCGTTTGTAACTCGGACATGGTGGTCTCAAACACATAACCACCTGACTTGAATGTTCTGAAGAGCGGCGGGAATGTCATAGGCTTCCATTGGAGTTCGTTTCCAGTCAATCTGGCTAACCTTTTCTCCCGGTTCTTTTGAATTTCCTTTCTCTTTTCATGATAACCGGGCTGAAAACCGAGCCCAAACTGGTCTAATTTTGGGATAGGACGGACAGGGTTGATCATTCCTTGCAAATATTTCCCAAAACCTCTCCCGGTTCTTGCGCCTCGGCCTAGGGTTTGCTTGATCTCCATCCTTGTACATTTGGAGAGTCGAGGTCTTGGGATTCTTTTTCCTTCTGCCACGAATGTGGCATTCACAAACTCCAAGGAACGGAACGAACATTCTACCGCTTCCTCGTCTACTTCGATGTATGGAGCCTCCGTGGTCACGCTTGCCACGATATCTTCCTCAGCGTTGATAATTACCAAGGCCCCGTCAATGACAAATTTAACTTTCTGGTGCAACGTGGAGGGTACTGCACCTGCTTGATGAATCCACGGCCTTCCCAAAAGACAGCTATAGGACGGCATGATATCCATCACAAGGAACTCAACATCATAGGTGGCTGGTCCGATGGTCAATGGTACCTCAATCTTTCCGATTACCTCTCTTTTGGTCCCATCAAATGCTCGGACCACATTCTGACAAGCTCTCATATGAGAGGTATCTATTGGTAGCCTCTTCAATGTAATCAAAGGCATCACGTTCAAGGCTGAACCATTATCTATTAAGACACTTGGTAAAGCGTGCCCCTTACAGTAGGTAGTAATGTGTAACGCCTTCGTTCGGCCTCTTCCTCCTGATGGAATCTCATCATCTGAAAATGAGATGAGATTATCAGCTTGAATATTGTTTACCAGTCGATCCATCTTGCTGACTGGTATGTCTTGTGGTACGAACGTTTGATTAAGGACATTCAACAACGCTTCTCGGTGTGCTTCCGAGCTTAAAAGTAGTGCTAGCATTGAAGTACGTGTAGGTAAGTTGTGGAGCTGTTCTACAATGTTGTACTCGCTGTGCTTCAAGATCTTGAGGAACTCTTTAGCTTCTTCCTCCTTTATAGGTTCATTGACGACTAGCACATCTTCTTTGAATGGCTCCAGTGGTCTTTGCCCCACTTTACTATTACCTCCTCCGGAAGTGCTCACCTGACACTCATACTTCCATGGCACTTGCCGATTGTCCTTATATTGAAAAGGCCTCGGTGCGGAGATTACCACCTTGGCTGGTGTTGTCACTGTCATGCTTGCCTTAGGGGTAATTATCAAAGGACTACCCCTACCAAATTTTCTATCTGATGATTCTCCGGTGGCACAAACATCTGCTTCCAAAGAATCTTGAATTTCTTCGTAAAACTCCAGCTCCTTTCGATCCATCATGAGCTGGACTAACAATCTGAACTCTGGGCAATCTTGCACTTTATGCCCTTCTTTGTTGTGGTAACAACAATGGTTACCATCTTCATTTTCTGTCGTATCTGGATATGGTGCAAGAAATCCTGCCTTTACCATTTGGCTCCATACCCAAGCCAAAGGAGATTTTATTTCCGAAACACTCGATTTAATTCTCCTTCCCCTTTCAGTAGTAATGGCATTGATTCCTGTCTCCTGATGATTGGGCAAGGGATTCTGAGCGACGTTTGGTGCTCCGGAGTTGAAAGTGATCCAATTCTTGTTTCTCATTCTTTGCACAAGTCTCTTGAATGCGAGACAACTTTCAATCGAATGCCCCTGCACACCGCCATGGTATTCGCAATGAGCGCTCTCGTCATACCATTTCGGGTAAGGGGGATTTATTGGATTCATAGGATAAGGCGACACTGCATGAGTGTCGAAGAGCTGTTGGTATAATTCTTTATACGTCATGGGAATGGGGTCAAACTGCTCCCTTTCCCTTTCTCTTCTCGGTTCTCTCTGGTTCTGTCTAGAAGTACCGGATGGTACAGCTGCTGTGGAATTTGAGCTTGAGATCGTAACCCCCTTGTTGACGTTGTAGGTGTTCACATTGTTGATCTCTCGCTCCTTGTTTTTCGTGGGAGGCTTTTTACTGGAGTCTCCTCCCTCAATCTTTCCTTGTTTAATGGCCAACTCGATCATTTCGCCGGCCATGACTAAATCTGAAAAACTCCCCGACGTGATTGCTACCAAATGCCCGAAGTAAGGTGCCCTCAGGGTCTGTACAAACAGCTTTCTAGTTTCCTTTTCATCCAAAGGTGGATGAACTTGCACAGATAAATCCCTCCATCTCTGTGCGTACTGTCGGAAACTCTCATTGTGTTTCTTCTCCAGGCTTTGTAACATGACCCGGTCTGGTCTCATATCGTTGATATGCTTATACTGCTCCAGGAAAGACTTGGCTAAGTCTTTCCACGTCTTGATATGAGTTCGGCTAAGCTGGTTGTACCACCGAATAGCTGAACCGGACAGGCTCTCCTGAAAACAATGGATCAGGAGTTGATCATTCCCTCCATATCCTGTCATCTTTCGACAGAACATAGTGATATGGACTGAAGGGCAGCTGTTCCCGTCGAACTTCTCAAACTCAGGAATTTTAAACTTTGGTGGAAGCACCAAGTCTGGAACTAGGCTTAGCTCCATTGCGTCCACTCCATAATAATCATGGTCTCCCTGGACCATCTTTATTTGATCTTCTAATATTTTTATCTTTTCTTCCATCTTTTTGGCTTTATCTTCCTCGTCAAAGTCTGGGACATTATAATCATCCGGATGATCATCAGGGATGATTGTAGAAGTTTTTATCTTCACAGCAGGTGCAACTTTCGCTTTGGTAGCGGATGAGTCCCCGGGTAGTGCTGCTTTCCCTTTAGTAGCAGATGCGTCCCCGGGTAATATTCCGGGTGAGAGAACCACTTGCGGGGTTGGTGGTATGGCCACCCCCTCGGAAGAGATGCCCCCTGATGCACTAGCTTGCTGTAGACCTGACAACTTGGCTACGATTTGGTCGACCAAGGACTCCTGATTTTTCTTGATGGACTCAAGAGTACTTTCACTGTTCTGAGCCATCTTATCTTCTAGTTCCTTTTGAAGTCTTGCCATGTGCTCTTCGATTTTCTCCATTCTGGCTTCCATTTGTCTCTTTTTTGTTCGAGTATTGTGCGGGTGATGTGTATCTGATGCTTGTGGTGGTAAGCTCGGTGTCTGAGACATGTTCTGTTAGTTAATACGAATGTAAAAACATGGAAAAAAAATATAAAATAAACAGACATGAAATATAAAATGCAAGAAATGCAATGCATGATGTATGCAATTGGAGGCATTGATCCAGAAAAGTGTTCATTATTATAAATAACCCTTGTTCAGACAAAAATGTCTTATCTTTTAAGAGACATAAAAACAGATTAAAGGTACATTTGGACTAAATCCTCTAGACCCCGAACAGCTTCCAGTAGGTTGACAAGTCTTCTGCCTTCATCTGTCACTGGTTGAATGCCTTGTCGAACCACACCCGCTTCCCTTGCTAGGCCGTGAAGATGACGGGCTGCTTTTTGCACTTGATCCAGGAAAACTCGGATGGTTGCGTCTCGGGCCCTCACCCTTCGTTGTGCTTGTTCCCAACGGAAACGCCATTGTAATCCTCCGTCGAAAGGCACCATCTGAAGCTCGTTTGCTTGCCTCTTGAACCCCTCTACAATAGCTTCTAACTCAGCTATTGTCTTGCCATCTTTCTCATGTCGTTCTTCTAAGTCAGCTATCCGAACTCTCAAGCGCTGGTTCTGATATTGACTATCTGCCAAGCGTCTTTGGGCAGTCTTCATCTGTTCCTTCCAAGCTTTCTCATCAGGCCCTTCAAACTTCCTTTTCAGGCTATGAGCCTCGTCTTTCCAGTATTCAGAGGTTACCTTCAACTTGGAGTTATCCTTGACTTTGTCTTGATACCCCTTTCTCAAGTCTTCAAGCTCAAAACGGACTCTTTTTTGTTCTTTTTCTAGTTTTTCTGCCCGATCTTTCTGAGAGTCAGCATCGAGCTTCCACTGATAACGTTCAGCTTCAAGTTCCTTTATCCTTTGCTTCAGCTCATTATTCACGGCTTCAAACTCGGTCTTGGCTATCTCGAGTTCAGAAGGGACATGCCTGAGATGTTCTTCCATGGTCCGGGTGTCATCACAGTCTGGCACAGGGATGTTGTCATTCTTTCTTAATCTTCGCCACTCCACATAATCCGGAGTGAGCATGCTTCTGGCAGCTACAACATCCATCCGGAATACTTTCCTCCATGAATCGGCTGCTTCTTTGATCATCTTTTTATAGCTGTCGCCGTGATACTCAAACTCTGACCTAGCCAACCCGCACGTTGCTGGGACAAACTGACGTGCTCCATATTGTCTAAGTGCTAATAGCGGAGCATACCCGACTGCTCCCCAAAGTCCAAGTAAGGTCACAGTGTCGGAGTCACCACATCGAAAAAGAACATCACTGAGGAATAACCAAGGGGCTCTCCAGACAATATCTTGGTCTTGAAGATGCGTAAAGACCTTCATCCATTTTTCTTTTGAAGCACCTTCATACCATTTTAAGGTAATAAATTCACCTAGAGGTGAATAGGTGGTGCTGAAACGGCGGTAGGCAACCCCGTCAGTCTTCCAGAAGTGGCTGTGAATCCAGACCTGAATGAGCTGAATGCACCCGGTGAATCTTCCTCCGCCAGTTCTTCGGCAATGGTTGAGCGATCGAAAGGTCTCAGCCAAGATGGTTGGTGCTGGGTTAACTCGTTTAGAAAGTTGCTCAAATAGTTCCACCACGGCAGCGTCAATGCACCCCAAAGCCTTCGGAAATATGATCAAACCGTACAGACCCAGTGCAAACAGGTCTATAGTCTTCCACTCATCAGGGTGGTTTTTCATTAGTTGCTTTATATGGATCCACTCGATTCCTTCCCCGCTACCTTTGTGCCGGAGTCGATCAGTCACCCACTTTTCATCAACCCCTGCAATCTTGGCCAGTCCGTTCTTGAAGGGCTGACTCTTGATATGTTTAATATATGCCCTCTCTAGTTTGATGCTTTCGCAGTGTAGTAGAGTAGTATACTCTTCGATAGTAGGCACCATGTCTTCCTGGTTAAAGGTGAAACAACTATATCCAGGGTTCCAGAATTGAATTAATGCTCGGAGTAAGGGCTCATCAGTCTTGACATGGAGCAAGAGGGCGATATCACCATATCGTTGGCTGAACTTCTGCTTTCTGTCATTTTTCCAACTGTCCCAAATGTTTCGCAGCTCTTGGGCATTATTCTGTTTCAGGCTGACAGCGGCATAACTAACCAGTTCTGACACATAGTTTCCCTGAAGACTGTCTCCCTTCTCTTTCTGAGCCTTCTCGGACCATAGTCGTGCCTCAGCGTTTTCAATCTCTTGTATTACAACACCTTTGTCCATTAATTCGAATTATTTTGTGTATAACAAACGCTTTTTAGGGATCAATAGCCTCTTGTAATGATGCAAATGCTAGAAAACAAACACAAAGGCAAAAAACGTTAGTAAAATAAAAAATGCAAATAAGAAATGACGGAAAAAAAAAAGCGCAAAAAAAACATGGTTAGGGTAAAAATATCCTAGGTTTTGGAACGTGGTTTCGGGGTAGGCTCTAATTCTTCATGGTCTCCCGGTTTAGGTTTTAAAAAACGGTACCCGAGTCCTCCTTGTCGGTGCCCCCTTGGGCTTGCCAGACCCTTAGTCCTAAACCCATCACAGGCTTGTGTGGACTAAGTTAAACTCGAGGGGACACATTCCCTTATGCCCGCACGGTGAATAAATTCACACGAAAACATAAGGTATATGAATCCCGAAGGCTACTTGCTAGGCCCGCACGGTGAATAAATTCACACGAAGGCGTCGCTTTCACCCCCACTTAAAATAGGAATTGGAGCTCGGGTATAGAGCCTTAAATGAAAAAACTTTGAAGTCTGAAATCATGAGAAAACGATTAGTCCAACTATTTACTCGAAAATATAATCAAAAGTAAGTAAAAAGGATCGAAATATTACCTTAAAATTTAAACTTACCATTTTCGTAAAAAGACAACTGGAAATTACCTTAGCCTGACTCGCTTACCTCAAAGTCCCCAGCGGAGTCGCCAAGCTGTCGGAACCGTCTTTCGGTTGGGCCCCGGGATTGGGCTTCGACTTGAAAATGTGGATTGATTGGGTTAGGAGTCGCCACCGATTATTTATTTAAGAATAAATAGGTTAACCGGATACCTTATTCCTTACATGATCTGCGTCTTACCAGAAATATGTCGGGCTCGGGAGTCGGTTACGGTCAAGGAAGGATTAGCACCCTTGAACTGCCCTTTCGGTACTACGTAATTTCCAGTTGTCTTTAAGTACGAAAGTCGAAAGTTTAAATGTAAAGGTAAAATTACAATCCAAACTGCTTACCTTTGATTTATGTGAAATCATCCTTAAAAAGGTCATGTAATGTGTTAGATAAAATGGAAATAAATAATGGAGAAAGTAAAAAAATGGATGGAATAAAGGAAGTAATATATATAATAAAGAAAAGAAATGTATAAAAAAAAGGTTGGGAAAAAAGAATATAATAAATGTGTGTAGAATATATATATATATATATATAATATGTAATAAAGTAAAAATAATAAAAATATATACATATAAAATATTAGATAAAAAAAATAATAATAAAATAAATATATACATACTAACTAAATAAATAAAAGTAAGAAAAAAAAAGTATAATATAATAAAAGCATATACGTACATACTTATGAAATATAATAGTGATGTATACATATACATTTAAACTAAAGTATTGAAAGAAGTGACAATAATAACGAATAATGAAAAATTAAGAATGATAAATGATAAAAATATATGGTTGACTATATATAATAAGTGCACTATTTAAATAAAAATAAGAGGGGGAAAAACGTGAAGGGACCAAATTGAACGGAAAATTGAATTTGGGATTGATTTAGAAGAAATTAGGAGTGAAATAAAAGCTTAGGAAGAAAGAGGGACTGAAACGGGTATTAACCCTCTTTTGAAAGGATACACGTGGATCCATTGCATGGAGCAGAACAGGCCATATATTTAGGTTAAAACCATTTTAACAATTCTCATTTACCCTTTTCATAAGCCGAGACCCTCCCCCTTTCTAAGTTCTCTGGGCCATTCTTCCAAGTGAAGAACACAGGCCCCGTTTTCCAGAAAACACCGCCTCGCGCCGCCTCATCGTCGCCGTTGAACGGTGACGGCCACCGTTCATCGGCGGCAAAACTTATATTTTTTTGTTCTTTTCGAAAGCTTTTCAAATTTCTTTTTCACCAATCGAATCTGTTTTTCAAAAATCAACCCGGAGGAGCATAGATCTAAAAATATTTCGGAAAAAAAAAAGGCCTCACTTCGTTCATCAACCAAAAACGTTTCTTTTGAGTTTTATTCGAACCACAACAATGAAGGAGATACGCATACAAGGTAAAAACGACAAACAAGGTAAGGAAACACTACCTCTTTATTTCCTTTCAAACTGATTACAATAGCTTCGAGTACTTCTATATTTCTCTGGTATTTCCGTAGGACTTTCGTGTGTTTTTTTTTTGTCTTCCCTCCCTCATAAATGGATTACATGTCTTATTTATAGCCTAGAATCTAAGTGTTTGACCCCTATTAGAACTCTAACTCCAATGTTTGTTGGCTTGTTATCTTCATGAAATCCTTGCGCCGGAGGAATCGGAGTTGTGGGGGATGTGAGACGGGTGGCCGTGAAACTCGGAAAGGGAGGCGAGGGAGCTTGTGGCGTAGAACAGAACACTGCCAGGGTTAGGGTTCCTCACGGCTGTTGAACTGGGCTTGGTTCGTTTGTTGGGTTGCATGTTCAGGCCTGTAAAAAAACGAAATTAATAATATTAACATTATATGGACGCAAATCATGTGTTTACACCTGCCACTAAAGCTCAACTCTACGGAGCTTCCCGCCCTCTCTACCGTCCACAACCGAATCGCCACCGCCGCTCCTGCTGTTGTTCTTGTTGCCTTTGGACCACCATAGCTATCCTCATCCTCCTAGCCGCCATAGCCGGTGCTATCCTATACGTCCTTTACCGCCCCCACCGCCCCACTTTCGCAGTTTCCTCCCTCAAAGTCTCAACCCTTAATATAACCTCAGCCTCCAAGCTGATCACCAACATCAACCTCAACGTCGAAGCCAAAAATCCTAACAAAAAACTCGTCTACAGTTACGACCCAACCACCATATCTATTACCACAAGTGAAGACATCGATATCGGGGATGGTTCTTTCGGTTCCTTCGTGCATGGGACTAAAAACACGACCCTTTTGAAAGCAGCCATAACCAGTAGCAACCAAGAACTCGATGACACGTCGGCTGGCAAGTTAAAGACCGCTTTGAAGACAAAGAACGGGCTGCCATTGAAGATTAAGCTCGAAACTAAAGTGAAAGCGAAGATGGGAGCATTGAAGACACCAAAGCTTAAGATTATGGTGACTTGTGAAGGGGTTAAAGTTACTGTTCCGAAGGGGAAATCGGCAACCACGGCTTCAACTTCCAATGCAAAGTGTAAGGTTGATTTGAAGCTCAAGATCTGGAAATGGACGTTCTGATCGATGTGAATTTGAGAAAGATGAAGAAAAAGGGTTGATGTTTATTTTAGTTTAGTTTTTATCTTTGCTATTTACCATGTTCTTTAGCTTTGTATTATTATTATTATTGGCTGATGAATTGATGATGTTTTGCGCGAAAATTGTAATATATGCTTTTTTTCTTCTTATTCAGTAAATTTTATTTTGCCATAATAATATGTTTTTAGTGGTAGCCGTGTCGTTACCGAATATGAAAGAGAGAAATAAGCAATGATGGATTGGTTTGGTGCATATAATTCATACAGTATGAGCGTCGGTGGGAAATTTTTAATTATTTTTGAGGTGTAGGGTCCCAATCTCAATTCTCAAAGCTTAGTTAGCTTTCCTGGAAAGGACCTTCGTTTTTCTCCTCGGAAGGAACAAAATGGAAATACATGTACAATATAACATACGGATGACAAAAAATTAGTTTGATGGATGGTTAGTAGACTTATTTTTTTTCCAAAAAGAGGTTAGGTTTATGTTAAATATTTTTTTAATATAAATTTTTGTCATTAAACATAAAATAAATAAAACATGTCTCATTTTTAATGCTATTTGTGGAAAAAAAAACTATCAATGCTCGTTATGATAATTATATATATATACATACATATTAGTTAATTTTATATAAAACATAATTAATTAAATCTTAAACTCAAGTTAAATCAGGCACCGGCGGAATCAACATACAAATATGACACCTAAAACATTTTGATTTTTTATAGATTTTATTAGTATTAAAAAATTAAATTTATTAATAATAGAAGTTAGAGAAATTATTTATCAACATGTAATATCATTATAAGTTTAAATTGAGATATTTTTTGATAAAATAAATATCAAACTTATATTTAGAAATATAAAGAATGATGAATTAAAATTTTCAGAGTTTTACCGCCGCCCTCGTCAACCAACAGATAAGTAGTAGACGATGATGAAGAATTTTGATTGAATTATAAAGTTGATATAATATTTAGCTTTTTTAGGAATATAAAAATACAATTTTAAAAATAGATAAATACTTTGTCTAAAATTTTAGAATCAAATAAAATAATAATTTTTTCGATAATTAAAGAAATCTTACATCTAAACTAACTTCTCCAACTGCAACCCTCCTTGGTTAGAATACCATGTAGTTCCACTGACGGTGTGAAAATTTTATGACATTGTATGACCTCACCTGGAGCTAACTTGACCGTGTTATATGCTACTTGATTTCCTTCACAACGTACGTGGGTCATCTTGATCTCCCAATTTCTCTTCAACAGCTCTGCTCATTTCCTCAACTAATTTTGGACTACGATCTGGTGTTGATTCTCTTTCAATATTGTCTTGATAAATAGTTATTTATTTATCTGCTTTCAAATGTTTCATGTAATGGCTCCAAATAATATGTCCCAGGCTTCATCATTCCTTGCGAAGTAAGTGGGGCTAGCCACACATTCGTCCTTTTTATTTTTAATTTTTCCATGTGCTTTATTTTTATGGAAAGTGATAATATTGTTATTTTAATGTAATAAAAGGATAAGAAAAAGATTGCTATAGTTCTCCAAAAGTATAAAGAAGCAACAGGCCCAAGATCAAACATTTGGATTAGTGAGTGGCCATTTTCATTTTGGACTCGATCTGGAACAATCTGGATTCAATCGTTTCATCTCCATTTTGTTATTCAGATAATGTGACTGAAAACCCCGAACTTAGCTAAAACCCTACTATTTTTTAACTTGGAAGCCTTAAGAACTTCAGCGGAAGCTCACTTTGAAGTCTCACTTTTGATCATTCTCGTTGCGTATAATATAACCCATCTCGCTCATGTATCGAGTAGCTTCAAAATTAGCTTCATCTGTTAGGTAATGCATCCAGCGGATCACATTTGGTTCATGTCAATTCCTGTCAATGAGTTTTTTTTTGTATTTATTTTATTTATCTAATCAATTATCTTTATCTTTTATTATAAGAGTTACTCGAGTTCGAGAAAACTGGTAAGAAATCATAATATCTTGATTTTTCTTTCATTTTGATTTCTGTTTGTGTGGTGAGGAAGTGTGTGAAATAGGACTGAAATTAAAAATACAACAATTTTCTAGGACCCAATAGTTGCCTTTTCCTTATATAAATAAATGCTTTTGGATACTTTTGTAACAATGGAGTTTTAGAGATGGGTCATTAAATAGTTAGAAGGGTTTTCGTTTCTTTTTCTTAAAGTGAAAATATTTGTATATTTGGATTTAATTTTGATGGATATGAATGAATCTTAACCTTTATTTGCTCTGGTTGCTTGATAATTTACAGTTTTGTAGTAGGGTGATTTGCAGCAGGAACTATGTGGCAAAAGATATCAGTTTTGGAGTTGGGGCACGGGCGGCTATGCTGCAGGGTGTGTCTGAGGTTGCAGATGCCGTGAGAGTCACAATGGGACCAAAGGTAATAGACATGAAAGTAGATTGAGAGATCAAATTTATGCTTACTATTATGCCTTGTCATAGTATTCATTCTGATCTATTGATTCAGGGCCGTAATGTAATTATTGACAGTAGTCGAGGTTACCCTAAAGTCACAAAGGATGGCGTTACTGTTGCCAAAAGCATCAAATTCAAAGATAAGGCTAAAAATGTTGGTGCAGATCTTGTAAAGCAGGTTGCAAATGCCACCAATAGAGTGGCTGGAGATGGTGATTTCTATTATTTCCAACCTTGTTCCTTAAATGTGTTCTAACTGAACATCGATCAATCAAATGTACCAATGCTTTCAGACAAGACATTCATCTTAGAAAACTGTTTTTTGGGATTTGTACCCAAAAGCAACTCCTTTTTCAGCAAAACAAATTATGCTTAAGACAACTCAAATAAGTCTTCATTCCATGTTAATATGAATTAGAGTCTCCTTGGATAGGAATCTGCTGTTACAAAATATTCTTGGAAAGTGTGGCATAAATAATCTGGATTCGTTTAAAGTCTTTGACTCCATTTAAGAATCTAGAATCCTAGATATGCAGGGCGTCTATGGATAGAATAAGTGAGCGATCTCTATAACATTCAGGTTCAAAGCATGGATGGGTTCAGTTGTATTTGTAGCGTGACACATGAGGAAACCTTTAGTTTTTATTACAGAAATGACATTTCTTTGAAATCTCTCCCATAATATCTGAAAGATTGTTGAAGATCTGTAACCATAATGCATCTCTGTTCACAGGTACAACTTGTGCAACTGTCCTAACTCAGGCAATTCTTTTGGAAGGCTGCAAGTCATTGGCTGCAGGTGTAAATGTGATGGACTTGCGAAAAGGAATTAATATGGCAGTTGATACTGTCATATCTGACTTAAAAGGCAGGGCAGTAATGATAAGCACTCCGGAAGAAATTACACAGGTTTGTTGATGTGGGCTCTGTGGCTCTTTATCTCTTATACCCTTGATTTATTCTGCATTAAATTGTTTTTGGTATGTAACGTATGTTTTAAATAGGTTGCCACTATTTCTGCAAATGGGGAACGTGAAATTGGAGAACTAATAGCAAGAGCAATGGAGAAAGTTGGGAAGGAAGGGGTCATTACGGTCACTGTAAGTCCAATTTTCTTTTTTTAACATTATTTTAATGATGATAAAATTTTGAATAATAATGATTACTTCTTAAACCACATTTAATTTGGTGTATCTAATGTTTTCCTTAAATTTTAGGATGGGAATACTTTAGACAATGAATTAGAAGTGGTGGAAGGAATGAACCTAGGCAGAGGCTATATCTCTCCTTACTTTGTTACTGATCAGAAGACCCAGAAATGTGTAAGCCCTTTGTATCCTTTTTCCAGTAGTTTTTACTTAAAATAGTTGTTCATTGGACCAAACTGCAGTTTCCAATGTAAAACCCATGCTCAAAAGTATTATTCTTCTCTTATTTTGATGTTGTCAGGTTGGAGGAGGGGCCTCACAGTAAAAATCATAAATCGTTTCCCTTTTCTTTGCTTACTTAATTTGAAGATCAGATTATTGCTATATCAAAGGTTTAGTTCATAGTTCGTCTTTGCATGCTAATGCAAAAGACTATGCACTTTTAAAAGCTTACAAATTTGACCTACCTTATGTCCTTAACCTTTTTGCTTCCTTTTTTCCTGTTACATATAGCATACAAACCTCTACTGATTGTAATAACATCACAAGCATGTAAAAAAAAAATTGATTTAAAGAGGCTTTAATTTTTTGTTGGCAGGAACTTGAGAATCCCCTGATTCTCATTCATGACAAGAAAATTTCAGATATTAACTCGCTTGTGAAGATACTGGAGCTGGCTATAAATGTAATTCATCTGAGGACTCTTTTACATTTATGATTATAAGTAAAGCACATTGTGAATTTCCTCATTCTCTTCTTCAATTTGAACAGAAAAGCAGACCACTTCTTCTTGTGGCTGAGGATTTGGAGAGTGATGCACTTGCTTTACTTATTCTCAATAAGCATCATGCTGGATTGAAGGTAAGTAATTGTCTGAACTCTGGCTTTGCTTTAAGTTTACTTTTCCATGCATCAAACGGTACAAAATGTTTTAAGGCTTTTAGTGAATATGACATCTCAACCTTATTAATTGTGAAATCTTATGTATTTAGGTGTGTGCCATTAAAGCTCCTGGTTTTGGGGATAACAGACGGGCAAATTTGGATGACCTTGCCATTCTTACCGGTGGAGAGGTATACATTCTCATTACTCTGGTATTTTCCTTTAATAATTTTGTAGTCATTATTAACTATCAAAACTACAGGTTATCAGTGAAGAACGCGGCTTAACTCTCGACAAAGTCAAAGTTGAAATGCTTGGTACTGCAAAAAGGGTATGCATGTATCTATATAACATGCCTGATTTTTTTTTCTTTCTTCTGCAATTGACCAAATTTATGACAGATCACTGTCTCACTTGATGACACGATAATTCTACATGGGGGAGGAGATAAGAAGCTGATTGAAGAAAGATGCGAGGAGGTATTTTGATGCCCCATTTGGTTGTTTCTTCATCTTTTTAAAGCTTCAACTCATTTTAAATGCCATTCTATTTATACACTACTATGCATGTGCTTGTACTATATAATTTTTGGGGGGTTTGGGTGTGGGGAGTGCAACTGTTATCCATTTGTGCTCTTATGATCCCTGTTTTCCTTTTTTGGCCTTATGATTCTTGAAAACATCTACAGTTGAGGACGGCCATTGAGAAGAGCACTGCCATGTTTGGAGCGACTGTCAAAACTATCTGGAGGTGTAGCTGTTTTCAAGGTCTAGAATTAATATTTCTATGTTTCAAGTGGCATGTGCATCATAAGCCGTCAAAGGTGAGTACTTATTAGTTGTTTTCTCAGGTTGGTGGAGCTAGTGAGGCAGAAGTTGGAGAAAGGAAAGATAGAGTCACAGATGCTTTGAATGCTACCAGAGCAGCTGTGGAGGAGGGTATTGTGCCAGGTGAAGAACTTCTCCTTTTTGGGTTTCACAGAGAAATGTTTCTTCAGGTCATAACGTAAATACATTTTTTGTTAGGTGGTGGTGTTGCTCTCTTGTATGGTACAAAGGCTTTGCAGAATCTTCAAACTGAAAATGAAGATCAAAAAAGAGGCGTTCAGATAGTTCAAGATGCTCTTAAGGTTTTGTTTCTGACAACTCTATACATGCCTTCCTGATCTCATTATAATGTTTAGTACCTCACTGTATCAATGACTGCACTTTAGGCACCGACTTTAACTATAGCTTCAAATGCTGGTTATGATGGCTCTCTTGTTCTTGGCAAACTACTGGAACAAGATGAAGATAAGTTGGGTTTTGATGCTTCAAAAGGTTTGTTTCTTTCAATCTTATGAAAATACTCGTTTCCAGCCATATAATTTGATCTTAGTTTCGTCAAGTTATACTGCATACTCTCAGATTCTCTCATTAACAGACATACACTTGCAATATTTAGTTTTCTAAAAGTGCCCTTCAGCTGTTTTCTTTTAGGAGAACCCACAGACCCTCTGCCCTGATCATTATCTTGTTTGGTGTGCCAAAACAGGTACATATGTTGATATGGTGAAAGCTGGAATCATTGACCCTCTAAAAGTCGTTAGAACAGCTTTAGTCGATGCTGCCAGGTGAAGATCTTGTTACAAATATGTGCTTGCTTATACACAATCGTTATATAAGTTTAACCAAACAAAAATGCTTTTTGTTCGCAGCGTCTCATTGCTATTGACGACAACCGAGGCATCTGTCCTGGAAAATCCAGATGAGAAAAAACCACCAAGTCGTATGCCAGACAGAGATAATGACTACTAGGTAGTGTGCCCCCTTGTATGATTGCTTAACAATTTGTGGCATTCTGCTTAAAATAGCAGAGAACTTAAATTGAATTTGAGAGCCAAGGTTGGAGTTTGATGAACTCTTAAGAGAAATGCACGAGGACGGAAACCAAATTATAAACGAAAAGATAATAGGACACACAATTCTTGGTGTCATTGCAAAACCAGTAATCTTGGGTTTTTGTTGGTTAAAAAGGGAAATAGTTATCTTTATTGCAACTCTGGTTCCTTTCTTATCCCTGTTTTTCTATGCTACGGTGGATGGTCTTTTTGGGTTTAATGGATCTTTGGATCCGTGGCATCCTTGGAACTAGCGGTGATCAAAATTCAATTTGATTTGGAAATTTTGTTTTTTTTTTAATTTTAAATTGTTTAAGCAACTCAATCTTTTGGTTGGGATTTTAAACTTAAGTTAAATTTGAATTTATGAAGTTAGAATAATAAAAAAATTATCTTCTTTCTAAATTAAATTATTTATTATATAATTTGATTGTTGTGATTTGATTCTTAATTTTCTTATTTGCTAATTGTTTTTTGTTTTATATTTTCTATTACATTTGAATCACATTTTTTCAAGTATTGTTAAATATTTATAAAATTTCAGTTTTTTAATAAAAATTATACTACCTCTGTCCCCTAAAACTGTTCTTTATTGAACTTTTAAATGTCAAAATATTTTTTAAAAAATTTGATCATGATTATATTAAATATTTTAAAAAAATAAATTTTATTAAATATATATTCTAAAATTACTTGATTAAAGGTTTTTAAAATATATTTTTATATTTTTATTTGAAATAAATTTTAAATTATAATGAGCCAAAGTTGAAAAATTTTGAACAAAAAAATCAATAAGAGATAATTTAAGTGGGACAGAGGGAGTATTTATTTTTTTATATTTTTTGAATTCATTAAGTGATCTTATTGCAAAATTAAATATTTTTTTTGAAGGATATTAGTTTGATTAATTAGATTTGATTAGTTACATTTATAGATGATGTGTTATTAATAGGTTATGAATTTAGTTAAATATTAAATTTTATATTTAAATATTTCACTAAACTAATTTAACAAATTGAAATAGTAATTGAATAAAATTTAATTTAATCATAAAATAATACTAAATTATTATATCAGAAAAATGATAAGAATGTAAACTGTTCTTTTTGAATGAGAATAAGTAATGAAGGACAAAGATAAACAAAGATTAAATTATTAGATTATTTTAAATTTAAATTAAATTAATAAATTATATAAAATTTTAAAGATTAAAATTATTATTACATCAAATAATGTTTATTATCAGTCTATATTTAATTTTAATTATATATTTGTAATAATCTTTTAACTAAATTGTCTGTTTATAATCTGCAAAAGAAAAATGACTATTTGTTAATAAATTTATAATTATATGACCTTGGGTGTAGTTTACCATTTATACAAAGATCACACCTCATCTCATCAGTATATATATTTATTACGATTTTTTCCCTTTCATTTCTCTTATTACACTCTCCAGACTATTGGCAGAAGGACTCGATCGAAAATATATTTCTCCGTAAATTTTAAGGTTCGGTTTCTCCTTTCTCTTGTCTTGCCTGTTATATGATCTGGGATTGTTTCTGTCTGTTTTTTTTAATTATCTATATTCGCCTTTAATCTAACGTTTGATAATGAAGAGGAAACAGAAGGGGGAAAGTAAATTTCTTTAGCTGGGGTGCGGATAGGTGGGCATTACAGTTTATTTGATTTTGGGAAAGTGGATTCTAAACCAGAACTGATTTTGGCCTTTGGAATCAAAATTGATATTTTTTCAGGATTTGTGGTCCTTAATCCTTATGAAAAATTAACAGCTTGCAGTTCTTGTATAAATTTTGAGGAGAAAATACGAATTTTAGTTTTTGTTATTTAGATTGATTTGCTTCTTTTTTCAGATTGTTGAAAACTTGCCTACGTGAATTGGTGGTTGCTTCTTGCTTCTTTTGCAACTAGGTTTAGCATTGAAGTGCTTTCAAGGCTGTAGAACCGAAGTCTGCCCGTGTTAATTAGTTACCGCTTATCCTTAGATAAGTAGTTTTCTTGTTTATTAGTCAACAAAATTCTAATCTTTCCAACACTTTCCAAGAATAACAAGTTTGCCCTCTCATGGTCACTACTTGTCACATGGTCTTCTTCTACTATAATTTTTCAACGAAGATGGCATGACTGATCATCTAGGGTCGAGGTGCTTTAGATATGAGTCGAACTACAACTGTTCTAATCTGAATGTTGGTATCTAGGAATTCTTGATCTTCATCATGTTCAACAATCTGGCAGATTATTTCAGTCATATGGCTTTTTTGGTCTCAGTAAGCAGTGCTGTTGAAGTTTAAAATCTGTAATCTCACATTCCAGTCCGGGATACATGGATGTTTTAACTCATGTTGCTTTGGTTGATGTATAAAACTGTGGTGAAAATTTCCATCTAAAAAAGGGCGAAAAAGTAAAATATTAGACTGTTCGGAACTCAGGCAACCAAACAAAAATTATGTGTGACGAGTATAAGCTACAGGATGTGTGTATAGCAGTTTCGTGAGATTTTCTATCCGTTTGCATTTTTAATCATTTCATGCATAGCAAACATCAAAGTTTTAGCGGTTAGATTTACCAGATATATTTACAGTTTTTATATTTGTTTGAATGAGAATAGACATTTGAATTTTTGTAATATTGGAAAATTTGCAGATTCTTCGACAAAATATGGCCGTGAAACCAACAGTAGCATTGAGGGCTTTCCTTGTCGGAGGGATAGCTGTTTTTGCTAAAGTAGCTGGGGCAATGAAGGCTGCGGGTGGTGCTAAGCTAGGTGCAGCCGCAGCTGCCATGACCGTTGCAGCATCTGCTGCTATGACAGGATCAAAACACGACCCAAATGACGTGTCTAAGCAACCACCAAAATGATATGCCTTTTTTTTCCCCTTTCTTTCGGAAGCTTGTAGACATTTGTATTGTAGGTAGCATAGTTGACTGCTCACTGGAGCTTGTCAAGAGCAGATGGCTATGCTTGGAATTCTAGTTTTGGTCGTTACTTTTGAAATCACATGAAATAAGAAAACCAGCACTTTTTTATTTGAATTAAGCTATATTGGTATTTAAGTTGAATTGTGAATATTTCTCATACCCAAATGCACATTCCCTGTGGGAAATGGAAACAATCTCAAGTAGTTGCAGCCTTAATGTATCTGATGTTAACTACTAGCATTCCCATTTTACCAAGCTTGTGATTCAGGTGGTGATATTAATGTTGATGATACCATACAAAAAGTAGGAAACATCACACATGGGATTTAGGGGATATATTGTGCTTTTATCCCACCATGCCATGAAAACCTCATCTCATGCCCACACCATTTCCTTCATTGATAATATTATTATCTCCTCCCCGAGCGAGAAGAACTCCATGTGTGCAAATAACAAAACATGCCATTCTTTTAAACTGATGGATGTTAAAAAAGAAAAGTTGTCAAAAATTGCACACTGCAACATGTTTTCTTACTCTTTAATTTTCTCTACACATGGAAGAGAGATATAAAGAAAGGGAAGAAAAGGATGAACATGCATGCCTTACACTCCAACACATGATATCGAGAACAAAAGTGGGGAATTTAGATTTGTTTCTTTCTTTACTTTTTACTTTTATATATTATCTAAACAAAAAATGTAATGACAGATGCCTTAGGAACTATCAAAGTTAGCTCGTACATATGTTTAAATTAACCTAACATATCAAGATTTATTTGGGATAATCATCTTTTCTCCCACAGGCCACAGCCCTCTATTATTGTAAAGGTTAATCATCACTGTTGTTATGGTAGGTTAATAATACCTCACTTCGATAACATTCCCACTTGATTAGCTACTCTCCACCCGCCTCCCCGCCCTCCTCTAGATCTATCCCTAAATCCTGATTACCCGCCCTCCTCTAGATCTATTCCTAAATCCAGATTAACCAAGATAAAATCATAGAGAATCAAGAGGACAACAAAAAAAAATTTCTTCTAAAAACCACATGAAATTAATATATATATATATATATACATATAATGAGGCCAAATACTATAGGCAGAGAGAGGACCTTTCCTCGGGATTGAATCCAGCATTTGCACCCACACCAGGTGTTGGACACCATTTTTTCCCTCGAAAAAACTATATACATATGTCACGACCATCTTTCGGGTTGGGCTCGGAATTGAACTTCGAGTTAGGAAAATTGATTAGGAGTCACCACCGATCATTTTAAAAACATTTAGGTAAATCAGATACCATCTTACCTGATCTGCGTTTTACCAGAAATGTGTCGGGTTCGGGAGTCGGTTACAGTCAATGAAGGATTAGTACCCTTGTACTGCCCTTTCCGTACCAATTAATTGGTCGGTTATCTTCATAGCGAAAATTAAAATTTAAAAATCCGATTTGAATTGCTTACATTCGATTGATTAAAAAAATCCCATAAAAGTAAAATATTGGTAGATTGTAAAATAAAAATAAATATGAAAAACGAATTAAAAAATATTAATATAATAACAATAATAAAATAAATAAAGTAGATAAATAAATATAAATAAGATTGAGTAAAAAAAACTTAAAAATAAAAAACAAATAAAAACGACATAAATTAAAAAGCAAATTCAAAAGTTTGTTATTGACATGGCCACCACTTTGTTTGATTGGCAGCAGAGACATGTATAGCACGATCATTCCACTCTAAGTCCTTCCACTGATCCCCAATGTCATCGTAATAGAAAAGCATCACGGTGAAATTATTCTGTGGAAACTTCTTGATCATCTTGTTGACATTTTCTTTTTGCTTTATGCCAACTGCAATGGCTAACAAGCCATTGGACAACTTTGGCTTCTTCTTACTCTGTAGACCCCATAATGGCAACATTTCTAAGTCAGATGTTTCGGAAATAATTCCTCTAGGCAATGCTTCACTTCCATAGGCCCTGCATTGTCTTTTATTGTAGGCTTTCATGTTCTTTTCATACTCAACCTTTCGCTTCTCTGCCCTTGCTATATAAGGTGCTTTTTCAGCATCAGACAAGCCCTTCCATTTATCTCCACCGGCTTTACCGACAGCGGCAACAGATTTTTTTTAAGGTCTTCCTTTTTGTATTGCACACAGAACTCCTCCATGAAAATGAAGAAGGCACTAGCAGGCCTCTTCGGCTTGTTTGGATCCTTGACTGCCTTCCCCGCTTTCTTTCCAGCTTTGGCGGTTGATTTCTTGTTAGGGGTGGGAATAAGCCAGGCCAGGCTAGGCTTTAATAGGCCTGGGCCTGGCCTACAATGATTTGTGTAGGTCTGGCCTGTGGCCTGTCAAAGGCTTTTATTTAGGCTTGGCCTGTTTAAAAGCCTATTTAAAAGCCTGTTTAACAATAAACATTTAATATTTTCAGTTTAGCCATTAATTTTAGAATAAAATCCCTATTAAGTCACTCTAACTTAGTACATTTTACAAAGTAGTCACTCTAAATAGGCCGACCTATCAGGCTTATAAGGCTTTTTAATATGCCTAAGTCTGGCCTGTTTAGTTAAATAGGCCTTTAAAAAGGCCTGGGCCTGGCCTGTTTAGTTAAATAGGCCTTTAAAAAGGCCTGGGCCTGGCCTGTTTAGTTAAATAGGCCAGGCCAGGCCAAGCTTTATACAGGCTAGGCCCAGGCCCCTGTAGGCTGGCCTGGCCTATTCCCACCCCTATTTCTTGTTCACTGCTAGCCTGCCACTCTTAGCATCTGACTTGGATTTACCTCCCTTCATGTTGAATCCCGATTAGTAAGGTAGGGTTAGGGCTGAGGGGATATAGAAAGAAAACAAGAGAGAGAGAGAGAGTGGTCCGGCGAGAAGGGCGGAGTAGCTTGCTTCGGCGGTTTCACGCCGGAGTCATCGTCTAACGTAGATTCCAGACTCTGATAAAAAAGGCCATGACACATCTCACTCAATCCAATTCCTTTTTTGCCTTTTTTATTCCCCCCTTTTTTATTCGTTTGTGCATGTCTCCCTCCGCCACCCTTGCCAATCTAAAGTTGAAATAAATAGCCCTGCCTTCAGATTCCTACTTTTCTTTTTGAGAGAAAAAGAAGGAAACATATGTGTGTTTAGTTGAGACGTGTGAGGTGGGGTTGGTAACTAATTGGGTAGTGGTTTAGTGGTTTGTTTGTTGGAAATGGAGGCATGCAAAAAATAATTATAATATATAAATTAATAAAATAATAATAATAATAATATAATATAATAATAATATAATATAATGTTTTCGTAGACCCGAAAAAAATGGGTGTCTACAGCTGCCCATCTTTGCATATTTTTGTGTTAACAAGAATAGGGCAAAGATGAAAAAGACAACAAGTTTTTGTCCGGTTCTCTTTGATTTTAGACTTGATAGTGTTTGTTGTGACACTAAGTCAATCCATTAGGCACGATATCCTTCGTCGTGAAGTTGAAATCGTGAATGGCTTATTCGTTGTGAAGTTGAGCTTTGAATTGGATATCCTTCGTCGTGAAGTTGAAATCCAATCTAAAAGTGAATGTTGTTGGTGAGCACGATTCCCTTCGTCGTGAAGTTGAAACAGTGGATGGCCCATTCGTTGTGAAGTTGAGCCTTGAATTGGATATCCTTCGTCGTGAAGTTGAAATCCAATCTAAAGATGAATATTGCTGGTGAGCACGATTCCCTTCATCGTGAAGTTGAAACCGTGGATGGCCCCTTCGTTGTGAAGTTGAGCTTTGAATTGGATATCCTTCGTCGTGAAGTTGAAATCCGAGGGTTGCATTGCTTCTTATGGGCACGATATCCTTCGTCGTGAAGTTGAAATCATGGATGACTCATTCGTTGTGAAGTTGAGCCTTGAATTGGATATCCTTCATCGTGAAGTTGAAATCCAATCTAAAGATGAATGTTGCTGGTGAGCACGATTCCCTTCGTCGTGAAGCTGAAACCGTGGATGGCCTATTCGTTGTGAAGTTAAGCCTTGAATTGGATATCATTCGTCGTAAAGTTGAAATCCAATCTAAAGATGAATGTTGCTGGAGAGCACGATTCTCTTCGTCGTAAAGTTGAAACCGTAGACGACCCCTTCGTTATGAAGTTGAGCCTTGAATTGGATATACTTCGTCATGAAGTTGAAATCCAATCTAAAGATGAATATTGCTGGTGAGCACGATTCCCTTCGTCGTGAAGTTGAAACCGTGGATAGCCCATTCGTTGTGAAGTTGAGCCTTGAATTGGATATCTTTCGTCGTGAAGTTAAAATTCAATCTAAAGATAAATGTTGCTGGTGAGCACGATTCCCTTCGTCGTGAAGTTGAAATCATGGATGGTCCTTTCGTTGTGAAATTGAGCCTTGAATTGGATATCCTTCGTCGTGAAGTTGAAATACAATCTAAAGATAAATGTTGCTGGTGAGCACGATTCCCTTCGTCGTGAAGTTGAAACCGTGGATGACCCCTTCATTGTGAAGTTGAGCCTTGAATTGAATATCCTCTGTCGTGAAGTTGAAATCCAATCTAAAGATGAATGTTGTTTCGAGTCCAATATCCTTCGCCGTGAAGTTGAAATTGGCTCTAAATGAAACTGGGAAAGTTGTTTTGTCGTCAGACAGTTGCCCCTCCGCTGTGAAGTTGAGCAACCACCATCAACTTTTTAATGTGCTTTTGAATCGAGTATCTTTCGTCTTGAAGTTGAAACTTGACTAAAAAAGCTGCAAAAAAATTATGTATGCTAAAAATGATAAATGTGATGCTCTTAAGTATGTCTAAGGTGCATGCAACATGAATTAATTGTGTTTTATCCCTTGGATGGAGCCTCATTTTTATCTGCTGGTCTTGTCCTTGGAATCAACAATGTCCCATTTTCTTCTCAGGTTGTTGACGATGTCACAAGTTATATTTGGTCTCTCAAACTGATTATTTTCAAGATCATTGTTCGTTCTTTCTTCAATAGAGGCAAAATGAGCCTCAACAGCTTCCAAGACTCTTCACATTTGATATTGTCCTGTTTGAAAATGTTTTTCTCCTTTCTCGTATTTTAAGAGGGAAAAAAGATATAAAAATGTAAAATTTTTGTAAAATATTGCCACTCAATCTAGACTCGCAATTGAATCAAATCATAAACATAAGTTCAAAGAATATCAACAGAATCAATAGCTCTTTACCGCTTTTAGAGTTATAGCTCTTTGATAAATGTCCAAAATTGATGAGTTGGTTTTAGGTTCCTTTTTATTTTCTAAGGTTTCAGCCACCAAAATGTCATTTTCGTCTGTTCCTTTAGACACTGCAACATGCCCCTATTGGCTTGGTATTTTAACCAGACGCGGACAAAATGACGTAACACGTTTAACCAATTACTAGACTTTCTATTTCGGTTACCTGAAATCTTTCATTTGTTCAAGCTTTGTAGGTTCTTCTAACAAAGTCAGTGCAGAAATATCGGTCTAAAAATGAAATTCCTGAGTGCTCGTGTGAAATTGACTATAACAGGTGTTCCTTAACTCCCTTAGTCCGTCATTACAGAAAATTTCTTGTTTAGATAAATTTGATTTGATTTGTCATTGTTTGGCTAGTCGAATCCATAAAGCCGGGGCGTTTAACCAATTGCTTTAGAGTGACAACTTAATATTATAATCACTTTTATCAGGTTTAACTGAAGGGTTCATCTCATCACAAAGTCTTCGACCTGACAAAAGCAATGGAGCAAACACCGAATTACCAAGTGTCCGAGCAATGTCATGGTTTGAACGTAATCTATTCATAAGATCAGGGCTTTCGAGTTTCCTCTATAACCAATTGCCTTAATGGAATAGCTCAGCTTTACGGATTTAATTTCTTAAGATTGTCAAGAAGAACCTGTTATAGTCTATGTGTTTTTTGAAAGTCAAAAATTTCATCTTTAGAGTTCAATTTCCAAGCAACTGACTTAAATTAGATTCACTTACTCAACTATTCCATTCGTGAAGATCATTATCATCACTGAAAGTCTTAAACAAAAAATATAGTAATGTCATATGTAAAAGATGCCCCATGTTGTCCGCACCTATGCACACCTAAATATCAAGCCTGTTTTTCGTTCCTTTATGAGAGGAGAAAGCTATCGTGGTTCTTGTAAGAGAAAAGTATGGTGTTCGAGCATATTTTTTTGGGGTAAGGTCAAAGTCCTTGTTTTACCACTTTTTAATCGTGTTACTTTATCAAAGATCTATGAATCCAATCATTTACAGAGTTTTTAATTCAGTTGATATCCAAAGAATTTCAAGTCTGCAAATTTGATTCATTGTTCGTCGTCTTTAAAGTAACATAAATTTATATAAATGTTCTTATAAAAACTTGAGAAAAGATGGAAAAAAACAAATTCAAACAAAATGCCTCAAATGATGAAATGATCTTCCCCACTTTGATGCCCTCAAGTTGTTGAAGTCGATTCATTTCTTGTTACGCATCTTCTTCATGATTCTCTTGAATACGTAACAGTTCTCAATAGTGTGCCTTAGGACACCGCCATGATATTCACAATAAGATGGGCTTCAAGGGTTCCACTGAGTATGGCGACACTACGTAAATGTCAAAAAGTTGTTGGTAAAGTTCATTGTAAGTCATGCGAATAGGATCAAAATGTTCCCTTTTTTCATGAGACATGTTAAGGTAATAAAAAAGAGAAAAATAATACGAAAAATACAGGAATGCATAATGCATGAAATGTTCGAGGCATTTATCCAAAAATGTGTCTGTTGTTATAAATAATCCTTATTGGGGAAAAAAGTGTTATTTTTAAGAGATAAAAAACATTTTAAAGGTATATTCTTCTAGACCCAGAACAACTTCTGACAGGTTGATTCGTCTTCCGCCTTCTTCTGTCACCGGCTGAAAATCCTGTCGAACCGCTTCGGTTTCTCTAAGATGTTTTTTGTACTTGTGCCAGGAAGTCTCGAATGATTGCATCTCCTGTTTTCACTCTCTTTTGAGTATGTTCCCTAACGGAAACACCATTGAAATCCTTCATCAAAGAGATTATTTGAAGTGATTGTTTCTTGAATTTGTCAACAATGACTTCAAATTTCGGCTATCGTTTTGTCATCTTGTTCTTGTTGTCTTTGAAATGACTCTTCAGGTCAATAACACTTTTCTCATCTACCCCTACAACCTTCGCCAACCCATTTCTGAAAGTTGACTTTTGATGTACTTAATTGTGGACACCGTGTCTTTTTGATTGAATGCGACACATAGTTGCCTTGCAGATTGTCCTTTTGTGTTTTTCACCTCTTGTATTATAACCCCTTTGTCCATTAATGTAAATTATTTATGTTTAACGAACATATTTTTGTGGATTAACACCTCTTTTGAATGATGCAAATGATAAAAATAAAACGAAAGAAAACAAAAAATGAAAGGAACAAGTTAGTGAGATAAGGATAATAATCAAAACAATAATGAAAATAAAAAAGCCTACCCCACATGATATCTACCCCACATGATATCTACCCCACATGCTTATTATTCTTACATAACATGATCTCTATCCCACATGTTAATTTTGAACAAGTCCTAACCGCATATTTTTCTAGTTCGCATGCTTTGAACATGAAATAAAGTAGGAAATAATATCGAAGCAGTCTAAGGTTTGTAATGAGATTTTGGGGTAGGCTCTAACTCCTTATAGTCTCCCTGTTTAGGTTCTAAAAAAGGTACCCGAGTTCTCTTTGCTGGTGCCCCCTTGGGCTTGTCAGACCCTTAGTCCTAAGCCCATTACAAGCTTGTGTGGACTAAGTTAAACTCGAGAGGATACATTCCCTTATGTCTATGCGGTGAATAAATTCACACGAAGACATAAGACATATGAATCCTGAAGGCCTGTGCGGAGAATAAATTCTCACGAAAGCGTCGCTTTCACCCCACTTAAAAAGGGTTCGGAGCTCAGGTATAGAGCCAGAGATAGAAACTTTTCAAAAATATGAAATCATTGAAAAAAATAGCAGTACAACTATTTATTTGAAAATTAATTAAAGGTAAATAATTGTAATCGAATAAATAAATTTAAATTTACTATTTTCGCATAAAAGACAACAAAAAATTAATTCTAGTCTGACTCACTTACCTGTCCCCAACGAAGTTGTCAAGCTGTCACGACCGTCTTTCGGGTTGGGCCCGGAATTGAGCTTCGACTTAGGAAAATGGATTAGGAGTCGCCACCGATCATTTTAAAAATATTTAGGTAGATCGGACATCATCTTACCTGATCTGCATTTTACCATAAATGTGTCGGGTTCGGGAGTCGATTACAATCAAGGAAGGATTAGCACCCTTGTATTGCCCTTTCGGTACCAATTAATTTGTCAGTTGTCTTAATAGTGAAAATTAAAATTTAAAAATTCGATTCGAATTGCTTACATTCGATTAATTAAAAATCCCATAAAAAAGTTAAAAATATTGGTAGATTGTAAATAAAAATAAATATGAAAAAAGAATTAAAAAATATTAATATAATAATAATAATAAAATAAATATTAAATAAGATTGAGTAAAAAAACTAACAAATAAAAAACGACATAAATTAAAAAGCAAATGTAAAAGTTTGTTAATGACATGGCCACCACTTCGTTTGATTGGTAGCGGAGACATGTATAGCATGGTCATTCCACTCTAAGTCCTTCTACTGATCCCCAATGCCATCGTAATGGAAAAACATCACGGTGAAATCATTATGTGGAAACTTCTTGATCATCTTGTTGGCATTTTCTTTTTGTTTTATGCCAACTGCAATGGCTAACAAGCCCTTGGACAACTTCGGCTTCTTCTTACTCTGTAGACCCCATAATGGCAGTATTTCCAAGTCATATGTTTCGGAAATAATTCCTCTAGGCAATGCTTCACTTCCATAGGCCCTGCACTGTCTCTTATTGTAGGCTTTCATGTTCTTTTCATACTCAGCCTTTCATTTCTCTGACTTTGCTATATAAGGTGCTTTTTCAGCATCAGACAATCTCTTCCATTTATCTCCACCGGCTTTACCGACAGCGACAATAAATTTGTTTTTAGGGTGTTCCTTTTTGTATTGCACACAAAACTCCTCCATAAAAACGAAGAAAGCACTAGAGTCCTCTTCGGCTTGTTTGGATCCTTGGCTACCTTCCCCGCTTTCTTTCCAGCTTTGCGAGCCTGCCACTCTTAGCATCTGACTTGGATTTACCTCCCTTCATGTTGAATCCTGATTAGTAAGGTAGGGTTAGGGCTGAGGGGATATAGAAGGAAAACAAGAGAGAGAGAGAGAGTGGTTCGGCGAGGAGGCCGGAGTAGCTTGCTTCGGCGGTTTCACGCCGGAGTCATCCCTGAACGTAGATTCCAAACTCTGATAAAAAAGGCCATGACACCTCTCCCTCTCTCCAATTCCTTTTTTGCCTTTTTTATTCCCCTTTTTTTATTCGTTTGTGCAGGTCTCTCCCGCCATCCTTGCCAATCTAAAGTTGAAATAAATAACCCTGCCTCCATATTCCTACTTTTCTTTTTGAGAGAAAAAGAAGGAAACATATGTGGGTTTAGTTGAGACGTGTGAGGTGGGGTTGGTAATTAATTGGGTAGTGACTTAGTGACTTGTTTGTTGGAAATAGGGGCCTGCAAAAAAATAATTATAATATATAAAATAATAAAATAAAATAATAATAATATAATATAATATTTTCATAAATTCATATAAAAATGAGTCTCTACAATATATATATATATATATATATATAATTAAACTAAATAACTAGCCCAACTCTTCACACTTATCCGATCTTTAGTTTCTCTCTTCGGAATCCAACGCATTAATAATAATAATAATAATAATAATAATAATATCATCATCGTCGTCGTCGTAGTAAAATTAAGCTCTATTTTAAAAACTCTTGTTTTAGAATGGTATACTTTTTTAACAGATGCATTAATCAAGCAATTTAAGTTTTGAATTCATATTAATTAAGAGGCCGTTGAGGTTTCTCTCCCCAAATCCTTGACACGTAAAAGAGAAAATCCATGATTACAAGTCGAAAATCATAGCTGGTGTATGGAGAAAATATATGTACCAATTCTAATTTGTCTTAATCATAACAAATAAGATATAAACACAATATTCTCTCCAAATAAACGCTAACCCAATCATCGATTAAATAACATTTTAAAATAATAATAAAACTTATGAACTCGAACTGAAAAAACACCTAATTAATATGGTTAAACTAGAAGACTAAACCCACAATATTCAGTGTTTTATCCATCATGAAGTTGCTTTTCTTTTTCTTTGGGAGCTGATTTCATGAACATCGGTCACCCAGTATTAACAATATATAGCTTTATATATATAGTTAACCTTAGAGTTTTCTCGGCAGGTCAGCATTTATAAATTATATGAAGAACTAGAATATACTACCATTATATTTAAACAAAAAGGCCAAAATTGCATCATGGGCTAATTATATATGAATATCAAGAGCTGACATTGTATATCAGTAGCTTTAGAGGTCCTTCCCTTTAGAAAGATTGTAGCAAAGAGATTATAAAATTTAAGATATGTTTGAAGATAAGTTGAAATGAAAAAAGAAAGAAAAGTTGCCATATTACCTAACCTTGCCATGGTTTTTGAGACTGGTTGCGTTGCTCATGCGAAGTGTTGATGCAGTAATTACTCGGACCAGTGATGTCGAGAATATCGGTATGAGAGAAAGCTCTAAGACCCAATAAATCTCTTGTCAAGCCTTCACTCTGCGCGTTTGTCGTCGTTGTTTTTGGTGGTGGTGTAGTTGTTTTCGAGAATGAGTCGTTGATAGAACTCCCATCTATCTTTTTTGTGTTCAAGATGCCACCACCAAATTCAATATCATCAAAAGAATTAGTGGCGTCAAATCAAGTGCAGAAGACGAGGAATTAAACATGTCTTGGAGAAGGGAAGGAGTAACACCTGAGCCAACGTTGTCATGATGATCATCATCATCATCATCATCATCATCGCCTGCAATACCAGCAGGTTTACGGTTCCCGAAAGGAGCCAAGCCATGGATAAGCCCACCACTACTACCCACATCCAGTTCTTGTTCAGGTGAAGGCAAGTCGAGTCCAAAACAGGTGTTGTGTTGTTGTTACTTGTTAGTGCGAGCAGAATCAGCAGTCACGTGAGTCGGTTGGTGGGGTCTCATCAACGAGGCATCAACAGTAGCCGGTACTGTTGATGACCCCATTTTTTAGCTCATGGTCGAACCCATATGAGCTGCTTTCTGAAGCAATGCAGTGGCTGACATGTGAGGGTAAGGCACTGTCGTTTGATGGCATGGAGGAGGGAGAGTGGGGACAATATTGATGATCTAATCTCCAGGAGAATATTGATTATGAGGAGGAAAGATCTATAGGGTGCTGTGGGCCAGGACCAGCCCCGAACATTGCTTGGCTAGCCACCAGCCATGGAGGAATCTCTGCCCTTAGAGGAGTGAAACTTTGCTGCTCTTTCTTAAGTGAAAATGCATGGGGATTGAACTGGGGCACTTGTAAATTCATGTGAGACGAGGCTTCACCTTGCTGATGAGCGGAAAGAAGCGGGTTGATTGCTCTTGCATTCTCCACTGCCAAAGCTTCGCAGAATGCTCTGAGTGATGAAACTATCCCTCCTGTACAAGAATTCCCAGAAAAAAAGTTAAAATAAATAAATAAAAACAACAAAACAAAAACTAAACCAGTGATCATAAAGTGCTATGACAATGGCAGAAATACTTTTCTCTCCCTCTTTTCTGCATCCCGTTCATTTTATTTTTTTTCTTTTGCTGTGAAAACATAGGACAAACTGTCCACCCGGGCTAGTGCAGAAAATAAAACTTCAATGTGTACTCTCTCTCTCTCTCTCTCTCTGGTGAAAACTAGGAACTGCCAGATGTATATATTGCTATCAATTCTTCAAATGTAAAGTTTACGGTGAGAACCTTTTTTGTTTCAAAGCTATACTTGAGTGCACGCCACAATAAATGAAGATTTGATGATTGCTGTTGTATTTGAACCTTTGAATGGATATCATTATTGTGTTCATGGGGGGGAAGGAGGGATTAATTATTTATTATACCTGTAGAAGAGGGTTCCACAGTCACATCTATATTCTCTAGTGCCACAAATCTTCGAGTGAGCTTTCCAATCCGATTGAACTGCATACTTCTTCGAACAATTTTCGCATTTCCACTTCTTTTCGCCATGTTTACTCGAGAAGTGCTTCTTGATTCCAGTCAAGTCCCCGAACGTCCTCGACGGATCATGGTGAACGCAGTTTGCTTCCGGACAAACGGATCATGTGCCCTCTTCTATGAAGCTGAAGGTTCTGGTGGTGGTGGTGGAATAATAAGCCTTTCATCATCTTCTATTGCATGAACCACTGAACCAGACTTCCAGAAGTGGCATCATGCGCCATGGATCTTGCTTTTACATAAAAAAAAAAGTAGGGTACAAAAAGAAAATCCAAAACTAAGTGATAAAAGAGAAAGAATTAGCTAGGCTTAACATATATGAATGAAGACATACGATAATCTTCGTATTGGATTCAACCCAAGAGACAATGGTTGTTTTGTTGTTTAGAAATACTTTAAGAAGAAACAAATAGATCAAGTAATATATTGTAACTCATGTATATATATATTACTAGATATAGTGCTTGAGCAGATCCTCCATCTCTGTCCACTTTTAAGCTTCGTGTTTTTAATAAAAATAATCTAGCAATAACCACACAAATTTTGAACCCGATCAACTCACGAAACTCAGACAAAGAGAGGGAGAGACAGAGAAAGAGATGTGGATGAGGTGAAATCCCTCTTTAGTCCTCAAAACTGTCCGTAAACAAGAACCCAAAACCACAAGCCAAGGGGGTGGGGAACCCTCTGATGTTCCACTTTCTGTGTTTTCCTCTTTTCCCTTCACACTCCTTGCAATAATAATATTATATTTTATAAATTAATAAATAATTTTAAAATTATTAAAAATAACTCTCGTAATTAATTGAGGATTTCAAATTTGGCTATTTGCTTAATAAGAAGAGAAAAAATAAAAGAGAGGTGACATGTATTATACTATATATATATTGACATCATGATCATGGGGTAGTTGACCTTTTTCACGTTTACAGTGAAATGATTGATCCATTGATTAAATATATAAAAGAGGCATGGCTAAAGTATAGGCTATTTCCCTCTTGCTTTCATCTCTACTGTTTTAGAGTTCCATAACCATGACTATGGTTTACTATTTGTATATATATATATTGTGAAAGACTTGGCTTCATTCTCTGACATTTTTGCATGCTACACCAATTTCTCATTTAATAATAACAAGTATTAAGAACCCCTAGGTGTTAGGGGTTATATAAGTAGAAAAATGTGGACCAAACTCTATATTCCTAACTTAACTAGATTCTTAGGGTCCAGACCTATTTTCTGAATGAAACTATTTAGGTCAAGTTCGTTTCTAAGGAAATCAACTTTTAACATATTATTTTATCATTATAAAAAAGTTTATATGTATATATATAGATAGAAAAATTTTAAAATTAGTTACAATGAATATAATCTTACGAAATTCATTAAAAAACTGTCCTAATTTTCACTCAAAATACCATTTTAAAAGGCATTTTTTATATTCCTTAAAAATGATTTTTGATTAAAATCTAAACGAGATTTAACGGAATAATTTTGTCTAAATTTAAAATGTCACGAACTTAATATGGTGATTGGTGACATATATCCTAGATCCGTTTTGGTGGAGTCTTAAGTCTTGAATTAATATAGATAATTAGACTATGCTTCAAATTAAACCCCTTTTCCCCCTCCGGGTGCATTACATCCGAAAATGAACAAGAAAGATAAGAACAAATCCATTAATTGAAGTAAAAAAGGTAAACTAAAACAACAATTGTGGACAGCTCGAGATTATGGGTCCAAAACATTATTGTTAATTATTCTGTCCTTTCCCGTCCCATCACAAAAAAATTAAAAGATTTTAAATATATATATATTGATATTTCAGTAAAAATAAATTGATAACAAATAATAGAATCTGTGATATCAATTTCAAAATATTATTATTATTTTATTGTATCATAGTTTATTTAATAAAAAGTAAAAGTTCAGTAATTTACAAAACACAATAATTAATAAAATTAAGGGCAAAAAGATAAAGAGAAGTGATATTATATCTATTAAGTGATCATAGTGATAGAATAAATTGTTATTCTCTTTAGAAATTTTGAATTTAAACAATTGAATTTATAAGATGTGTGTACGTTGATAATGATAAAGAAATATTTTGAATAAATATTATCTCGTAATCACATCATACTATTCAAAATCTTTTTATAATTAGCTTCCTTAAATCTTAATTCAAAAATTAAGATATTTGTCTATTAAAAAAATGCATGGCTATTCTCACATTGTAAACTGTTAGATTGGGGAATATATTCATTTATAAAAACTACCTTTAACAATTTTCGATACATAAAAGATGCACACTGTATACTCACATGCATTAGAAAATGAAATTTCAGTTTTGAATAAATTTGTTTTCAAAATGGATTTTTGAGTATATTTGAATCGATAACCTTCGTTTTTTAGTAAATTTCAGTTTTTAAATATTTTAATTTTTAAGATTATATTATTACAATAATATCAATTCTCATTACAAAGGAAACAATTACTTCTGCAACGACTTTTTTTCTTCTAACAAGAGTACTAAACCCTTGAATTATATAACCCGAGCGTACAGATTCACGAGTGGAATAATAAGAAATTAAATATTCTATAAACAGAAAAGGGAGGGAGGCCCATGCTAAATGATTGAGAAATGCCTGCCCCTTTAGGAACCATGGCCATCACCCACGAAGAAAAAAATCCACAAGGCATATCAACACCCTAAAGTGGAATGGAAGATAAGATCAATCGTCTTCCTTTTTAGTCAGCGGTTCTGATATAAGGTCCATTGTGATCGCACTTTCACGGTATGCCTTTCAAGCACACTCGTGAAAGGAACAAACGGAGGACTAAGTTTGACCTACTAGTACACGTGGACTATGATAATTGGAAGAAGTTTGACAGACCCATGCAAATTGCGTCAGTTGAGACTTTTCCTCTCTCTATGTGATTCGTTTTCCATATTGTCTGACGTAAAAAATATAAATATTACCGCTTGGGTCCCACTGGGACACTGACAATCTACGATTGGCAGTGCCACTTACCTAAGTGCCAAAATCACCCTACAAGAACACAAAATTTTCTTTTCAACCACATGATAAATATTTATTCATTAGTAAATAAAGTACCCCTCCAATTCTATGTCGCAAAACAATAGTGTAATTTGTAGTAGCCATCGTTATCAGTTGGACCGCCCATTTGTGTTATTGATTTTAGAGCAATGTTATTATGATTTGATGGGTAAGTGATATATACATATATTGCAGTATAAGTTTCAAAGATTTGGTTAGTGGGTGTTGGTTTAACGAAGAGTTTGAGAATTTACCATGTTTAAAACCCCAGATTTTAATATCCATGTGTTTGGATTTTATTTTAGGTTCGCTTTTATGTGTAGGTCTTGTATTGATTCATTAATTGTAATTACAACTATAGTTTTGATAGCTTTTAAAAAATATTTAAATTTAAATAATTTAATATTCGTTTTATGTAAATATGGTGTATCCTGGATTATCTATTTTAGTATTTAAAGTTTTAGTTGAATTTAAAGCTTAGATATTAGTTCAATTGAAATTTGTAAAATTGTTTTTATTTATAAAGTGTATTGCTTACATTCATGAACCATTTATGTCCCACCTAGAATCATTTGATAATTTTTAAAATGAATTTGTTTACAAATTTTAATGTATTTTTTAATTGTATATGATGATTATAATATAATATATTTTTAAATCTTTTTTAACGATAAGTTGAGGTACATACACTATGTAAACTCAACTATTCAAACTCAAAACTTTTAGGAAATTAATGTCATTTAATTTAATAACATTGTTTTAATTCAAAAAGTTGTTTAAACTAAAATCTAAAATAAATAACTATATATTTATATGATTATAACAATAATTCAATTTTATTTATATTAATAAATAATTATTATAAAAAAGTATTGTTTTTCTAATTTATGAATACCTAAACAATTTTCAATAAATTTAATTAATCTTATTTAAAGAAAATAAATTATAAAAAATCATATAAAATAAGTATGGTTCACACTTTTACATGTGCGTATATCTGAAAATTTAATGATACTCCTCAATTAAAGAAAATATAGGGGGAAATTTAATGATACGTCGCAACCCACAACGGGAGATTCCCACAATTTTGTTGGAATAGGATGGAGGAGGGGGTGCTAATAATCGAGACACTTTTTGTTGGGGGTGAAGTAAACTATCTTATCTGCAACTTATTCAAAACAAGCTCATGCATGACATGTAGAATACAAGGTCTGGGGAAAAAAATAAAAACACAAAAATCTATTTCCAGGGAAAATTACTGGTTTCCCACTTTGCTTTTAAAGGGCTTCCAGAAAATCAATATATATATATATATATATATATATATATATATATATGCTTAAATGCCCTTCACCCAATGCCGATACGATGAGCGATTATCCATTATTTAAGCCTCCTTTTCTCTTTTCTAGTACTGCTTCAAAATTTTGAAGGATTAGAAGGGGGAAAACGTGATTTTCGATTTGAAAAGATTGGGGAAAACCTTTTTTTTGTTTTGTTTAGATTCCCCGTTTGTAAAGCGTTAATTGGCTGGGGAAGACGAAGCAAAAAGAGCCTACCACAATTTTCCTTTTTGTGCTTCTACATAAGAAGACGATGTCGTTTCTACGAGCGAGCGACTCAGCTTTGGACTGTATTAGTACGTTTGGGCTTAGAGGACAATGAAATTACAATGTTATTCGAATTTATCGAATAGACAACCAAATTTAAAAGCCGGGATTGATGTGCTATGTAGGCCCTTCTACTCCTTGCTTATCACCTAAGTTACTTTCTTTAACATTAATTACTGTTCTAAAACACTTATTTAAGGTTTCTTTAACATTCTTATATATGATTTTTTTAACAAAATTGTTGCCGCGTATTAATTTGTTATCAATTTAATTATAGAAAAACTAAAAAAAACATTATCTTTAAATTAGTAAAATTTACTAGGAGAGAATTATAGCAGTTAATTTTCTTAAGAAATGATGATGGAGTTTGAATTAGAATGCAGTTTGATTATCTTTATCTTGCCAGTTAAATGTCATTAGGAAGAACAATAAAGGTGCATTTCATTGCACGACTATTAAAGAGAAACCAAAATAATAATAGTAATTGGTAGAAGCTCTGGTGCAGGAGTATAGTAGTATGCTATCTTACGATCTTTGCTTGTTATAACAGTTTTATTATCCATCTCAAACCTCTTTCCAATTCTCAATCTCTCTTCTGAAGCGGTAACATTATCAATCGAAGAAGAAGAAAAATGGGTGTCCAAAGGAAGACCCTTTTCTTCGTTTTTCTGCTGTTGCCATACACTGCTCACTCCTTCTATCTACCCGGTGTTGCCCCTCGCGATTTCCAAAGGGTACCCTCTTTTTCTTTTCTCTACATCTCTATTGGATTATCTTAGCTTTCTTTAAACGTTCATTTTTGTGTTGATTTGAGGGTCGATGTTGATTTTTGCTGATGGGGATGGGACTTGATGGATCTAGTGTTTGATCTGATGTTTTGGTGATTCATTTCTTCTAGATCGGTTGTTTTAGGTTTGATCTTTCGTTTTACTGGTAAAGTCACATTTGCTTGTTCTCAATTTTGAATCTGAATGTTGGGTCAGTAATTGTGTAAGCTGAAGAAAGCATTTCAGTTAAGTGTGCCCGAGTTAAAGCTAAATTACTAAAGTGAAATTGAAGAGAAAACAAACATATATGCTTATGCCATTTGTTTATTCTTTTAATCTTAATGCTTAGAAAATCATATTTTGTTTAACCAATGATGGAATGTTAAATGTGTAATTGGCTGAATCGCGGTTGAAATGTTTTCCATATAGAGATTAGCTAACGTATTGGGTTTTTGAGCAATGTTAAACTTATTTTGGCTTTTAAGATGAAATCCCAATTGTGCTTTCTTGCATTAATAATTGTTCTAGTTCAATCTTCATATTTGAGTTGACCAGATGTATGATGCCCCCCTAAAGGACCATGTCTCCCGAGTCCTGATTGTGTAATATGAATAACAACAACTATGTGCAAACACCTATATTAATATGGTTTTAGATTCATAGTGTAACTCACAGCGATGTATTATTGTTTATGAATGTGGCTTATAGTTTTAGGCTAAAACTTTTAGCACTTTGAAGTTAGTAAATCTGGTACAATTTTACATGCTTCTCTAGGGTATATATTACCGAGCATTTATAGTTTCAGGGAAAAGGGATATGCGGAGTAAGTGTTTGGATTTCATTGTTCTCATTCTGAAGTTTTTAAAGATCTTTTTCTTACGGTTTTTGTCTCTTTTTTTGTTCTTAAGTTGTATTTTTTTTCTGATTCTGGACAGGGTGATCCCCTTTATGTGAAAGTGAACAAATTATCATCTACAAAGACTCAACTTCCGTATGAGTATTACTTCTTAAACTACTGTAAGCCATCCAAGATTTTGAACAGTGCCGAAAATTTGGGTGAGGTGTTACGTGGTGATCGCATAGAGAATTCTGTCTACACTGTGAGCATCATGACCTTTTGTGGTGTTATTTACTAGTAGTTGGTGATGGGTGGTATTTAATGAAAAGCTGTATAGATTATATCTGCGATTCTTATTTTATCGTTTATCATGTCTTTTGCTTTAGTTTGAGATGAGGGAGGATCTGCCTTGCAAAGCAGTATGTCGAATAAAACTTGATGCGGACTCTACAAAGAATTTCAAGGAAAAAATTGATGATGAATATCGAGTTAATATGTAAGTAACAAGTATGACACCAATGCTTCATGTTTCCTTGTTCCATAATCTTCATGGAGATGTTTTGTATGACTCCTTCTGTTTGTTTGCTTCCCCACCACTCTCCTCTCTCCCCATTTGTGGTTAATGCATTTGCAGTGTATGTTTATACTAAATTAACTGGATTTGATGGTCAGGATTCTCGACAATCTTCCGGTCGCTGTTCTTAGACAAAGAAGAGATGGAAGCCAGTCAACGACATATGAACACGGGTTCCGTGTGGGGTTCAAGGGGAATTATGCTGGGGTATGTTCAAGGAAGTTGGTATTGTCTTCAAAATTTATGTGTTTTTTTTAATCTTAGCAGTCTATACGCCTTTGCAGAGCAAGGAGGAGAAGTATTTCATCAACAACCACTTGAGCTTCCGGGTCATGTTTCACAGGGATTCTGTGACTGATGCTGCTAGAATTGTTGGATTTGAGGTTACTCCTAACAGGTTTTGTACCTATTTTTTTTCTTTTTGCTCTGTTTTCCCTTTTCCTTTTGCATTTAGTTGAACTGTGTTCATTATTATGGATGATATATGCCAAATGGTGTAATGCTATGTTACTTGATCTCTTTTATTTCCTTTTTGTTTCTGAATACATGTGGCCACTTAAAGTTCTCGAGTACTTGAGAATTCTTTTATGTGCTTTTTGATTTATTATTCCTCGGTTTCATCAAAATATAGTTGAAGTAGCAACTTGTACTGTCCTCAAGGAAAAAGAGGTATGGAAACCATATGAAATTTGTGTCATTCAACATTAGAAATAACCTATAAAAAATTAGAAACTAATATTTTTAGGATAAGGGTCAGTTTCTATTGGTTATTAAAGGACTTGCTTGTGTCATTGTTGTTCATTGTGTGGCTTTTATAAACAGCATTAATCATGAATACAAGGAATGGGATGAGAAGAATCCTCAGATAACAACATGCAATAAAGACACCAAAAATCTAGTTCCAGGTAGCACTGTTCCACAAGAAGTCCACCTAGGCAAGGAGGTTTTGTTCACATATGATGTAACTTTCAAGGTACTCTGCCTCCCTTTTCTCTTCTTATCATTAATCTTTTCGACTGTATATCCCAATGCATAGGTTAACTTGTGGTTTTTTGCAGGAGAGTGATATCAAATGGGCTTCTCGTTGGGACACATACCTTTTAATGAATGATGATCAAATCCACTGGTTCTCCATCATAAACTCACTGATGATCGTTCTCTTTCTATCTGGCATGGTAGCTATGATCATGATGAGAACATTGTATAAAGATATTTCGAACTACAACCAATTGGAAACCCAAGATGAGGCTCAGGAAGAAACAGGATGGAAACTTGTCCATGGAGATGTCTTTAGGGCTCCAATCAATTATGGTTTACTCTGCATTTATGTTGGTACAGGTGTCCAAATCTTTGCAATGACGCTTGTGACAATGATATTTGCATTGTTGGGCTTCTTATCACCATCCAATCGTGGAGGGCTTATGACTGCTATGGTTCTCTTGTGGGTTTTCATGGGAATATTCGCTGGTTACTCTTCTGCCCGTTTATACAAAATGTTCAAGGGCACAGAGTGGAAGAGAAATACTTTGAAAACAGCATTTATGTTTCCAGGTGTCCTATTTGTAATCTTCTTTGTGCTGAATGCTCTCATTTGGGGAGAGCAATCTTCTGGTGCAGTGCCATTTGGGACAATGATAGCTCTTGTTTGCTTATGGTTTGGTATATCAGTTCCATTGGTCTTTGTTGGCAGTTACTTGGGTTTCAAAAAGCCAGCCACGGAAGACCCTGTGAAGACCAACAAAATTCCCAGGCAGATACCAGAGCAGGCATGGTACATGAAGCCACTCTTCTCTATACTCATCGGAGGCATTCTTCCTTTTGGGGCAATTTTTATTGAGCTGTTCTTCATCTTGACATCGATATGGCTGAACCAATTCTATTACATCTTTGGCTTCCTTTTCATAGTGTTCGTCATTCTAATAATCACCTGTGCTGAGATAGCAATTGTGCTGTGCTACTTCCAGTTGTGCAGTGAAGACTACCATTGGTGGTGGAGATCTTACTTGACTGCCGGCTCCTCTGCACTTTACCTTTTACTGTACTCGGCTTTCTACTTCTTTACCAAGTTGGAGATCAAGAAGCTGGTTTCAGGCATCCTTTACTTTGGCTACATGGTAATTGTTTCATATGCCTTCTTTGTCCTGACAGGAACAATTGGTTTCTATGCTTGCTTTTGGTTTGTTAGAAAGATCTATTCCTCTGTGAAAATCGACTGAGATCAGAGGTGAGAACGTAGAAACACAATTAGACATATGCCACCATTTACAGGCCAGGCAAGACGAAAGCATGCTGCAGAGATTATTTCCGGAAACAGCATATGCTACAGAAAATTTTCATTTTCCTAGTCTCTACCGCCTCTCTTTATTTTTTGCTCATTTGAGGGTATCTTAGCTTGTTATATTGTCTAAACTGTTAAAACTTTGTAACCATACTCGTTCAAGTAGCTTCTGCGAGGAGTAAAATTTGTGATCTAGTCTTTAGATGTTTTGATAATTAATAATAATCTCAACGGAACAAATGGTAACTTTTATGTTCATTTTAAATACGTATGCGACACGTTAGATGTACTGTATCGTTTATTTCACTATTTCATATTGTTAATGTGTCGGTTTATATTGGGTTTTAATGTCTAAACCCATCAAAACGCATCGACCTTCACCCATGTTTCTCCTCTTTTCTGGGACATCTTGCAAAACAATGACAAACAGGCAAGCTCCATTCAAATGCACTTGTTAACCCTTTCTATATTAAAAAAATAGTATTTTTCTTCACATTCAGAGCTAATTATGTAAGAATAACATCAGTGATCATAATGAGTAAAGGTAAGTTACTTGAGACAATCCTGAAATACTTGATATTATTTCTTTCTCAAGCTATTCTTACAACTACAAGTACAAAGCAATATGGGGATTGCTTCCCAGAAAGTAAAGTAAATTAAAGTGCAACAGATTTTACTAAACACCAGAGGCTTTCCTTATCCAATATAACAAAACATTTGCACATGGACTCGGCATAAACTATCATCTCGTTAGCTTCTATCGACTTCATCACTTCTTTGAATTCTGTATATAACGCAGGAATAAACACATTGTATATATACATAGAGCTTATCTGCAATCATTTTCCACAACTTAAACGAGCTTTTACCCAAGGGTATGTAGTGTATTTGTACAACTTCACCCTAGGAATGCTAAAAACAAATGCTTGGTGCAGTGATGTTGGCATTGTGGGTTGATTTACCCAATAAGAACAGACAAAATGCTGAACGGCATGTTGGATTGAGAGGGGAAAACAATGAGAACCCTGTTTAATTCATGTACTTTCTGGTGTTTTCCATCAGCTACAAACGACCTCCACAGAGAGTTTCTTCATGACACTAGGACATGGGTCTCCTCCAAACATATCAGTGCTACAGTCACTGTGCATAAGTTTTGTCCAACACAAAGCTGCAAGGAAAAGAAATGGGTTTACTATCCAATATTCCAACTATAAAACAAGATGAAATAGTGAAAGAAAATGGAACATACTCTATTAAAAGCGTCATAAGAGTGGTGAGCATGGCAGCTTCCTTCGCGGTAGCTTCCACAGACCCTTCTGGAGTTCCAAAGCTAGCAAACTTCACTGCTAATATTTTCTGCCCTGCATCGCACTCTAAATGGACTTTTGGCCTAAGGGGTCTGTTGACTTTACCGGAGGCTTGAATCAAGTAATTCATCAGGGTTGGTTGCCACTCATAGATATCAGCACAAACACTGTAAGTTTTTCTGCGAACCAAGGAAATTCCATATGGATCTCCGTCCCAGTCCTCAAACACGACCAACAAGTTTCCGGTCAGGTTGAGCAATTACTGAGGAACATGATACCTAAACATAAAGTAGCAACCACCAGTCAGTCTATCAACAATTCCTTACTTGTAAGAGAAATTTGTGAAGAAGCTTAATTTGTTGTCTTACCATCTTTGAGATGCCTCTCCACAATTAGTTCCACATTTTTTCTCCTTAAATGTTCCGGAGTAATTACAGACACCACAATTTCCAGATGCTTTATATGCAGGCCAATGGAGTCCAATGCTCTGTCCATTTATCCAAATCTGACATTTGCCCATACTATTCATATCTAAAGCCAACGGATCATTCCCAGCTGGAGCATTGAAAGTTGTCTGCAAAATTAAAGAACATCAACGAAGCTGCCTAAAGGTCCAACAAAATTGTCAACAGTTGCTTTTCTATTCAGCTTCCGATGCATTTTTGTAGGAATAATGCAGCTCTAGACAGTAGTTCATGGACTCCAGTATGGTTAATAATATGAGTCGGTAATATTTTGAGATACTTTATACCATGTTAGTGGTTGCCTTTAAGCCACAAATGACCCCTGTGCCCACTCCACCGAGGAACTACCGCTTACTGAATGATGATTCAATGCTTCTCCCTTAAGGCCAATCTGCAAGGGGATAGATAACCAAACAACTCTTTAGCACACCGAAACAACTCGAGCACTAATACAGATAGGCAAGAAAAATACCTTGTAAGACCATTTCTGTCACGACAGATCTCTTCTTCCCTTGTTGAGACCATTCAATGTAACTGGGCCAAGAATACAAGCATTCCATGTCTCAAAATGTGGACAAACCTTCTGCATTCAAACAACAAATTCAATAGTCCGCGAACAAATTCCATCGGTATGAAGCTGTCAACAGAGATTGAGAGAGAGAAAGAGCATACCGGGAGGCCAACTGCAATGCTTAGAAGTGAAATTGTATCGATACCAGCTCTCAGATCAACACCTTGGCTAAATGTTATTTTCGGGAACTCTAGACTTCCATAGGAACTTCCTGACAAATCCAATTAGAAGGAAAGAAAATGAACAGGTAAGAAATACTAATTATCCTTTAAGCAGGCACCAGAAACCAGCAATTTCTAAATATAGCTATCACATGACGTGGTTTAAAAGCAACCTAAAACCAGAAATAGCGATCCGAAAACACCATTCCCACCTGATAGTTGACCATTGATTAAGACATGCAAAGCATGTCCAGCTGATAAGACAGTAAGAACAGGAGGTTTCCCATTTCTAAAGTATCATTCACTGTGGTCGATCTTAATCCTGCGGATGGAAAAAAAATATTAGTAAGTCAAGTACTGGAAATAGAAAATAGTTTTGTAACCTCTTGCCTTATTCCTCAAGGAATAAAAACAAAATGCTCAGGATAACAGAGTATTAAAGACCGATGATGTGGATTGAAATGTGGAATTGACATTAGTACTTACTCTGTGGTGTACCACAAATAGTCAGTTGCATCTCTGGTTGTATTTATCTGCTCCAACAGCCCGACCATTGTGAATGAACTGTCAACATCCGAAGCAGTTTCTTCATTGTATGCCTTCCAAGAGAATCATCCATGCATGGGAACAGGAACCATCTTCTTCCTTGAAACTTAGGCACCGAACTAGTACAAAAGTTCATTTGATACATCAACCGGGATAAAGAAAATTGGTTGACTCCTATTACAAGAGAATCCTCCAATATCAAATTTATCAGATGTTTCTCACCCTTGCAATATTATACACCGTATTCTTGCAGTCAGAAAGAATGCTGATAGACCAAGGTGGTAGTTTGTAGTTCATGTTCCTAAAGGTAACTTTTTAATAAGATCTCGGGTTGTAATTTGTGAGGAAGGCAGCACAACCTCCAGCTTTGCAATTAAATGCATGAGCCTGTATGGTTCAAATGGAATTTATATGTAAGCTCTCAATACTAACCAATTTAGAGTATTACGATTAAGGTTCTTAGAAATATGAGTCGTACTAACCTCCTCATAGTGTCCAAATCGAATCGCAGTGGGATCTCCCCATTTTGGTTGCCTTTTTAGTCCTGCGTGACAGGAAATGGTTCTTCAAATCAATATAAAGGGACTAAGAAAATAATATAAATTAGATGACGCAGGGTTAATTTCACAAATGCAGACATTGATACTTTCTACTTACCGTATTCATCAAGAGGAGCATCATAATCATAGCTAGTAGCAATGAATGGGCCCCCAGCAGTTCGGCCAAAATCTGTTCCTCCGTGATACTGTTAACACGAATAACAAACATATATGAACTTTGCTCTTCCCCAGATTGAACTCTATATATTGAAAACGAAAAGTTGATTACCATGTAATAATTTATGAAGGTTCCTCCTTTCTGTATAAATCTTGCAACTGCAAATGCCATGTCTTCAGCAGGCCGGTAAGGAACCGCCCATCATAGTATTCTTGTAAAAGGTAATTATCGCAACAAAAATAAAGGCTTACCAGCCTGTCCAAGCTAAAGTCCACATCTTTGGTTTGTAGGCCTTGTTCGGATAAAAGTAATCACAGTAGAAACCATTACGAGTGTTAATCTGTTGGAAGAAATAGAAGTTAAGAAAATTTTATTATTAACTCAGACATATATCCACCATGTATCTATGCAATTGGGAATTGACTTAGAAACAGTCTACTGCTTTGACATCTCCAAGCATCGAAAAAAAAAATGGTATTCACCAGCGACAACAGTCACTATGTAAGTTCAAATGGACGCAGCAATAATTGATGAAAGGAATAAGGTCACTTATATATGATTACGAAATCTGGAAGTCCAAAATGCGAAAATTGCGACATTGTTAGCAGATAGGACTAGAAAATAGCATGACTGCCATTGGACATTAGATAGGAACCATGCAAAAGAAAAGGTTAAAAGATAAAAAGGCATGCTATGCTTACGATAGGGTCGGGTGCATCATCTTGCTTGCACATAACCCATGGGACACCAGTGCCTAGTCCCAGAGCCATTTTAGCCGCCCAGTCCGGTAAGCTTTACCCGGTGCACTGAGTTCGTATTCCATGGGCCCATATTCATTTTCAATCTGTCAAAAGCAGAGATCATAGAAGGTACTATTTCTTAGTTCATCATCATACCCCCAATGAATATCCATTTCTTATACTGAGAATAGTTCGAGCAAAGTGTTGAATCAAGAATTTAACCATAACTTCAATGTAATAAATTGTCTACCTGAGATAGAATAATAGGACCTCCTTGAGACTCAAACAACCTCTCAGCTTTCATCATACTAACAATCTTCTCTGTAAATCTTTGCATTTGGGCCTTCATCATAGCAATTAAGTGAGTGAGAATATTGTTTTTAAAAAAAAAATTCAAGAACAGAAAAGGCGGAAAATTCAGCTTTTTTTCTGATAATCACACTGTTAAATGAATACATTGAAGGACGAAGGCTAACCTTGAAAGGTCCGTTGTTTGATCTGAAATTAATGCCGGGAATGTACTTGAGCCATACAGGGAAACCCCTGAAAAATAAAATAAAAATCATTGCTTGAACTACACTTTATCCTGATTTTCCTTATAATTTTCGAGAAAAATTAAATATTTTAGCATTACCCAAAGTTTCATGCGTCACAGACATAAGGGCCAATCCTAAGATGAACATAGAGGCCCGCTTGCTTCACCAGCTTAATAAATTTGACCAAGTCATAGTTGCCTTCGAAGTAATACTACAATAACCAAAAACATAAGTAAACTCAGAATTTCTTATGCCATTCACCAAAAACATAACCTCGTCAAAGAACAAAAGGTTAAAAAAAAGTTAAACAAAATGCTGCGTTTAATTACTTTGCCGGGTTGAGGCTCATGGCCATTCCAGAAAACATATGTTTGAATCACATCTAGCCCTCCTTCTTTAGCCTTCTGTATAAGACCTGGCCACATCTGAGTGGGAAAAAAAACAAGAAAGACCCAGTTTTTTAACAACCAAAAACAACTAACAGCAAATTTAAGCATGATAGTATAGAGCTGGGTATATGGCTAAGGCCCGCGGATTACCCGTATAATCCGTGGCCTGTGCTGATTTTAGGCCTTAAAAATAAAACTCATTTAAATTATGAGTTTATTAGTACGGATCGTTAAATTTGTGAGTTTAATGATTATATATGTGGGTAGCCCGCGAGTAGCCCACTTAATTTAATTATTTTTTTTAATTTATTTTATGTTTTACGAAAGATAATTTATGTTTAGCCCAATTTACGTTTTATGTGTATTTTAACCATGACCAAATTCACGTTTTATGTGCACTGAAATTTGAAGTTCAATTCACGTTTTAATTTGATGATATTCAATTTTAAAGTTCAAACGTATTAATTATATCTATGGTAACGTAATATGATAATATAAGCAAATATGTTTTCATCTTTTTATATATATATATTTACCATTTATAATTAATACCGTCAATATATATATAAATAAACCAAAAAACGTTTATTATACTCCAATAATTAATTATAAGAAAAACTATATACATAAACGTTAAAAAAACAAAAAAAAAATAAATCAAAGTATTAAACCATGTATAAATGTAATAATTAAATTAAAAAGGTAAAGTAACATAATATGCAAATAATATATAAAACTTAAGGCAATGATAAAAAAATACATAAAATTAGAGTGCAAAATTAAAATAATAAATTATATTTGGAGATTATATTGCATTAATTCAAAAGTGGGTTGAGCCTTTACACGATTAGCACATTTAAATTTGTCATGATTATCCTAATCCCTAAAATACGTTGTTTTATGTGACTTATATTATTTATACACCATTATAAAATTTTAGGAACAATAGTCTCATTTTTTCACATAAACAGTAAACGGGTAAATCTGTTTAACCCGCGGGCCTTAGAATTCAAGACTGTTTATGATTGTGAGCTTTTTAAACCGTTCCGTTTAAGTTCGCACTGTCAAAACCCGCAGGCTACAGGGTTAAACGGGCTGTAGCCCGTATACCCAACTCTACACATACATTAACATAAAGGAGAAAACTTTGGAAGCACCCAAAAGAAAAAATGCATCCAAGAAAAGAAGAAGACAAGTTAAGCTAAGCATGGATTTCTAGTGGAAATAGAAAGACCTGTGTCGCAACCGTCTTTCGGTTGTGCCCCGGAATTGGGCTTCGACGTGAAAAATGGATTGGGAGTCGCCACCGATCATTTATTTAAAAATAAATGGGTTGATCGGATACCCTATTTCTTACTTGATCTGCGTCTTTCCAAAGATGTGTCGGGTTCGACAGTCGGTTACGGTCAAGGAAGGATTAACAACCTTGAACCGTCCTTTCGGTACTACGTAATTTCCAGTTGTCTTTGATTAAGAAAATTGCAAGTTAAATTAAAAGGTAAAATTTGATCCGAATTACTTACCCTTAATGAGTTTACAGAAATACCCTTAAAAATAAGATTTTAAAAGAAAATAATAATAATAAAAGAAAGTAACAAAACTAAAGAGTAAACCAAGTAAATAAATAAAACCAATAATAATAAACATAAAATAATTGGATTAAAAAAATGAAATTGAATAAAATAAAATAAATGAAGATAATATATATATACAAAAAGAATAAAAAGGTAAAGTGTTTTTTTTAAAAAGAAAAATAATAATAAGAGCAAAGAAACTAAAAATATAATGAAAATAAATAAATAGTATAAATAAAATAATAAAAAATATATATATAAAAATATAAAAATGTATGTATAATATAATAAAATAATAAATAGTAATAATAATAATAAATAAATAAATAATAAATATACATATAATATTAACTAAAAAATAGTAATAATAGAAATATAAAATAAAATGAAGTAAGAATATATATATATAATGTTAGGAAAATATAGTAAAAAAAATATAGTAAATAAGTAAACATAGATAAAAAAAATAATAATAATAATATATATATATAATAATAATAACAGGAAAATAATATAATATAACGCAAAGAAAAATGAAAAAAAATTATAATAAATAAATAAATAAATAAAATATAATTAAATATATATATATATACATATAAATAATAAGGGCTAAATTAAAATAAAAAATGAATTAGGGGTCGAAATTAAAAGCCAATCGAAGAAAAAAACGACAAAACACGCGGATCCACACGACCCGTTTATAAAAATCCGAATAGTTTTTCAAAAACACAAGCCTCAAGGATTAGATCTACAAAAATAGATCTCGAAAATGCCCCCGTTCATCGGCCAAAAACACTTCTCTCAGTTTTCTTTCGAATCAAAACACAACAAGGGTAAGGAAAAATAACATGCGAAGGTATGAACTTTACCTTTCAAAATATAAATGCTTCGAAAAATGGCTACGAGTTGCTTGTAATTTTTTGCTTGGTATTTCGTATATCCTCTTCCGAATGTCTTACAATAGTGAGTTAAAATGACTATTTATAATGCTTGTGGATCCTATCTTTAGGAGTTCAAATAATAGTAGAACTCTATCCTATTTTTAGGAGTTTGAATCCTAACAAAATTCTATCCTATCTTTAGGAGTTTGAATCCTAGTAGGACGAAAAGGTGTGTTGACAGCTGCCCTTCTTTGCCTATAGTCGTGTAACGGGGATAGGGCAAAGATTAAAAGACACACTTTTCGTTCAGTGAAGTTGAAAATTGACTCTGATGTTTCAATAACTCCCTGTCGAATTGAGTTACGGATGACTCCTCCATCGTGAAGTTGAGTTCATCTTGAAATGATATGAAATTGAAGCCGTAGTTCGGAATTTGAATCAGCACGTGGCTTCCCGTTGCCCTTCGGTATTCTTCTCGGTTTAAAGACCTCGGATCGGAATCGAACTCAAAAATCTTCATTGACATATAGCTTTTTCTTGACTTAAGCTATGCTGCTTGAAAATGGTTGCTTGTCACTCAGGCACGGCTAACCCAGGTCCTCTTCTCGACTTGAAAACCTCGACTGCAACCGGAAAGTAGTGTGATTGATGTGTCATCAAGCTAAATGGAATCGAACTCGACAATTTTGATGGCAGATAACCCTTCTAGCCTTGAGTTATGCTGTAAATGATGTGCCTTGGAGCTGAGCGTAGTCGAACTCGAAGGTCTTTGTTGATAGATAATCTTTCTTTGAGTTGGATATCACTCGTCGTGAAGTTGAAATCCAATCTAAAGATGGATGATGCTTGTGTGCACGATTCCCTTCGTCGTGAAGTTGAAACTGCGGGTGGCCCTTTCGTCGTGAAGTTGAGCCTGGAATTGGATATCCTTCGTCGTGAAGTTGAAATCCAAGTAAGTAGCATTGTTTCGAGTCCAATATCCTCCGTCGTGAAGTTGAAATTGGCTCTGGAATCGGGAAATTATTTGTTGACAACCAGTCGTCCCTTCGTTGTGAAGTTGAACTTGTGTTGTTTCGAGTCCAATATCCTTTGTTGTGAAGTTGAAATTGGCTCCGAAGTTGGGAAATTGTTTGTTGACAACCAGCGGTCCCTTCGTCGTGAAGTTGAACTTGCGTTGTCTCGAGTCCAATATCCTTCGTTGTGAAGTTGAAATTGGCTCTGAAATTGGGAAGTTGTTTGTTGATAATCAGTGGTCCCTTCGTCGTGAAGTTGAACTTGCGTTGTCTGGAATCCAATATCCTTCGTTGTGAAGTTGAAATTGGCTCTGAAATTGAGAAGTTGTTTGTTGACAACCAGCGGTCCCTTCGTCGTGAAGTTGAACTTGCGTTGTCTGGAGTCCAATATCCTTCGTTGTGAAGTTGAAATTGGCTCCGAAATTGGGAAACTGTTTGTTGACAACCAGCTGTCCCTTCGTCGTGAAGTTGAACTTGCGTTGTCTGGAGTCCAATATCTTTCACTGTGAAGTTGAAATTGGCTCCGAAATTGGGAAATTATTTGTTGACAACCATCGGTCCCTTTGTCGTGAAGTTGAACTTGCGTTGTCTCGAGTCCAATATCCTTCGCTGTGAAGTTGAAATTGGCTCTGAAATTGAGAAGTTGTTTGTTGACAACCAGCGGTCCCTTCGTCGTGAAGTTGAACTTGCGTTGTCTAGAGTCCAATATCCTTCGCTGTGAAGTTAAAATTGGCTCCGAAATTGGGAAATTGTTTGTTGACAACCAGCGGTCCCTTCGTCGTGAAGTTGAACTTGCATTGTCTGGAGTCCAGTATCTTTCGCTGTGAAGTTGAAATTGGCTCCGAAATTGGGAAATTGTTTGTTGACAACCAGCGATCCCTTCGTCGTGAAGTTGAACTTGCGTTGTCTTGAGTCCAATATTCTTTGCTGTGAAGTTGAAATTGGCTCTGAAATTGAGAAGTTGTTTGTTGACAACCAGCGGTCCCTTCGTCGTGAAGTTGAACTTGCGTTGTCTGGAGTCCAATATCCTTCGTTGTGAAGTTGAAATTGGCTCTGAAATTGAGAAGTTGTTTGTTGACAACCAGCGGTCCTTGCGTTGTCTGGAGTCCAATATCCTTCGCTGTGAAGTTAAAATTGGCTCCGAAATTGGGAAATTGTTTGTTGACAACCAGCAGTCCCTTCGTCGTGAAGTTGAACTTGCGTTGTCTGGAGTCCAATATCTTTCGCTGTGAAGTTGAAATTGGCTCTGAAATTGGGAAATTATTTGTTGACAACTAGTGGTCCCTTCGTCGTGAAGTTGAACTTGCGTTGTCTCGAGTCCAATATCCTTCGTTGTGAAGTTGAAATTGGCTCTAAAATTGGAAGTTGTTTGTTGACAACCAGCTGTCCCTTCGTCGTGAAGTTGAACTTGCGTTGTATGGGGTCCAATATCCTTCGTTGTGAAGTTAAAATTGGCTCTGAAATTGAGAAGTTGTTTGTTGACAACCAGCGGTCCCTTCGTCGTGAAGTTGAACTTGCGTTGTCTGGAGTCCAATATCCTTCGCTGTGAAGTTAAAATTGGCTCTGAAATTGGGAAGTTGTTTATTGAAAACCAGCGGTCCCTTCATCATGAAGTTGAACTTGCGTTGTCTTGAGTCCAATATCCTTCGTTGTGAAGTTGAAATTGACTCTGAAATTTGAAATTGTTTATTGACAACCAGCGGTCCCTTCGTCGTGAAATTGAACTTCCGTTGTCTGGAGTCCATTATCCTTCGTTGTAAAGTTGAAATTGGCTCTGAAATTGAGAAGTTGTTTGTTGACAACCAGCGGTTCTTTCGTCGTGAAGTTAAACTTGTGTTGTCTGGAGTCCAATATCCTTCGCTGTGAAGTTGAAATTGGCTCTGAATTTGGGAAGTTGTTTGTTGACAACCAGTCGTCCTTTCGTTGTGAAGTTGAACTTGTGTTGTCTCGAGTGGCACGATATCCTCCATCGTGGAGTTGAAATCGTGGATAGCCACTTCGTTGTGAAGTTGAGCCTTGACTTGAATATCCTTTGTCGTAAAGTTGAAATCCAAGTATTGTATGTTGCGGGTGGACACAATTCCCTTCGCCGTGAAGTTGAAACCGTGGAGACCCCTTTATTGTAAAGTTTGGCTTCAAGCTAGATTTTCTTTCATCGTGAAGTTGAAATCCACTCTCGAGCAAATTGTGTTGTTTCAAGAGAAACTTTCAATCTGTCGAGTTGGTCGAAGTGTAGCTTCTTGCTGCTGAGTTAAGCAACCAACATGAATCTTTAAAGGTGCTTTTGAATCAAGTATCATTCGTCTTGAAGTTGAAACTTGACTCTAAAAGCTGCAAAAAATTATGTATGTGGAAAATGATAAATATGATGCTCTAAAATGTATGTATAAGATGCATGTAACATGAATTGGTTATATTTTATCTCCTGAAAAAGGTCTGATAATTTGCATTAGGATGTTGAATCCCCAAATGATACCCCAATATCCAAAAATACCCCAATATTTGATGTTGAATCTCCAAAGATGCCCCAAATGTTCCTCATTTCTTGCTTCAGCATTGATTCTGAGCATGAGTTTTGTGTTTAAGAGTCACATGTCATTTACCAAGATCCACTCTAGAGAGACTGTCTTGTTTGAAAAAAAATGTTTTTCTTTCTCTTTTATTTTCAAAGTTATGAAAATATCAATAAAGAGTTTCGAAAAATGTTTAATCAAAAGTTTTGAAAATATTGTCTCTTTCACGGTTTTACAATTGAGACGAATCATAAAACTAGAGTTCATTGGATAAAAAATGTTTAATTACAATGTTAATCCTTCAATAAATTATAGCTATTTGACACGTGCCAAGATCAAAGCTATCTTTGGGAAGTGATTAAGTAAGGAAAGGATAAAAAGGTCTCAGGTTATTGTGTTTGGTCAAAGGTTTGGTATTTGATGCTCAAAGGTTTGATGGGGTAGCTTGCATGCTCCTCTACTGGAAGTGTTCTCCGACTCCCAGCTTTCATAGTCACATTTGGATTGTGCGATGCCTTATCAAGGAATTTGTGAGATCGCCTCAGTTGCACAATTTTTATATTCGAGCCACCTTTTCAGGTTTTCAACTCGAATCCTCCTTTGGTTTCAAGACGTTATTCAGGATTTACGTCTTGAACCCCCTTTGTTATTTTTCTCTACCATGCATTAATTACATTGTTTTTTGCAAACAAAGATTAATCCTGATGGGCGGGATGAAATATGAAGATATTCTCTTTTGTTTAGAAATCTATGTATGATTAGAAGGGACTTTCAAGGCACGTAATGTAGGCCAGGGTTCATGGTTATGAAAGAAAAGGATAAATAGGCCCAAACAAGTGTTTTGGGGTGTTGAACCAAGGATCAATTCATTCTGATGTCTTCAATCTTGCTCAAAATGTTTCTCTCTCTTGATGCTCTATGATATTCGAGTGAAGTGATTCGGGAATGATTGTGCTTGATCAATCTCATAGTTTGAAGCTTGATGTACCATTTGTCTTTAGGGAATCTTTGCATGTGTTTTTTTGTCCTTTTTTCTTTTTGATTTTTGTTCTTTTTTTTGTTTTCTTCTTTTTTGTTTCTTTTCTTTTTTGTTTTTGCCCTTTTTGTTCTGATTGAATCTTCGCACTTGGCATTTGGTTCACCTTTTGGTATCTCATTTGAATCAATATCTTCGCTCATGTGAGCATATTTCTTCCACCTTGCCCCTCAGTGTGGAAGGTGATCCTTGGTTAGGGTTGAATCAGAAGAAAAATACTACAGGCTCAAAAGGGGACACAATGGATATATTTTTTCTCCTGTTGTGAAGGGATAAAGAAAGAAAGCCGCTCATCATTTCATACATGTAAATCTTCACATAAGAGGTATCCCCAGGGGGATAGATTTTCAAGATTAATTCTATTAACATGAAAACAGTGTAATTAATGTATGATAGAATTATTTCGAATGAATTCTTCTTTTTTTCCCCAGATGTCTCAATGTTCAGGCTCCCCGCGAGATGCCCCAAGTTGGTTCTTTAGAAGAATGCTCATGTTAAAATGAACAACTCAATGCCTTGGGTTTTAATAGTAAGAAAGACTATTTTTGAGTCTAAAAAAGACAATGGTGTGATCTTATTGACTCAAAGAAAGATATGAGTGTATCAAAAAGATAAAGGCAATGTTCAAGAATTTCAAAAGGAGGTAATGTCAAAATTTCGTCTTTTGGTAATGACCACAAGTTGTTTTGGGCAAAGAATCAAGGTATTTTATTCTGGGGTTTGAGACAGGGTAAGAAAGGTCTAATCTTTCCATATGTCAAAAATCTATAATTCTTGAAGAATTAAAAGAATCATTAATTCATTTAATAGTCGAAGAACTAAAGATTAAAATTTGTTCAATTGCTCCACCTTAGAAAGCAGTATAAATTCAATCATTTAAAATATTAAGCAAACATGAAAGATCAAAGACGTGTTCAAATAAAACAATCCTCTAAGTGAAAATGGTATATGCCATGCCCCCTTCTTCGACAAGCGTCTTACAGTTTTCAGAGGAATGTTTGGGGCTTCTTATGTTAACAGCTAACAACTTCAACATCGTAGCCCTTAGGATATGGGGATTCTTTTCTTAGATCATCATGGCAGGCTTTGTCCTACAATCAGCTGATCAGGCTCCCACTGTATTGTTTTCAGTTTTTTTCTTTTGATGTTACAATCTTGCTTCCATGTGGTGTCATGTGGTTAAAACCACTTCATCGAATCCTCCATGAAGAAATTTCATGTTTATGAAAATGCTTAAAAATGAAATGTAGATGCACAACGCAAAATGAAAAAAATGCATGAAATGTTCGAGGCATTGATCCATAAAAGTGCCCATTATTATAAATAATCCTTATTTCGACAAAAATATTTTATCTTGTAAGAGACGTAAAAACAATCAAAGGTACATTCGGACTAAATCCTCTAGACCCCGAACAACTTCCAGCAGGTTGACAAGTCTTCTGTTTTCATCTGTCACTAGTTGTATGCCTTGTTGGACCACTCCAGCTTCCCTTGCCAGGCCGTGTAGATGGCAAGCTGCCTTCTGTACTTGATCCAGGAAATTTCAGATGACTGCGTCTCTGGCCTTCACCCTTTGTTGTGCTTGCTCCCAACGGAAACGCCACTGCAAACCCCCGTCGAAGGGCACTATCTGAAGCTCACTCGCTTGTTTTTTGAAGCTATTGTTTTACCATCTTTCTCATGTTGTTTCTCCATATCAACCATTTGGATTCTCAGGCGTTGGATTCTCAGGAGTTATCATTGACATTATCTTGGTACCCCTTTCTCAAGTCTTCAAGCTCAAAATAGACTCTTTTCTGCTCCCTTTCCAGTTTGTCTGCTCTATCTTTCTGAAAATCGGCATCTTGTTTCCATTGATAACGTTTAGCTTCAAGTTCCTTAACTCTCTGTTTCAGCTCATTATTCACAGCTTCAAACTCTGCCTTGACTATCTCAAGTTTAGAAGGGACAGGCCTGAGATGTTCCTCCATGGTCCGGGTGTCTTCACAGTCTAGCATCGGGATGCTATCATTCTTTCTCAATCTTTGCCACGCCATATAATCCGGAGTAAGCATATCTCTGGCAGCCACGACATCCATCCGGGATACTTTCTTCTATGACTCGGCTGCCTCTTTGATCCTCTTCTTATAACTGTCACCGTGATACACAAACTCTGATATAGATAATTTGTATGTTACTGGGATAAACTGACGTGCCCCATACTGTCTAAGTGCCAATAACGGAGCATACCCAACTACACCCCAAAGTCCAAGTAAGGCCATAGTGTCAGAATCCCCAAATCAGAAAAGAACATCACTGAGGAACAACCATGGGGCTCTCCAAGTAATATCCCGGTCCTGAAGATGAATGAAGACCTTCATCCATTCTTCCTTCGAAGCGCCTTCATGCCATTTCATAGTGATGAACTCTCCCAATGGTGAATAGGTAGTGCTGAATCGGCGGTAGGCAACCCCGTTAGTCTTCCAGAAGTGGCTGTGAATCCAGACTTGAAAGAGCTGAACACATCCAATGAACCTTCCTCCACCAGTTCTTCTGCAATGATTAAGAGACCGAAAGGTCTCGGCTAAGATGGTCGGCGCTGGGTTGACTCACCTTGGAAGTTGTTCAAATAGTTCTACTACGGCTGTGTCGATGCACCCCAAGGTCTTCGGAAAGATAATCAAACCGAACAGACCTAGTGCAAAAAGATCTATAGTCTTCCATTCATCAGGGTGGTTCTTCATTAGTTGCTTTATATGAATCCACTCAATTCTTTCCCCGCTACCTTTGTGTCGGAGTCGATCAGTCACCCACTTTTCATCAACCCCTGCAATCTTGGCCAGTCCGTTCTTAAAAGGTTGACCCTTGATATGTTTGATATACGCCTTCTCTAGTCTGATGTTTTCACAGTGCAGTAGTGTGGTATACTCTTCGATAGTGGGCACCATATCCTCCCGGTTAAAGGTGAAGCAACTATATCCCAGGTTTCAGAATTGAATCAGTGCTCGGAGCATGGGCTCATCAGTCTTGACATGAAGTAAGAGGGCAATATCACCATATCGTTGGCTGAACTTCTACTTTCTGTCATTCTTCCAACTGTCCCAAATGTTTCGTAACTCTTGGACATCATTCTGTTTCAGGCTGAAAGAGGTATAGCTAACCAGCTCTGACACGTAGTTCCCCAGAAGACTGTCTCCCTTCTCTTTCTGAGTCATCTCGGACCATAGTCGTGCCTCGACATTCTTAATCTCTTGTATTACAACACCTTTGTCCATTAATTCAGATTATTTTGTGTGTAACAAACGCTTTTTAAGGATCAATAGCCTTTTGTTATGATGCAAATGCTAAAAAAACAAACACAAAGGCAGAAATGTTAGTAAAATAAATAAATAAATAAATAAATGACGAAAGGAAAAAAAAAGACATGGTTAAGGTAAAAATATCCTAGGTTTCGGAAATGTGGTTTCGGGGTAGGCTCTAATTCTCCATGGTCTCCCAGTTTAGGTTCTAAAAACGGTACCCGAGTTCTCCTTGCCGGTGCCCCCTTGGGCTTGCCAGACCCTTAGTCCTAAACCCATCACAGGCTTGTGTGGACTAAGTTAAACTCGATAGGACACATTCCCTTATGCCCGCACGGTGAATAAATTCACACGAAGACATAAGGTATATGAATCCCGAAGGCTACTTGCTAGGCCCGCACGGTGAATAAATTCACACGAAGGCGTCGCTTTCACCCCCACTTAAAGCAGGGTTTGGAGCTCGGGTTTAGAGCCTTAGATGAAAAATCTTTAAGGCTGAAATCATTAAAAAAACGGTCAGTATAACTATTTACTCGAAAATATAATCAAAAGTAAGTAATAAGGATCGAAATGTTACCTTAAAATTTAAACTTACCTTTTTCATTAAAAAAACAATTGGAAATTACCTTAGCCTGACTCACTTACATGTCTCCCCAGCGGAGTCGCCAAGCTGTCGCAACCGTCTTTCGGTTGGGTCCCAGAATTGGGTTTCGACTTGAAAAATGTGGATTGGAGTCGCCACCGATCATTTATTTAAAAATAAATGGGTTGATCGGATACCCTATTTCTTACTTGATCTGCGTCTTTCCAAAGATGTGTCGGGTTCGGGAGTCGGTTACGGTCAAGGAAGGATTAGCACCCTTGAACCGTCCTTTCGGTACTACGTAATTTCCAGTTGTCTTTGATTAAGAAAATTGCAAGTTAAATTAAAAGGTAAAATTTGATCCGAATTACTTACCCTTAATGAGTTTACAGAAATACCCTTAAAAAATAAGATTTTAAAAGAATATAATAATAATAAAAGAAAGTAACAAAACTAAAGAGTAAACCAAGTAAATAAATGAAACCAATAATAATAAACATAAAATAATTGGATTAAAAAAAATGAAATTGAATAAAATAAAATAAATGAAGATAAAATATATATACAAAAAGAATAAAAAAGGTAAAGTGTTTTTTAAAAAAAAAGAAAAATAATAATAAGAGCAAAAAAACTAAAAATATAATGAAAATAAATAAATAGTATAAATAAAATAATAAAAAATATATATAAAAAATATAAAAATGTATGTATAATATAATAAAATACTAAATAGTAATAATAATAATAAATAAATGAAAAATAAATATACATATAATATTAACTAAAAAAATAGTAATAATAGAAATATAAAATAAAATGAAGTAAGAATATATATATATAATGTTAGGAAAATATAGTAAAAAAACATAATAAATAAGTAAACATAGATAAAAAATAATATATATATATATATATATATATATATAATAACAAGAAAATAATATAATATAACGCAAAGAAAAATGAAAAAAAATTATAATAAATAAATAAATAAAATATAATTATATATATATATATACATATAAATAATAAGGGCTAAATTAAAATAAAAAATGAATTAGGGGTCAAAATTTAAAGCCAATCGAAGAAAAAAACGACAAAACACGTGGATCCACACGACCCGTTTATAAAAATCTGAATAGTTTTTCAAAAGCACAAGCCTCAGGGACTAGATCTACAAAAATAGATCTCAAAAACGCCCCCGTTCATCGGCCAAAAACACTTCTCTCAGTTTTCTTTCGAATCAAAACACAACAAGGGTAAAGAAAAATAACATGCGAAGGTATGAACTTTACCTTTCAAAATATAAATGCTTCGAAAAATGGCTACGAGTTGCTTGTAATTTTTTGCTTGGTATTTCGTATATCCTCTTCCGAATGTCTTACAATAGTGAGTTACAATGACTATTTATAATGCTTGTGGATCCTATCTTTAGGAGTTTAAATAATAGTAGAACTCTATCCTATTTTTAGGAGTTTGAATCATAACAAAATTATATCCTATCTTTAGGAGTTTGAATCCTAGTAGGATGAAAATGTGTGTTGCTCGAAGAGTACATTTTGGAGAAAAAAGAAAAAAATAAGTGAAAACAGTATACCTCGGGTGAGCTTCTTGGGTAGTGAATGGATCCAGAAATGAGGATGCTTCTTTGGCCATTAATGGTGATAGCCTTACTGTCATAGGAAACAGAGGCCATATCATAAAAAAATAATATTGTTTTTATACAAAGCAATAACCTTTTCCCCCCTATTCTTTCACTTTGTACATTTCATTCTATTCTTCTCTATCTAAGATTCTTTTCTAAGGATACAAACAACAATTTGTTATAAGAAAAAGAACAGGGAGAGAGATAAGCAGACAAACAAGCTAGCTGGGTTATGTCTTTTGTTTGTTGTCGAATTGAGCTCTCTTAAATGTGAGATATTGAAAGAGAAAGCATAAGCTAGAGCCTAACACACTACAATGTGTTGCCTATAACTTGGATTGGGTTTTTCTTCTGTGTTTTTAGGATCAAATGAGATGAGAGGCTTTGATTTTTGCAGCTGGCTTGCTGCTTCATTTTGAAGCACTGAATCACGAGGATTTGAAAGTGAAATGCAGGATGGGACCCTTTTCGGAAGGCTCTTCCAAACCCCAGTGTTCATACCTCAGTTTTAATTAAATTAACAACCAATTTAAGTTTGTTAATTTATCTGTCATTTAATTGTTTCCCACCCCCCCTAGAGGCCTAGACATCTTATTTTCTATAATTACATTCAACTGATTGTGTTTATAGTTGAATTAGATCGACCCGCTACATAGGGTAAGCTCTGAACATCGTTTATCTGTCTTCAATATTAGAATCCAGTATAAACTTTAAAAAAAATTGAAATTTGGTTTATAAGTAAAGCAAATCTTATATTAAATAAAAAATATAAAAAATGTGAAATATATAAAATTTTGAAACTTTTAGGAGGCGGTCGCCCCTTCGACCCGATCCCGACTCCAACCCAACTTGCATAAACTATAATACTCCAATGTGAATAATGTGGTGTGATCAAAGCCTGGTTAAGATTTGTGCAATAAGCGACCCATTCAATTTGGAAGACCACTGAATACTAATAGATAAGCAAAACCCTAGATTGTATGCGTAATTATTGTAGTTGCCAATTGCTTGCAGTAGTGGGAAATAACTAACCAAAGTACTGATATTTATTTAATCTTAGTTTCTAACGTTCATTTCTTACAAAGCACTCCAGCCCACTTAAAGCCTCATTCATAAACGAAAGACCGTTCAAAAATTGCATGGGAAAGTAATTAAGTTTTCATTCATATTTACGAAGAGCATTTCAAGCATCATATTACTGATAGAAAATTTTATATTTATTAACTCAAGTTATTTTTTTAGGAGAAAAGCGTATATGTCATATTGCTTTTTTAAACAATTAAAGATATCCTGATTTAACAATAAAAATAAATATAGTCATATTATGTGTGAATTTTTAATTCAAAATACATTTCAAATTAAATTTTATCATGTGTTCTTATAAAAGAAAATTTTATCACAACGTGTGAGTCACGTAAACATTTTTACTATTTTAAGTTTAAATATTATTTTAATTTTAAAATTTCAAAGTTCAAACGTAAAAGTGATTTGACGAATAAACAAACGAAAATTTCATGAACCACAAGGTATTTTTCTATTTTATATACAATAAATTATAATACATGGATCGAAATCAGCGTAATAACTCAGTATCTTGAGACGCGTTTTGGATAATTAAAAAGAAAAGGAAAAAAATGCAATCCCATGTTAACCAAATTAATAATTAATAAAGGAGTGAAGTGGTTGGAGGGCATATGCTCAACCTCCACTAATATTATTAGTTCTTGTTCCCTACGTATCTAAAGAGCACCGACTGCAGATTGAACCAAACTTTCAGTTTCAGAAATCATATGTTGCCCCTCCAAAAGTAGAGTTTTTCGCTTGGAGAGCAGTCCTCTATAGACTGCCATTCTTATTCAAACTTGAGAAAAGAGGAGTATCCTCCATGGTATCTTCCTTATGTGTGTTGTGCAATAAGGAACAAGAATCTATAAATCATCTTTTTTGTCACTGCAGCACTGTTTGGATCTTATGGTGTCGCTGGTGTACGTTTTGGAATTTCGTTTTCATTTCCCCTGGCGATGTGCGTTCACTCTTTGTTTGCTGGAATGATTTCTCGATCTGTAAATCGTCCAAAAAGATATGAATTTGGCCTTGTTTGCATTCTTGTGGTCTATATGGCTCCATAGAAATGAGGTTATGTTTAACAATAGGAGTTTTTGTATTGATAGTTGTTTTGATGCTGCGATTTGGAGGTTGGGTTGCTGATGCAAGTGGAAATGGCCCGAGTGCTACATTCCTATCGTGGATTTTATTAGGGATCCAAGTATGGCTTTTGGGATTGTTAGGCATTAGTGTTTTTGTTGATCATTTTTTCGTAACTGGTTTCTAGGGATGTGTTGCTGTGCATATCCAATCTCTATTTTTATGGGTGGTTACATATCTCTGGAGGCTTTCTTTTTTCACTGCTCATGTTTGAAGTTGTTTCATATGCTAGTTGGTGGTAGGGTCTTGCTTCCTTAGTTGGTGGTTACACATCTTTGTTGTTGGGTGGACATTTGCTGTTTCGGTGCTGGAATATTGCTGCAGTTTCTGGTTACTAGCAGTGCTGTAGATATAGTTCATTTTTCCTTATTGTGTGGTTGATTCGTCTAATCTGTGATATTGTTTCTTTTTTTTCGGTTTTGGTTTTCTTCCATGGCAACTCTTTGTGCACTTAGGGGAGGTTTTTAACGAGACCTTCGATGTTGTCTTGTTCTTGTATTCTCCCTTTATCGAATACAAATCCTTTTTCAAAAAAAAAAAAGTAAAATTAGGATTAATATTTGGAGTGAGAAAAATTATGAACATGGTTGCAATTAGGTTAGGAAATTCCGTTAGAAATCCTATAAATTAAGTAAAGATAAAGTAAATGAATAAAAAAAATCTGATTCTCACACAATTATATAAATAAATAAAATTAAAATTATGATTTAAATTCGATCTGTGAAATGCAGCTATGCAAATGCAAATGGAATATCAAAAATGCTTTTATTTGCTGTCGTGAATTTCTGAAACATTTGAGGCCCTCGTTTTTTCAGCTTGGACTAACAGCTGAACTTATCATCGCCGTCCTAAACAAAGTTTTCAATCCATTTAAGCAATGGCTCTTTTTTGCTATTTGAGTTGGACTAAAGTGACGGTGTGTGGGTCTAAAAGTTCATGTTTAGTGGGCTTTTCATTATATGGGCCCATTTGTGACAGCATTAAAATTAATTAATCTAATTCGTTTACTGCACAATTTCAAAAGAACAAAAGGTATTACTCCTATTAAGTTCGGGTTAAAAAGTTCACGAAATTATATTAGGCATGATTATTAGCTTTGGTTTTCATTCCCGACGCAGTGGTTGAACATTAATAAACTCTCTTCTTGGTCTAGGCAATGCATGTGTGCTTCTTATGTCATGAGTAGTAGAGATATAAAAACAGTCGGAGAAGGAGGGGGAGAATTGGGGGAATTGAAAGTAAGGTTAAGGATTTCAATTGAGAAAATTAGGATAATGGGGAATACAAAATTAGAAGGGCTTAGTCACTTACCTAATGGACCAAATCATGGGAAAGAATCATGCCAGCAGCACCTGCAGCTGCCAGCTGGTAAATTGGTTAGAATTGGTACAATGTTAACAAATAAAACGTGTATTGAACCAAGAGGAAATTATCTGAAATTTGAATGAAACTGTTCTCTTCTTCAACCTAAATCTTCTTCTCTTAATCTCTATTTCTATTTCTTCGATTCTCTTCTTCTCCGATTCTCTTGGTTCATAACAAATTGGTAATCAGAGCCACAACTCCTGGCAAAGCAATGGCTGAATCCTCTGCTATTTCTGCAATTCAAAACCAGATTGACGACTTATCAAAGCTGGTAAAGCAAGATTAGCAGTACATGGAGACAAGGATTGCAAAGAATAAGGGTTTTTTTCGAACAGATCCTAAGAGTATTGACATGAAAGACGATGGAGCAAGACCAAAACAGCCCTGAAACGGAGTCGTTACTTGTGGCAATCGAAGGCACAAATGATGGGTGTCAAGTGTTTGATAAAATGCCATCCATCACTAATACCCAACACTTGGAAATTGGTTCCAACCGTGAGTGGTCTGAAGAACAAAAGATGGAATGGATAATATCTTAACCAAGTGGAAAACGACCGTTGTTTGGTTTTGATCTTCCTGTAACAGAAGAAAATGGTGTTGTTTTGGATACAATCAGTATCATGGCAGAGTTTCCGGCAAACAACTTTGGAGTATACGACATTTCAATTGCAACTGCCTCTTCTGATGTTCTTGAGTTCTTGCAGCGTGAATGCCATGGGAAACCATTAAGAGTTGTTCCACGGTTTGAGAAGCCAGTTTTGCCTACATCAGTTCGAATTGCTACTTTTACGCCTTTCATAGTTGATTTTTCTGTGGGTAACTCAAATAATTTCAACTATCTAGTTCCATCCGCATTTAGAGAAATTTGTTCTAAGATATTTAGGGATATCAATGAACATGTTGAAACTTTTGATCCTTTTGTGTTTCGGCTTTTGTTAATGGGAAAGAGTATAATTTATTTAGCTAAGAATTGGAGTGTGAATCAAAGGTTGCACCTTACGTTTTCTACTCTATTGAGGTTGAGTATATGGATCAATCTCAATGTTTATGATATGGACAGCATCGACCTACTTTTTTGTAGTCCACAACAGATTTGCTACTATGTTATTATATTAATCTATAGCAACTGGACTCCTATTCCTCGAGCTATGAAAGATTACATAGCAACATCAAAGGTTATTGGCTATCAAAGTCTTCATACAACGGTAATTCTGTTTTTGTATGAAAGCTTGTTTTGCCTAGAATTTCATATTAGAACTGACGAGATGGATTTGATATCTGAAAGAATGATTGTTGTTCATTACAGTGGGAGAGTCTTTGTTACTGGTCTACTTGATGTATCATCTTTAATTACTTATTCTGGAAATCTGAGGCCTCCTTTGGAATTAGTTAATGGGAATCCGAGTATATTATCTGTAACCATTTGGAGTGGCTTTCCTAACGATGTAATTTTTGATTCTCTTCATCTCACTTTGATGGGTACATTTAATGCGGATGAAGGTGGTAAGCTAAGAATCTCTAGTGCCACTATACTGAAGATTGGTAAGAACATGATCACCTATCTTTTAGCACCATAGAAATTTAGTGTTTATGTCTTAAGGTTAATTACAGCTTCGAAAGAAGAACTAAAGCAACATGAAAAAGGAGCAAAGATTGATGGCTTTGAGCCTAAGTATGATCTTCACAAGAATTTATCTTGGAATAGTATCTTTTTCACAAGTTCAAGAGTTTGGGATTTTGAAGAATTGTTTGGGAATGTTGAAGTTGATAAACCTGCTGCTAACAGTCCAACATCAGATGCAATTTATGTTTTCGGACATAGGCATAAGGTCCCTACAAAGATTGAGCAATGTCCTTTTGATGTCAAACATTTGTTCCATGAATCAATAGAATCACAAAAGAAGAATTTTGTGACAATTAATTCCATTGAATATGATAACAACAATGTTGATACAAAGTGTGGGATCAAAGTTATTCAAATTCCTAGTGGTGTTACTGGAAATGTGGCATCTTGTGCCAAAATGACTATATATTTCGTATTAGACCTTCTTAGGAAACAAAATGCGATGCAAATATTTGTAAAGCATAAAGTGTTTGATCCTTGGGGACAAGGATCATCTGAAGAAAGGGGGAATGTCATAAAAGGAGGAGAAGCAAACACTAAAGGCAGCAAAGATCAAGTAGAAGTTAAAAAGCATATTGCGATTAGATTCCTTGGTACAATTCTAACTAGTTGCACATATGAAGGTTGCAGCTCGGAAGTGGCTACCAATAACATGAAAATATTATGGGAATTTAAAATAACAGTGTTGATTGCTGCAATCGTGAGTAAGGAAAATGTTAGACAGTCTATTGTTCAATCAGTACAGAAAATGCTAGACACTAGAGAAAGCAAGAATCAGGTACTAAAACAACAACTTCAAAAGACTCAAGGAATGATGAAGCTTTATGCGAATACAAAATGGACAGACAGAGATCTAAAGGTCGGGGACAGAATTTACCTGAAGTTCCAGTCTTACCATCAAACCTCACTTGCTCTTCGAAAGGGATAAAAGCTGGCAGCAAGGTTCTATGGTCCCTACATCATTTTACAATGCATGGGGTTAATAGTGTATAAATTATTACCCGAGTCCTCGAGGGTGCAACCAGTAACTCATAATAGTTTGTTGAAGAAAAAAATTGGAGATCAAAGCGTTACATCATTGGATCCTTCCCAGTTTGGACATGAAGGAAAGTTGAAGGTCCACCCGACTATGGCGCTCGACAAACATATGGAGAAGAAGCACAATCACGTGCAATGGACGAACTTAAGGCTGGAAAACGTCACTAGGGTAAACTATATTGCGCCTAAAGCACAATTCCTAGTTTTTTATCCTTGGGGACAATGATCTTTTCATGGAGGGGGTATTGTCATGAGTAGTAGAGATATAGAAACAGTCAGAGAAGGCGGGGGAGAATTAGGGGAATTGAAAGTAGGGTTAGGGATTTCAATTGAGAAAATTAGGATAATGGGGAATACAAAATTAGAAGGGCTTAGTCACTTACCTATGGACCAAATCATGGGAAAGAATCATGCCAGGAGCACATGCAGGAAAAACATTTTTGTTAGACAGTTGTACTATCAGCCGGTAAATTGGTTAGAATTGGTAATGTTAACAAATAAAACGTGTACTGAACCAAGAAGAAATTATCTGAAATTTGAATGAAACTGTTCTCTTCTTCAATCTCTATTTCTTCTCTAAATCTTATTCTCTTAATCTCTATTTCTTCGATTCTCTTCTTCTCCGATTCTCTTCTTCTCCTATTCTCTTGGGTCATTACATCTTCAGTCCAGTCTGCTACTCGAAGGAGATCTCTTCGCTCGTGGGTTTCTGGTCGGATTTTGAGTCTGGCCCGTTCAGCAGATGTGTTTGATTTACTGACCCGGTTAACTCACCCGAGTTTCCTTCTCCAGTCTCAAACTCTCAATCCCCAATCCTTTCTCAATCCCTAATTAGTAATTCCTTTCTTTTCATTCCTAATTTTCCTCTCCTGAACCCTATTTTTCCTTCCATCATAACAAGACGACTGCCAATTATTGTCTGGTTGCACAGATATTTACTAATTGTTGATAATCTCATCGATAGCAGCACAGATAATGAGCCGATACGATAGTCGATCGGTTGATCCCACCTCTTATCGAGCATGGTTTTCAGAACCGGACCGGTTAGCGAACCGGTCATGCTACCGGTTTACTGGTTTAACTGGTCGAATCGGTCCGACCGGTCGGAAGAACCGGACGACGTCATAATTATTTAAAAAATTAAATAAAAATACCAAAAATATTTAATAAAAATAATTTTTTATATCACAAGTCATATTCAAAGCAAGTCATAACATATATAAGTTAAAAACCATAAAATCAAGTGAAACAAAATGATTCAAATTAACTACAACATAATATTTAAGGTAAAACATATAAATTATTAAATAATAAATATAATTATATAACTATAATTAAAAAATAAATTTGGGGTTAAAAAAATTATAACAAAATTATATAACTATAATTATATAACTATTCTTTCACTTCAATCAAGCTCAAATTTTAGGCTTCAATCGAACTTCTAATTTTTTTTTGAGTTCAAGCCTTTTTGAGTTCAAGTTTCAATATTATATTTCGAGTTTGAGTTGAACTTGATAATTTTTAGTTTGTGAGTTTGAGTTGAGTTGAGCTTACTTTTAAAATTTTTCAAGTTCGAGTCGAGCTCAGCAATACTCGAGTTCGACTTGGCTCGTTTAACAAACGACGTTGTTTGGTTTAATTTTTAAAAACAAAAAACAAAAATCCCGGTTTTTTCCGATTTTCAGTCGGTCCGGTTCGAACGGTTCAGCGATTCTGACCGGTTCACTAATAGCGGTTCAACCGGTTTAAATTAAACCAGACTAAACAACGGTTCCCGGTTAAACCGATTGAACCGGTCAGTCCAATCCAATTTTCAAAACAGAGTTATCGAGTCCGTAGAAGGCAACCACTCAAATTTCTCCATTATCCAAATAATTTTAAATTATTTATCTTTTTTTATCTATGTTTAAATTCATTTATGTTTTTATTGGATTTTTTTCACCTTTAATTTCAATACCCTTCTTTGTTAAAATATAGTAAATTAAAAACGACCATTTCGTGTTGATTTTTAGATTTATTTGTTTATTGTAGTTACATGGGGTTTGCGTTTTCTAATTTGAGCCTGGATTAAAACTGAAAATTGATCAAGTTTTGTTAAATTTGTCTATGATAAATATTTCAATGAATTCTGTGTTGTTTTAGCTACCCATTACTCTAAAATGCTTGAATTTAGTTCAAATATTATGTCCTTTCAGTAATTTTAACACAATGGACACTTGGCCGTTGGCAGCATCTTCTATATAAGTTTGTAGCACTATGGAGTTTAGATTCTCCCGTCTAATTTTAGTACTTTTTCTGTTGTTTAAATTTAATCTTTTGATATAGCGACACGGGGTTTGGTGGCACTTCAGCATACGGGTCCGGTGCGGTCCTCATCGAGCAGAAGGGATTATGATGGTGCTGAACCGCCTAAGAAGTTTGATTTGGATGGGTTGACCCCTTTTAAGAAGTATTTCTATATTGAGTCACCATCGGTGGTGGCAATGCCAGATGTGGAGGTCGAGGAGTATCGGCAGCGAAGGGAAATTACAGTTGAAGGTCATGATGTTCCATTTATTAAAAAAAAGGGTCATGATGTTCCAAAGCCTGTGAGTAGTTTTTGTGACGTGGGGTTTCCAGGTAATTTTGTTGGTTATTTTAAAAATCCAGCTTATTTTTATCATTAAGTATCCGATTCTCCTTTTTCTTTTTGTTTGTCTTTTTTCTGGGTCTTTTTTTGTCTGTCTGCAGAAAGTGAATCTGCAGGGCTTGTTTGTTTTATGACTTATTGTTTTAAGGGTGTGATCCTTATTTTGTGCATACTAGATGGTAGAGGCTGTTATTTGGTCATTGCTCTGGACTCTGAGATTTAATTGATAGGTTTTTGATGTTTTTCACATTGTTGCAATAAAAGTTGTATAATTTCTCAAAGTACAATTGAACTTTCTATCCAGTTGTAAAACTGTTATATATTTGATAATATTTCTGCTGTTATATCATTATCTGTTAACCACTCTGAAGAGTGCGTTCATAAAAAGATTTGGGTATCTCTTATCTCTTCATAATTTTTTTCTGCTTTATTAATTAATGTTATTTTCTCAACTGCAGTCTATGTACTGCAAGAAATCACAAAAGCTGGATTTGTTGAACCAACAGCCATACAAGCTCAAGGCTGGCCAATGGCTTTGAAGGGTCGTGATCTCATTGGTATTGCTGAAACTGTATCAGGGAAGACTTGCCTATTTATTGCCTGCAATTGTCCATGTCAACGCACGGCCAATTTTAGTTAAAAACTTAAATTTGTAATTATGATTTACTTTTCTCTACATGCTGCGAGGGAGTAACTCTTGGTTTTTTTTGTTTATATTTTCAGCTCCGGGAGATGGCCCTATTGTATTAGTTTTAGCTCCAACACGTGAACTTGCAGTTCAAATGCAACAAGAGGCTGCTACGTTTGGTGCATCATCAAGGATCAAGAATACATGCATATATGGTGGGGTACCAAAGGGACCACAGGTCCGTGATCTCCATAAAGGTATGTGGTAATATGCTTGGGTTGACTGTTCCTCTGCATTTTCTTGTTCCTGGATTGCTTGTAATCTCTTATACATGGTTTTTCAGATTAATATGCTTTCCATACATGTTTATTTGTAGTTTAAACAATCAGTTATCTTTGTTTTGTAATTACTTAGACTTGGTACTGAAAGTGTTGATATTTTTTGTTGTATCAGGTGTTGAGATCGTTATTGCTACACCAGGGAGGTTAATAGATATGTTGGAATCAAATCACACAAATTTGCGAAGAGTTACTTATTTAGTCTTGGATGAGGCGGATCGGATGTTGGATATGGGGTTTGAGCCTCAGATACGAAAAATTGTTTCTCAGGTATATTTTCTCACCTTCTATTTCATTTTATTGTCTTTTTCTCCCATGCCCTTGACAATTATAATTTCTTAACACATTTACTGAAAAGTATTCTATGAATTATCATTTTATGAATAGGAACAGTATTGTGGGCATAATAGCTTTCTCTTCTCGACTCTCTTATCTATTCTTCTTTATTGACCTTTTTATGCTACTCAAGTATTGCACTTAATAAAAATGATATTCAGATTTTGCTAGTTTTAATCCAAGAGATACGTGAGAGGCTGAGAGCTAACTTTTAGGATAATATGAGGTTAATTTCAGAATTCTAAGCTAAGCTTTTAGAGTTTTGATAGATTTATACTTTTTCCATTCGTCAGTACAATGAATCATTGCATCCACTAGAAGAAAAATAATTTAATAGAGAAAAGTGAGAGGAAGAAAGTGTTAGTGTCTGACTTACTCTGGAATTAGCTAAGAGTATCTGCTTTTGTATAATCTGTAATACTTGTACAAGCAATGAAATGAATTGGCAGTCTCACCCACCACATCACCCCCTCTTTCTCTGATTGTTACTTATGTCCTTTTTGCAGATCCGCCCTGACCGTCAAACTTTGTACTGGAGTGCGGCATGGCCAAAGGAGGTTGAACAGTTGGCTAGGCAGTTTCTTTACAACCCATACAAAGTAAGGTGCCGCATAATTTTTGTATTATTTTCTATTTGGCTTCTCCTGTGAGATGTTGTCTATGGCTATTTGTTTTGAAATTTGACTTCTATTTAATGCTTATTTGATTTCCATGAATCATCACTTTCACTTTCACTTTCTCTAGTTTGTAACTTGAGAATTTTGAGTCTTTCATAATATAATTCATGGTTTCCAGATGTAGTAATCTGATACATGGTATAAGTATATTCTGGGGTCTTCTCTATTCTCTTTGTTGTTTCTTATTTTCTATTATCTACTTAATTTATTGTTCCGTTGGTCATTGTGCAGGTGATAATCGGATCGGCAGATTTAAAAGCTAACCATGCAATTCGCCAACATGTTAACATTGTTTCAGAGAGTCAGAAATATAACAAGTAGAAAGCAGTTTACTTTGTTCTTATATATTTTAATTTTTTTGCCACTAGCATATAGTATTGAGATATATTGAGGCTTTTATTGATCTGTCTTGATGTACTTGATGTTCCAGATTGGTAAATTTGCTCGAGGATATCATGGATGGCGGCAGAATTTTGATTTTCATGGATACCGAGAAAGGTTGTGACCAAATTACTAGGCAACTTCGCATGGATGGTTGGCCTGCTCTCTCAATTCATGGAGATAAAAGTCAGGCAGAAAGGGATTGGGTCCTTTCAGAGTTTAAATCTGGCAAGAGCCCTATAATGAATGCAACAGATGATGCTGCTCGTGGTTTAGGTACACATATTCCTTTATTCTCTGTTTTGTTGCTTTGTTCTTTCACAAGTACACTGCATTTTTCTTTGCAATGGATTAGAATTTGTGCCTAATGTGTCTTCTTTATGAGATTTTCCCGGGTTACTGTTGTTATCATCATTTTCTCTTAAGTTTTCACATATTTTTAGTTATGTATCCAATTTACCAGAAACTTTTTTTGTTAGTGTTCCTTATTCCCATCTTCATATTGTTAGACATTTGATTGCTGTTTCATTCCTGATTTTTTTTCAAAATATGTATTACATGGCAGGCTCATTTGAATTTTCTTTTCCTCTGTGTATTTATATTTATTGAATATATTTTTAAAAGAAAAATCGCTTGAACCTTGCACTTCATTTGCTGCCAGAAGAATGATTTTTTATTTAGTTGTCTGAAACACCACCTATTAAAATTGTTTTTCCTAATTATTGGTGCTTAACTATTACTCAGAGGTCTTATTACCAAATCTGTGCCTTCTTTTTTTATGTTAATAAGGCATTACTTTAGTCATTAATGCTCATAATTATTATTTTGGTTAAACATTTTTGTTCATTACTGTTTAAGCAAAGATAGATTTGGTCGAATATGCATCCATTTATTCGTCTTATAATGAATGTATGTATTCATATGCTCTATCCTTGATTTGCAAAGCATACACATATAGCTTTCATGATCCGGGGCCTGTCTTCTCAACTAATTAATGATCATGATGATAACTTGTGGATTTCCTTAGGTTCCTATGTTGGTGTCCGACATTAATATTTTTGCATGGCTGTATGCTACTCCTTATTCCAATTTTTCTGGCTAGTACTAGTGGTTTTGGTTCCTTCTGCAAATATACAGTGTGGCATGGTAGTTTGGAGTAATCTGACTACCCTAATGGTGCAGAGCATCAGTTAGATGTTTTGAATGGTAACCGGGTGTACATTCTTTCTACCCATCCAGAAAGGGGATTGTCAACCATGTTGGCCTCAGTATCTGGATTACTTCTTAGATGATTTGGTTGTTGGCAGATGTGAAAGATGTGAAATATGTAATCAATTATGACTTCCCGGGATCCCTCGAGGATTATGTCCATCGTATTGGTCGAACAGGGAGGGCAGGGGCAAAAGGAACCGCCTGTACTTTCTTTACAGCTGCAAACGCCAGATTTGCCAAAGAACTTATTGCCATACTTGAGGAAGCTGGACAGAAGGTCAGTCCTGAATTGGCGGCAATGGGATGTGGTGCACCTCCTCCACTGTCAGGTTAGTTTACTGTAGTTCGTTGGAAAATGCATATACATCGACACAATACCGTAAACAGAAAACTCAATGGAATGAAGTTCGAGTTCATTTGGATAGCTTTTGCACATTTAGGTACTTGATTCAAGAAGGGGCTATAGAAAATTCTAGGGACATCATCATTGGATGTGCTACACGATGGTTACACTGTTTCTGCCCTTCAAGAGATTAGTTGTTACATTTTGCATAATTGTTTTATCACGTATTTGATGAATCAGGTCATGGTGGTTTTAGAGATCGAGGTAAGGGATATAGTGGCGGGCGCCCATGGAGCTGATTAACAGAAATATCCCCATTTCCCTGAGGAGTAAAATCATAAATAGTGCGAGTATGGTGTAGTGTTAGTGTAGACATACATTGTTGGACTGTCACTACCAACAGGAAGGACAAGTAGATGGAGAACCGTCACTACGAACAGGAAGGACAAGTAGATGGAGAACTTGTAAATTGACATTTTATGTACTCTCTGATGAAGTCCAATTCAACCCATTAAGCAATGAACTCAACTCATGAATGAGAAGAAAAAAAAAGCTGCATTTTTCCTCCTCATTTCAAAGCTTATGTTACTTTGATCATGTGACCTTGCCGCAATTTCTTGTTTTCTTTAAAATTTTGTGTTCACATATTCAAAATACGAGAATGCAAGTGTAAAAATATATATAAATTTTTCTCTTCTCGGATCTTTATATTTGATATTTATTTTGAATACGCAATGCATTGTATGCGGGCATACGAGTGGATGAAATAGCTTACAAATAAACTTTTTTATTAAATAATATTCATTATAAAATCAAATATGTAGTAGTATTACGTAAACATAAATGGATAGATGTTGATATGGTCATTTTACTTCAAAATGAAAATTTAGATTAGAATTGAAAAAAAAGATTTCTCTAACATTGAATTTAATAATCTATTTTTCCTAGTAAAGCGATTGGACTGCAAAATTTAATGTATTCGTATTATACTGCGGTAAACTCCAACATACTAGAGCAAACACTTATCGTCTGGCATAGATTAGTTGCATAAGTTCATATAAATTGGGTATTTACTTAGGGACCCTTCAAACTAAAATAATTTGATGCCCATATGCATAGTGATCAAGGGAAACGCGGGGAAGCAGAGGACGATCGAAGAACTGAACAAGTGTGGTTTTCTAAATCTCGTTTAAGCGAAGGGCCGAGGTTAGAAACACTTGCACTAATTTCAAAACCCGTGATTCTTTTGTACTTCGAAACACTTTTTCTTTTCCCTTTAGTTTTTTTTTGGTACACATTTTCCCTTTAGTTTTTGAACAAAGAATAAAGTAATCATCTTTTGCGACTGTTGTCTTAGCACCTTTATGGGTGTTTGAAATTTGATTCCTTTTTATTGCAAAAAGACAACGACTCAACTTAAACAATTTCAAGGGCAACAAAAGGAAAGGATATAGGTTTCAACATCATCAGGTGCAGCTGGTCATTTCATAGAATGGGTCTGTCACTGTCTCAGCTTCTAAAGCAATCGTTTGCAAGGCGTTACAAGTTTCTTCGTTCTCTTCTTTGGGATATCAACTTTACTGTTTGAGGTCATTTCATTATTTTGAATTTGTTTAATGCTTGGGAGTTTAATTGTTTTTTTTCATTTGGTTTGAATTTTGATTTTTATGCTAGTTGAGTGTATTACATGATTCTGCTTTTGATGGGTAAATGTTTTTAGGAAGAAGTTTATGGCTAAATTTAAGAGTTTTATACGTTTGAGAATTTTTCGAGAGATGGCATTGGTTGACTATAGTTCAGTTTGAGATTCAATGAAATACACATGCTCTGTCGAATATGGAACTCTTTTATTGTCTTGGTTGCTAATTATTGCCCTTGATTGTTACTCTTCATGCTCAACAACAATGATAAAATTTCAATGAGGGATGTGCAAAATTTTCTAAAGATTGGCAATTTAAATAGAGAAGATAAATCTCAAGCATCCAGATTCGTGTATGTGTATTTTTGCGAGCCTTCTGCTTGACACTAATAGATGATTTAAAATCAGCAAAACATACACAAAAGAAAAGCAGGTGGGGTAGTTTATCATTAGGTTGCATTACAAGAAACGTTGTCATTGTGAAATATCTAAATATGATAGATCCTCTGATTATCATTCTTCTTTGTTTCTTTCAAATAACTTTGGAGAATGCATGGTCTTTTATGACTTCTTTAACTTTTATTTATAGTCAGTTATTTCAACCTTTATTATTTATTTATCCTTTGCTCTTGGACCATCTGTTGCCTCAAGTGTCCAGCAACAAATGCACTGCATGGCACCTGAGTGCCTGTGTTGAAAACTGACACTAGGTTGAGTTTGCTGAAGGTGGTCTACGATTTGCTCCTCCATCATTGGTTTGGGCATGTCTCAGCATTACAAGTATGCCCTTGTTCTTAATTAACTGTTCTGTTTAGATATTTGACATACATTTATCTAGGAACCTGTAGGCAACTTGGCAGATAATCTGTTAGTTTCATTGCCTGAGGATCAGAGTAAGCTTGTTATTTTTATTGAACTATATTTCTGTAGCAGTGTAGCATGTGAGACGGTGTCCTTGCTTTTTGAAAACTTCTTTTTAGGTGTGGACTTGGTGTAGTGTGTTCTGCAGCTGTACTTTGTATTGTGTATACCGTACCATATGCTTTTTTATTATCTTTCTGCCACAATTTTCATAGGCTTTGAGCTCGCAAAGTAGGATTGGTTAAGGTTTTGTTTCTCTGCATGTGAGGAAGGCAAGAGCTTGTATTACGACCTTCAAGAAACCTTCAATTATGTTTAGGACATTAATTGGATATTATACTTTAAGATTGAAGTTTTCCTTCATTGTATATGTAAATTAAGCATATCATGATATTTTCCTATTGCAGGAAGGGAAAGAGTAATAACCTCTCATATGTGTTAAGATTTAGTTTCCCTCCTTTTAGGCATAACTTGGGAATTATAATCTTTAAGTGTTACCCTTACTCGTAATTATCAAAAGGTTCTTTGCTTAGGTACCAAGTAAATTGGGAAGTATAATGTTTGTTGCTAATAGCTGTCACTATAATCAGGTCTGAAGGCCTTACCTAGGTTCAGAAAATATTGTGGTTTTGAGAGTATGCATGTGCTAAATATGAACGGAAACCACATAAGTTGAGATGTCTATATTGAGTCTTAAAGATGTATTGTGGAGTATTGAGACTTGAAGACGTATTGTGGAGTATCACAACTTAAAGATGTATTGTGGTGTTGGTCCAACATATGATAGTAAAATACAGTCTATGTACCTTCAGTGATATGGATGATGTCATATAAGAGACAGAATCTAGATGATATAAATGTTGTTATGTTATGCAGCTGTGCTCTTGTGAGGATTCTAGAGGATACCATTAAGACTTAGATTAGATGTTACGTATGTTACCGGGACTTGGGTGTAAGTGTTGAATAGGAGTATATGTATGACATAGGTATTTTCTATTTTTTCTAAGTTTTTCATGTATTTGGAGAGTCCTTGGAGGATCATATCTTTATACTCATGTTCGAATAGGTGTTAATTTGGGTATTGGACATGGATATTTTAAGCAACATGAGAAGTCAGAGAAAAATATGTTCGTTACTTCAGTAGATTTTGCTATTTTTTTTCTGCATCCTCGAACTTATTCTAAAGCAAAAGCAAACGATGGGGCATATAATCATACTTGATTAAAATGTGAAGATCCACAATAGTTTATCTTCTATCCTTGTAAATTTTAACATAAGTATTTCTGATTAAAGTAGAATCATGATCCAAGAAATTTTAATTGCAAGTCTTCAAAACTGTTATTTTCTATTTATTTCTTTTGAAAAAGGCAAAACAAACAAGTATGAACCAAATGTAGATTTATTTCTTTCGTGGAAAGCTTTTTTTAAATGATCTGTTGCTGCTTTCTTTAAAGGGATTTAAATAAAGGCCTTCAGTGACTTTTAATCAAACTATAAGAATTTTTTAAAGTTATTTCTCTTTCATGTCATTCGTATGGGTCAATAAATTTCTGTAGTGTCTTTGTTGGGTAAAACATGTAAGAGATATGAACGTGTGTTGCATTTGTAAGCACCTCCTGTAATATAAAATCTTGTCAGAACTTCTTTGTAAAGGAATGCCTAGATTATTTTGCTAAGTCATAGTTACTCATTATTAGCTGGTTACTGCTTTATTGAATAAAAATATTGATGCTACCACTCTAATAACATTTATGTGTTTCAAGTTGCTTCATGTTGTTGATGTGAAAGATGAGTGTGTGATAAACAATTTTTTTTCATCCGTGGTCACTAAGCTTTGGAGATTTTTGGAGATGAAACCACAAAGCTATAGTAAACTGAATATGATTTGGGTTGTGTGCAATTTCGACTTCCTATCTTGTTAATATCACAACACAGCTCAGATAACACAGTCATAATCCCTAGTGCTCGGGATTTGTTGCATAGTTTTGTCTATTCTGCTGTGTGTACTGTGGAAGAATGTTTTTGGTGTTCATTTAGCATTTATGCATTTTGGTTATATTTTACCGCATGTAACAAGTAATTTACCACTTCACATGTCTTTGTTGCTTTTCACCGATGGACTTTTCTCGACTTTCTGCTGTAAAGAAATTCCATCTTTTATGGTAGATGTTAACAATCACGCATTTTTGTTAACATCAGCATATTCTGATACTGGTTTTCTGTTGTGTTGAAGAACTTTTGACACATGAAACGTTTTCCCCAAATAGTATATTGATTGGAGTCACCAGACAAATTTTCTGCTCTTCTGCTAGTAAAGTCATCCCATGATCGAAAGTTAGTGCTGTAAATCATGGACCCTTTAGTGCATGACCATGTGATAGAGACTAATTTATCTTTTACTTGTTTAAGTGACCAATCATACTCTTTATACCTTCACCTAAAATAGATATTATGGTAACAAAAAGGAAAATTGTTTCTTTGGGAGTAGAACTCATGAGTTGGCACATCCTGAAACCATGAATAATTCAGAGATATAAACAAGTAATGCATATGAAGTTTAGGTACATTCCTAACCCAAATTGTGTTCATTTGATGGAGTAAAATATTTTTAATAAAATTTCTGGAATTGGGGTTCCATTTTGAGGTTAGTAAAACTTTGCTGTGAATTCTCTTAAATGCATAGTTACAATTTCGAGCACCGAGGATTGTGGAGTGATTATCTCCATGTTCATCCTTGCTTATGATGATGACGACAAGTGAAATGATTCGCAATCTTTATCGTACTCACCCACCAACATAATGAATGCTTGAAAGATGTTGATTGATTTGATATGCACCATCAATGTTTTAGTGATAAGGTGCAAACTATGTTAGTTCATAAGTTAACTAAGGGGAGATTACTGGTGTAGTTGATTAGTATGGTGTTCATATGGCAATTGCTTTCAAGTAAAGTAGCTTGGCAGTCTCTAATCAGTAACGGAAATTACAACTAAATGAAGTGAACAAGGACGGCTTAATGCATTATTTTGGGATATTTTTTCAGTAGTGTGTTTTGATAATACAATTGTTAGTGATTGCTTTTTCTGATAATAGAACTAGCTGCTTTGATAAGCAACGAATTGACTTTTTCTTTTAACTATATATAAGTCGTTTAGTTGAGCTGCACATCTTGATTGCTTTTTGTTTTTGGGTTGTAATAATTAGCGATCATGTTAGGTTCTTTAATCATGGTTGATTTTGATTTTTTCAGTGTTGGTATTCTGACAATAACCAATAATGAATGATAATTATTTAGATGAAGTAGTTGTTGTTAATGAGAAATAAACATTTTATATATTCTCTATATGCTGTTTGGTTAGTTGAGGTCTTGAGGAGCAGCACATCTTTGTTGCTTTTTGATGTCATTCGGTAATAATTTGCATTAATCTTTCGCTTCTTTAATCGTGCTCTTTCGTTCTATTAACAGTTTCATGTATTATATTGTCTGAGAGAATCATATATTTGTTTTGTGGTCCACCCCTCCCAAGTTATGACGCTTGCTCTTTCCTTCTTCCATCCACTGCCCAATTCCCTGGTCCCAACTCAACTTTTTACTACAAGTTTCCTTTTTAAATTGTCAAACTTGTGAATGTTGGAGTTTCTAGGTTGTATCTGACAATGTAAATTTTTTAATGTGTGATTTGTTACATGTCTGATAGGAATGTATGATTGATGAAGCTTACCTTTTCTTGAGAACAAAGGAGAAAAAAGGATACAGACATAACAGATATTGGAGCAAGAAATGCTGGTTGAACTTCCTGTTTCGGCTACAACTGTGGAAATTGCTATAATTTTCTGGCAACGTGGAAATATTGAGCATATGTTACCCGCATTTTGAATTTTCTGGTTTCTATAATTTATTGGTTTGATGACAACAGAAAGAAATCGCATCATATCCTTGAGAAGTACATTGTAGATGCAGCTGGCTCACTGTAAGTTTCACACAAGGGAAATGTTGATGACATTATTGCCCTATTTTGGGAACCTTACTTGAATCTGCAATGAATAATTGGATCTTACTTTCTGAGTTTTGAGACTGCAGGTTTAGATCATCAGCTGGCATCCACCAGCAGGCTTTGAACTTGGAATAGCGGTTAAGGCTGAAGTAGACAAAGAATATAATTGTTTTGCGACTCTTGGACTGAATCATGCATGAAACATACTTGTAAAAGGAGCAGTCATTCATAAACCACCAATTTAAATTTGGAGTAAATTGTGGTTTCTGAACTTTACCCCAAAATTTATGGAGTAAAAAGCCTAGTGACCAGTTGTGAAATTTTCTCAAAAAAAAAAAAAACTGGTTATCAGCCTACCATACCATGTCATTTATTGATGAGATGCGCCATGTAGTGACAGTATCATAACCATATACAAATTATTATTATTCTCTTAATTCGTAATGATGGAAAAATGGAGAGAAAAATAAAAATAGAAAACAGTTAAAGAAGAAAATAAATTAACAAATTTATTCTCGAAATAGTATATAATGTTTGGGGATGTTAAAGGAGATGGGAGAATTAAACAAATAGAAGCCCATAAAGGGAAGATGATTGGGAAAACAATTTGATGCAATGATTATACTGAATAATTCAGTAAGCAAGATACTTAATCATAATTACTTGGGTTGTTTAAACCAATGAGCAGAAGGCAAGCCGCATAGGTTTAATTAGGAAAATGAAGCACTGCAGCAAATCAAGAAATAGGGCCATAGGGGGCCATATTCAGTCAAATGAAGATTTTCTCCTCAATAAAATTATACAGTCAAACATAAAATGGTTTTTTTATTTTATTCCTTTCTGCAAAGTGAAATGACAATTGTGCACCTGCTGAAGCTAATGTGTTTGATGCTACTATTTTGACCACCCATCCCTCTTTTGATTGAGAAAAAGGTTTTATTTATTAGATTTGAGAATACCTTTTTAGTAAATTAATAAAGGGAAGGAGCCACTGCCACATGCCCATACAAAAATTAAATAAGAAAGCGAAGGGCATGAAAGTAACAAGAGATGTAGGCCTAGGGCCTTGGCGTATATATAGAAAGAAGAAAACAAAAGGCGAGACACAGAGAAGGAAAACCAACACAAATACTCATTGAATCTATCTCTCATCAAAGCACCAGCCTGCCCTGCGCCTCTCATCAAAGCACCAGCCTGCCCTGCGCCTCTCATCGCTCAATCATCCACTCCTTTCGGTGCCTACTTCATCCTCCCAATTTCAATTTATCAAATAAATAATCTTTTATTAATTAATTGATTGTCAAAATCAGATATTATTAATTCTGATAACAAAGATTTATCTACCCACATTAAATTAACTTTTATGGAGAATTAACTCATTATTGTACAGCTAAAATTAAAAGTTGAATATGACATGTCTTGGGGTCACAATCATTTCGGGTGATGCTACTCATCATTGCAACCAAACTCTCCCAAATGGGCGCCATTTTGTAAAGAAAGAAAGAATAAAGTTAATTCATGAATATACTATTGAATCTCTAACCTCTTTTCTCTTTTAATTTCCTTTTTCTTGGGCAATATCCCTCCACTTTATTTATTTCGCATAAGTGTTTATTTATTTATTTATGGAATTGTATCTCTAATTGAATCAGAAGGCTCTGATTTAAAATATCATTTATAAAATCTGATATATTCTAATAAATCCATTGAATTGAATAAGCAGTAAGACCTTGGCATAGATTCGGAGCACCTTGCAAAAACCGTTCCCTCTTCTTAACTATCATCCACCGTATGAATAGAAGTGATATATAATAATGTAAATTCCTATCCTACGTCACAATTCCGTGCGTTCTCTTTTTGTACTTCAATTATAAATATACACATTTTTTCCTTGGTTTATTAAATGATGAGAAATGTAATGATGTGTCGACGTTTCATTAAAACCTAAACTTGGAATAATTAAGCATTTAGAAGTCAATATTACCTTTTTAACTCATATAATTTATTACCTTACCCTATGTTCATTGTCAACATCATGTTTTTAACTGCTTTAACAAAGCATCAAACACGGAAACATTATCTCTAAAACCAACAAATCTAAATGCTGTGTATTATTGCTTCTATCAAAACATGATGTATTATTACATCTTACTCGGACGAAGTTATTAAAGATTAGGATGAGTGCATCAACCTCAGTGATGTTGACATGTTACTATAAGATAATGTTCCACCATCGTTGAATTTGTTAAAAAAGTATCATATGAGCATTTATGTTAACTTTTTAACGACAGATGACTAAAATGTAACATTATGTATGATTTAAAAAAATTGAATGACTACAACAAAACAAAAATAATAATTGAGATATTAAACATATAGTTTATTTAATTTTTTATTATCAATCTAAAAAATATTTCTATATCCATCCGTATTTCTCAATATAATATAGAACATTTGCCTATGGAATTATATCCATGCATATCATCTCCCATAGTCCCACTGGTTTTAATATTAATTTCTCGGATTCATAGTTCCAATACTCTTTCTCATTCACTCGCTTTCTTTTGCATTTTTTTATGTAAACGCGTGCATTGCATATCATACTTCATCAAAACATAAGGAAAGAATAAAGAGAATTTTTCACTATGAGTAAGGGTATTTAAGAAGCGAGAGAGAGAGAGAGAGGGCAAGCGTGCGTGTGGGAAGGAAAGTAAGGAGAAAAGAAAAAGAAAGAAAGAATCAGCAATCATGGAGATGATGAGTTCATTGATGTGGATTATTGTGTATATGACAACACTTGTGTTTTCCATCATATTTCTCCGTGCCAAAACCAAATGTATGATATCCAAAACCTCATGCCAGCTTCCTCAAGGAACCCTCGGCTGGCCTTTCCTCGGCGAAACCATCGACTTCATTTCTTGTGCTTACTCCGACCGCCCCGAGAGCTTCATGGACCGCCGCCGCCGCATGTAAACAGATTAGGGTTTTTTGTTTTCATTCATTATGAAGATACTGCTCAAGTTTTATATTATGAAGATGAGACACTTGTGATTTGTGTTCTTGTTTTTGTAGGTATGGGAAAGTGTTCAAGTCACACATATTTGGGACCCCGACTATAGTTTCGACCGATGCAGAAGTGAGTCGGTTCGTTCTACAAAGTGATGCAAAGGCTTTCGTGCCGTTCTATCCAAAATCATTGACCGAGTTGATGGGGAAATCCTCCATTCTTCTGATCAATGGGAGCTTACAAAGGAAAATCCATGGTCTCATAGGATCTTTCTTCAAGTCTCCACATCTCAAACATCAGATCACTCGAGACATGCAAAGTTACGTCCAGCAAGCGATGGATAAATGGAGAGATGATCAACCCATTTTCATACAAGATGAAACCAAAACTGTTGGTGCCTTTTAGTTCCTCTCTTTTAGTGAATTATTCAGCAAAAATATTCCTTTTTTTCATTGAAGTTTGTTCTCTGCCATTTGTTTCCCTTCAAAGTTGTTTAGGATAACATTTTTTTCTTGATAAGAGTTCCTACACAGACACAGCAAAAAACAAATATCCCATATTTCTTATATCTATATCTGGCTTCTTCTTAATTTCATATGCAGCAGACACAGACAAAACTAAAACACGTGCGCACAAACACTTCCATTTCACTCTTAATATATCGGATTCTTTCTTTCGTGAGAGGAATCATTGAAGATTGAATATTTTGTTTCTGCCGGAAGGTGAAAGCGACCCAGTTTAAGATCGTGGGGTTCACAATAATTTTGCATGAATCATATTGTATGGGAAATTTGCTTCATAATGATTGTCTTTTTTACATGTAGCCGATCCTTTTGAAAAGTTAAAATGAAAATACCCTTTTTTTTCTCGTCTCCAGATTGCTTTTCAAGTACTAGTCAAGGCATTGATTAGCTTGAACCCAGGTGAAGAAATGGAAGTTCTCAAGAAACAGTTCCAAGAATTCATCTCAGGCCTTATGTCCTTACCTGTAAAAGTACCTGGAACTCAACTTTATCGATCTTTGCAGGCAAGTTACATTATTATATACAAAAATGCTTATGGTGGGGACTGGTGTGTGTAAAAAAAGTTCAAAACGGCGTTGAAATTCTGTCTATTTCAGGCAAAGAAGAGAATGTTTAAGATTGTGCACAAAATCATCCAATCTAGAAGGAACTCAAGCACGAGTTCAATGGCTCCACGAGATGTAGTCGATGTTTTGCTCAAGGACGCCAGTGAACTGTTAACAGATGATCTGATAGCCGGTAACATGATCGATATGATGATCCCCGGCGAAGATTCTGTACCTGTTTTAATGACTCTTGCAATCAAATACCTCTCGGATTGTCCGGCTGCTTTACATCAATTGACGGTACGTGATTTTACAATTGATGGCACGTGATTTTACTTTCACAAACCGAATTAAATCAAGTTTTCATGACAGGTATCAAAGACCAAACTTTATTTTATATTAATATCAACGACAGATATCGTTATCATTTCTTTTCCTTTGAGAAAGAACGAATGGCAATTTACCATTTCTTCGACACATGGACATGTAATGTTGATTTGATTGACTTGGCGTCAACAAATTACTATCTTAAATATTGAAGAAAGATTCCATACTAGTAATTTTCTTAGAGGTACAGTAAGTTTTAAGATTTCCCCCCCCCCCCACTAATTTCAACTTTCTTTTTCATAGTGATTTGCTTGGCCACTAGCTAATTGTTTGACTATCTAGGCACAACTGGCAGGCTTTAATATTAGGGTTTTGTCCACACTAGGCATATAGTTTCTTTATGAAAGCAACATGCCCTTTCTAAGTAATCGATTTTACTTAAGACTCGGTTACTATTATTTTTAACTGAAAAATTATTTAAATTTTTATATATTTTCATAAAATATGTACGTTCATTATAAATTTATTTGTTTTTATATTTTATTATAAATTAAATTGATGTAATATATATATTATACTGTTGAAAAAATTAATGTCTATTTTTTAACTACCAATATCATGTCTAAAGAGATTACTTATGTTATAAAATATATATTTTTACAACAATTTTAAACAACTAAATTTTAAATAAAATAATACAAACACTTTTCTAAAATGCTTTTTTGTCGTACTTTTTAAAAGTAATGTTAAACTAATCCTTACATGATTCCAACCAGAAGGTCTTGAATTAATACAATCCACCCCAAGATCTAGAAAATAATAACTTTTGTATTGAATTTAGTTTTGTAATTAATTATAATTGTTAACATATATGGAGTAATTATAATTTAAGTTATTGTTATGAACATTTCTTAGGAGGAGAACTTGAAGTTGAAAAGGCTCAAAGCTCAAAATGGGGAGGCATTGATTTGGAGCGATTACTTATCATTATCTTTTACTCAAAGTGTAAGCAATTAAAGCAATGAATGAAGGTTATACGTAGGTTTTAATAAACAATGAATCTAGATTAATTGTATTTGTTTTAAGCAGGTTATCACAGAGACTTTAAGGATGGGAAACATAATAATAGGGGTGATGAGAAAGGCCATGAAAGACATGGAGATAAAAGGGTATCTGATCCCAAAAGGATGGTGCTTTTTTGCCTATTTTAGATCAGTCCATCTCGATGAAAATCACTACGATTGGCCTTACCAGTTTAATCCATGGAGATGGCAAGTAAGATAAATCAATGGACACACCTTATAATAATTATTCTCCTTTTCTTTTTGTTTATATGATCTGATTCTGATTGAATTTTTTTAATGTTATATCTATTTTCATGAATAATTCGAATAATTTTTAATGTTCTAACCCTAATGTTTTGCTTTTCTAGTATTCGACTAATAGTAATATGGGGACTGATCCCCGTGTGCAGGAGAAAGACATAATAAGCAGTTATAACTTTACTCCATTTGGCGGTGGACAAAGGCTGTGCCCTGGACTTGATTTGGCCAGGCTTGAAGCTTCCATTTTCCTACATCATTTTGTCACCAATTTCAGGTATAACAATTAGTCTCCATTTTCGTATTTCTTTGGTCAAAAATGCATCGAGCACATAAAATTGTTATTAATAAAATCAGCTCATAATACAAGAAAGATGCTACATGTAATAGACATGCATTTTAACACCTTAGTCGATAGTAGCTAGGGTAGGCCTTCCTTTTCATAGTAAGATGTGAATAATTTAACACGGGTAGGATCATGGTCTCATTACCCTGCTGTATTTAATTCGAATCTTAATTTATAATCCGAATTTAACTAAAAACGTGCAGATGAGTGGCGGAAGAAGACACCATAATCAACTTTCCAACAGTAAGAATGAAGAAGAGGATGCCAATTTGGATTAAACCAAGGGTAGATTAGACCCACCTATCCTCGTTAACCTCATCATCTGCTTTTGGCTTCAGAATAATTAAAAACATAATACAAAATTTTTTTTAAAGCAAAACCTAATCAAAAAAGGCTACAGGGCACACGTGTGGGGAGGCAGCTTTTTGACAAAGTCCATGTACGTTTTTGTCTTCTTTTTACAGAGCAATATTGCAGATTTCTAGACTTTTGGTAATTACTAGTCCTAGCCCATGTAATTGTACATTCCAAAAAAAAAACTGGGAACCCCCTTTCATTTTGATTTAATTCCCTAATTATTCCTCTTGTTTTTTTCCCTTTATTGTCCCATATAATTTTAATTTCATTTACAAATACATGATTTTCACAATTTATATTATAGTTGTTATTTTTGTAATCTGATAAAATATTAACGATATGATTGTAATTTAAAAATATTAAAAATAAAAATTTGATGTAATCTTTAATGTCAATCACGTGAATTAAATCGACAAAAGTAACATCATTATCTTTTTAAAAATTGATAAAAGTAAAATGGGTAATATTATTGATCCCAAATTATAAGGAAACGAAGTGAGATTCACATACAAAGAGAATCCAATGCTTAGCTAGGCATCAAGCCGTCCATCGTAGTTTTTTTCGAAAGGAGGCAATATAGGTTTATATATTATCAGTACTGGTTAATGATACTCTTTATCCTTATTCTTTTATCTCAATTTTTATTTTAAATTATATTAAATCAATTGACGGTAAATTTAACGAATTTTCAATAATTTTAATAATTTTTCACAATTTTTCACATTTTTATAGTTTTTATTTTTATTTTTTTGATAATTTAAATATTTTTATGTTTAGCGTTTTAAATTTTTGTTTAAACTTTTATTTTTGTGTGTGTAAAATGACAAAATAACTAACATGAACATTGAAAAAAAGAAAACGGTTGTAATCAACTTAATGAGTTTGTTACTTTTCTTTCGTTAGTTTATTCAATCTGAAAATAAAATTTTGAAGATAAAAAATATGAAAAGAAAGGTTTAAAAATTAAAATGATCATAATTAAAGCTATTATCGCACAATCAATTAAATCATATGGAGTTTGTAGCTGCTTAATCATCAGTTGATATTCTTGTGTGAATGATTGCGCCCATGGGGATGTTGTGTGGCAGCCCCACCAATGATCGGCGGTGGATTTACAAATGCAATGGCATCAGAGTAGCTAGGGGTCTTACCGAGCAAATCGATTGCGAGTTGGACAATGTTTGACTCTTGTTCGTTAAAAAAAATTGTTGCTCGACTCAATTCTTTACTTGTTAAGCTTATTAAATTTTTGTTCGACTCGTACTCGTTAAAAAAACTTGTTGCTCGACTCATTGCTCGTTAAGCTCGATGCTCATTATGCTCACCGAAATTTTTACCTTATTTTCTTAATTATAAGTAAAATCTACTAATACTATACATAGCTTATTATAAACATAAATTAATAAATTTAACCAAAAATATTATCAAAAGAATATATGAAACAATTTCAAAGTCTAAACTCCAAAGTAACAATCCACAAATACATTAAAATAATAAATATGGTTTGATTTTCGAGTGTAGTAAAATACTAATTAATAATTTAGTATTTTTATTGTTTATTAGAAAATTAATAGATGAGTAATTTTCAGATCTTTTTTATTATATATTAGTAAATTAATATTTTTTGAATGAAATAATTTTTTAAGATAACTACCGAAAAAATTATATGAACAAATTATATAAAAAAATTAAAGAGTTGCTCGCGAACTTATTAAGCCGAGTTGGACTTTGCTTGAATCAACTCATTAAGGTCTCGAGTCGAGCTCAAGTTCGAATCATCCCGAGTCAAATTTTTATCGAGATTTGACCGAGTTGAGTTCGGGCTGCGAAACCCATTAAGCACCCATAACAACAGCCCACTTCCAACTGTGTTGGACTGAGAACCTACCTTTATTAAAGTGGATTTCCTCTTTTAACTAGGATTTGGGAAAAGGAGCATATATATATATATATATATATATATATATATATATATATATATATATATATGACTATTAAATATAAATGTGTTGGATGTTACAAAAATATAATTTATCTTATTTTACATTTTTACGAATATTTAAAAAAAATAGTATTTGTATTAATGTATGTTTGTCGATCTTGAAAAAATTGAGAGATTTTAAAAAGACATGTAAATATTCGAATGTGAAATTATAAAATTTTAGAGACAAAAATAAATTATAAATAGAAAAATACTTAAATTATATGAGAAATTAAAATTTTCAGGAAACAATTGACCCCCAACCCTTAGTCCATCCCGATTTTAGATTGTGGCTCAGTCCATCCTTAATTTAAGTTAGATTGTAGGTTGACGAAGGTGTTCATTGGAAGCATAATAGTTTTTTTTGGATAATTAGTCATTGTATTCATTCAAGAAAGCAGCAAGCTGCTACAAAATAACAAAACCAGCTATACAAGACCCCAATCAGTACATATTTGACTATTTACAGTATCCAACCTGTTTATATTATATCTATACAATTTAATTCTGACTGCCTCTTTGATAGCATTTACAATGGCAACATACGGGCGAGATAAACCTCTAAAAATTCTTCGATTACGCTCCTCCCAAATGAAGTAAATGTACCCTGTCCATGCTAGTTTGAGAATATGAACTAGCAGAGACTTTCCTTTTAAGCTTCTATTCAACCAGCACAACCGGTCATCCCAGCTCAAGCTCTGCTGGTGCAATCCACAACTTAGCAAGATAGCATCCCAAACTCTCCCCGAATAAACACAATCAGAGAAGAGATGACTTCTCGATTCCAACTCAGCCCCACATAACCCACATCGAGTATCAGTCACCACTGCAAAACGAGCTAATCTCTCCTTACTTGGTAACTTGTCGGTAATAGCCATCCAAGCAATCAAAGAACACCTAGGTATACGCACAGGGAACCATATAAGATAATGCCAAACCACTTTGTCATCCCTCTATCTGATTTTATCCCAAATCTAACCACCCCTAACTTGAGACCAATTAGTGGTAGCAGTAAACAAACAACCAGTCTGATCTCTCATTTTGATAAGTTTCCTAAGAGTCCAGCTGGAATGAGGCTTAGATGTAACATTCCAGTAATCATCTTGCTTAAAACAGTAAGCCTTAATCCAGGCTATCCACAGAGAGCCTTGACCAGCCAATAAAATTTTAATAAGCATCAGACAACAAGTTTTGTTCCAACCAGCCAAGCTTCTAAGTTCCAAACCTCCCTCTGATTTAGGTGAGCAGATCTGACTCCAGCTTACTCTGGCACCTCGAGCAGGGGAGTCATTACCCTTCCAAAAGAACCTCATACACAACCTTTCAATGTCCAAGATAACTCCCTTATGCAGAATAAGCTGTCTGCTCCAGTGGGAGAAAATGCTAAACAGAACAGCTTTGATGAGCTGTAACCTCCCTCCATAGCTCAGTTTCCTGCTAGACCACTGCCTCAATTTGCCCTTGATATTATCCAATAATGCTTTACAATTAGTCCCAGAAAGTTTCCAAGTCACCAAAGGCACCCCCGAATACCGAACAGGGAGTTTTCAAACCCTGAAGCCTGTTGCATTTCTGATTTATTCCACTTCTCCCCCAGAAATTCCACAAGTATAGATTTCAGTCTTCATGACATTTAACTTAAGACCAGACAAATCATAGAATTTATCCAGGATGGTAATCACCCCCAACAATGAGTCCAATGATCCATGACAGAACAACATCAAGTCATCAGCAAAACACAAATGTGTAAGAGAGATCCTCTTACACCTTGGATGGAATCTGAATATTCCATTCATGGCAGCAACATCAAGCATCTTAGAGAGAAAATTCATTACAAACACAAATAGGTAAGGGGATAATGGGTCCCCTTGCCTATCACCCCTTGCACCTCTAAAGTAACCTACTAAGCTGCCATTTAAAGCTATTGAATACCTGGGAGTTGTCACACATGTACTAATCCATCTACAAAATTTTTTAGTAAGTCCCATAGCATCAAGAATGTTCAATAGGAAATCCCAACTGATTGAATCAAAAGCTTTCTGTAAATCCACTTTGATTGCACCCTTGGGGAGAGATTCTTTCTTGCATACCCCCTAACTATTTCTTTTGCTAGCAATGTGTTATCAATGATGCTTCTGCCCTTGACAAAAGCAGATTGACTAGCAGAAATCATACCAGGGAAAAACTGGGCAAGCCTAGTAACTAGGATTCTAGTGATTGTTTTATACACAACATAGCAGCAAGATATAGGCCTAAATTCCTTGGCCATGCTAGAGTTCAAAGACTTAGGTACTAAGACGATAGTAGTAGCATTAAATGCTGGAAGAAGATAAGAAGACTGAAAAAAGTACCTCACTGCATTGAGGAAGTCTCTATTAACAATCTCCCAAGCTGCCTTGAAAACCCAGGAGGTGTAGTCATCTGGGCCTGGGCTCTTATCCCTCCCCTGCCTGAACAAAGCCTCCTTGATTTCATTGTCTGAAATCTCACCTTCTAGCATACTCTCAGCACCAGCAGGCAAAGAATAACCCAATACATCTTTTAACCATTCAGGGTTGTTACTCTTAACCAAGGGATCAACAGTCCCTATAAGCTTACTGTAAAAATCCACCAGCTCAGCAACCATGTCATCAAATTTCTCTAGCAAATGCCCATTCTCATTCTTAAGAACTCTAATAGTGTTCTTCTTATTTTGAGACTCAACTTTTTGGTGAAAAAACTTAGTTCTTAAGTCACCTTCATGTAGCCAGTGAACCTTGGCTCTCTGTCTATAGAAATCCAGTTCATCCATTTCCAAGTCAACTAGAGCAGCTTGTATTTCCTTCTCCTCCTCCATCCCAGTCTGATTAGCAGCAGCAAGGTTAGCAAGCTGAATATGTTCTAGCTCAGCTCTTTTAGCAGCTACTCTTGACGAAATATCATAAAATTGAGTCCTATTCAAATCCTTCAAAATAGGCTTCAATCTCTTTAATTTGCAAAACAACACCTACATAGCATTACCATCACAGTGTTGTAACCAAGAAGCTTTAACACTGCTCAAAAAATTCTCACTTGTAGTCCAGCAGTTGAAAAACTTAAAGGGCTTCGGTTTATGAATCTGAGCCTCTTTTTGAGTCCAAATAAGCCCCAAACAATGATCAAATACTCCAGGAGCCTTGTACTCAGCAAAAGAAATTGGAAAATACAGCATCCACTGAGGATTAATAAGGATCCTGTCTAATTGGAAGCATAATAGTTGTATCTTACTAAGTTGTAGTTTTTAACGTTGGAAGCATAATATGGCTGAAAATTTCCCTTCGGGTGAAACAAGTGTTAAAGTTTACATTTTTTTTCATTAATGTCATGCTTTCACTCTTAAAATGGAGGTAATATGTATCTATTTAACATCAGAAGTGAAAGAATGAACTTTTTATATATTGTTGAGTTTGGGACTTGAAATGTGGCATTTGAATCAGATAAGGCAGCTGGTTAATGGAATTTATGTGTGGCCATGAAGGAATTGCGGTTCAAATCAACATTTTCTGGTATCATCCAGAATGGATAGCACGTCTCAGGAATAAGGATTCCTTTGTGAACCCTTCACTGATTTCTTGTTCTTTTTTGGTTACCAATGTTCAAAATTTGAATTTAAAAAAAATCAGTATTGCAGTACACTGAAATTTATGACAAAGCAGAAGTATCTCTCGGAGAGATCACTTTCAAATTTTATAAGAACAGAAACTTTGAATGTTTCATTCATTTTCAGACCAGAAGAAATAACATTATTATAGATGCAACATCAGGACAATAAACATGCTTGTCTTTTGCATACATATTATATATAAGAGGGGGGAAAATGACTTGACCCTACTGACAGCATCCAAAATCCTAAAGGAGAAAAAAGAAAGCAGAAATTTAATTGCCTTACTTCTTGATGGCCTGTTTTCTGCAACTTTCAGGCTTGTCATCATGACCCAAAAATGTAATGCCAGGGAAAGTTTAATGTTTTGAAAAATGTCTTTTCAAAAGTTTGAAACTTTACAGGTAAGACAATGACATTTCACTGTGTGGTTGTTTGTTTCTTAATGCAAGACAAAAGCTCAGACCATTTCTTGTCAGCTAAAACAGCTTCTCGATTAACAAAAATCAGTAGGGGAAAAGCCACTGTCTTTGCCCCATAAAAGGTCAAAGACAATGATTTTTTTTTTTTGCCTTCCGTCACCAATTAAGATTCAGATCAACTGTTTTCCCATGCAATGCAACTATCAAACAAAATCTCATATCAACAGACATGTGAAAGAGAGAGAGAGAAGGAAGAAAACAAACAACCACATTTCTCAACTCTGCCTCATTGATTTAATTAGAAAGCGTATAACATCTCACCATGAAAATCAGCATTTCCAAAAAGAATTACAGAAACCCTATTACCCCTAGCTTCCAATACTACTACTACTATACAAAATGATACATACATATATATATAGATAGATAGATGAGCGCACCATGCGTGCAAGGAACACAGGAGAGTGAGCTTTTTACAAATGATCTGCAGATGAAGTCCTCCTGGTTCCAGACCTTAGCCCGTCAAGGGCGAGCTTCCCACTGAAATCTTCTAATGCCTCATTTACCAGGGATCCACTGTAATATTGTTGTTGGTCTGCACATGTCCGGCCACTCTGGTTGCCAATGTCATATCCTGGAGATGAATAATTTGCGTCGATAAGCACGTCACCTTCCAATATACGGAGCACCTGGAAACTTAAAAAGTTAGAGCTAAACCTGTTTATTTGAATAACATTATTCAATATAACTTTAAAAGTAAAACAATGTTATGATAAAGTAAAAATGCGTTGAGATCCCACTGATATTAAGGCTACAGAGACCTACGTAAAAATAACAATAAAAAGAGTCCAATTGATATGCATGGCAAAACAAATTAAATTCCTCAGTACAACTTTTCTCATTACCTGTGACATGCGAGGCCTAGAATGAGGATCCCGTCTTATGCATAATGATGCGGCATGAAGCATGCAATAGACCTCATGCTCGGAGTAGCGATCCTCCAATCCTGGATCCACCAGTTCATCTATAGCATATTCTTCCAGAAGTGGACGGGCCTATCCAATATCACAAAATAAGAGATAAGCAAAAATAAACCAACGAATCCACACAGCTGAGAGGACATTAAAACGGCCAGAAAGAATTGTCTTGGTCCTTCATACATATGGCAGATGTTAATGAGACGTCTTTCATAAATTGTTCTTAAAGTTACACAGGAGAAAAGATGTAGAAGCAGAGTTTAAAACTTTACCCATTCAGTTAGACATTGCTGGCCTTTTGGCCTATTAAGGTCCACAGCTTTCCGTCCAGTAACGAGTTCAACTAACACCACTCCAAAGGAATAAACATCGGCTTTTTCGGTTATTTGGCCAGTTTCAGCATACTCTGGTGCCAGATACCTATGCCACACCATAATCCATTAGTAATTTCTTTATTTGCATAAGTTAGGTAAATTGTGAAAAACAAAGACGTCATTTTAATTTACCCGAATGTTCCAATCACTCTTGTTTCGACTCCAGCATCACCATCAGGCTGCCATCTGGCAAGGCCAAAATCACCAACCTAGCAAAACAAATCTGAATCAATACTTGCATGTACAACCATATTGAAAGTTTAATGCCAATGCACCAAAACCGTCTTAAAATTTGAACACCAAAACACATTGTTTTAATAGTTTCTTTTGGTGCGGTTATAATGTCTTACTAACACCAATGAAAGGAAAGGATTCTCTCCCTAATGTCAACGCTAGAAATTTACACATGAAGAAGAGTTAAAAGTTAGCCTACCAAAGGTTCAAAATCATGGGTAATGAGAATGTTGTTCGGCCGCATATCACGGTGGACAATGCAGCCAACTCTGCATTCTTCATGAAGGTATCTCAGACCTCTAGCAGCACCTACAGCAATCTTTTGCCGCGCAGACCATTCTAATGGTTCCCGATGGTACCCTGGAACACGTCAAATTTGTGGTACATTCAAAACAATGGTTGCTAGATAGAAATAAGCATATTCAAGAATAATAAATATTTTTATCTAAAAAATTAGTATGATCATGTTAAATCTACAGTAACAGCTCCAACTAAGTCCACTATCTATGGTCCTCTTGCACTTCTTTCCCTTTACCATCTGTGTTAGGGGGAAGTCAGGGTAGAGGGAACAACTTTTTTCCAGTTCGATCATCAAATCCAAATAATTAGGAAAATAAATTGTCAATAAAAAAGTGATATCAAGCCTCTATGTCTCATAGGTTTATAGCCGTCTTTAGGGGCCCATAGATGATGACTATATCAGCCACAGGTGCACACCAAAAATCATACATACATAGTGCAGTGAGTTAAAGATCAGTGAAATACCATATAGATGAGAATCTAGAGATCCATTACATATGTATTCATAAACCAACAGACGCCTTCTATCCTCAATGCAGAATCCGATCAGCATAACAACATTCCTGTGTTGAGCACAGCTGAGGACTTCCACTTCCGAGCAAAATTCATGATCTCCTTGAGAACTAGCCAATTTGTGTTGCTTGACTGCAATTGCTTGTCCATCTGAGAGTAGTCCTCTATAAACGGATCCAAACCCGCCCTCAGCCAAGAAATTAGCTTGAGAAAATCCACCAGTTGCAAGCTCCAATTCAGCATAGGTAAACCACCTTGGCGGTTTTCCAAATACAGGTGCCTTATGCTGACATATTGAACACAACGGAGGAGGGCCAGGAGGGGGGTTTCTCGACAATGCAACTGCTTCTCTCACGTTTCCACTAAATTCAATATCACTCCTAAAGCTTGATACTCCAATTCCAGCTTCTCTATCAAGTTTCGAAAAATTCTCCAGTAAGGCTTTTGTTGTTGAAGCTTGAGCCCTGACATTAGCTCGATCAGAAGGTTCTTCGAGGTATTGTGAGGACTGATGATGAGAAGCAAGATATTCTGTTATCCATGGTTGATACCTTAAAATCGCTGAAGATAAGGATAAATTTTCACTCTCTGTGTCTGAAATGGATTCATCAAGATCCTGGTTTTCCTTGATGACTAGTGATTGCTCTTTCTTCGAGTCTGCATTCCTTTCTGAGGAGCAAAAAGGTGAAGTGCCTGGATCAGAGCTAGAAACTGAAGAAGTTCCTGCTTCAGTAGCAGTGAATGTCGTCCCAAGCTCTGGACTGCTAGTTGGAGTGACAACGGGCCCTATATCGGATGATCCATTTTTGTTTTCGGGATGCTTTTCAGATGTTTCATCTGTCTCAGGATTTAATTGACAAGCTTCAGCTTCCTTCTCAGATGGCCCAACCAAATTTAAACGGAGCACTTTCGCCTGAGAACGCTTCATAATCACTATGTTGCATTGCAACTCCTCCATACAGCGCTTTTCCTCGTGTTTGAGCTGCCTGAAAAATGAATAAACAAATGGGGATATTACAACCATGCGTATATATATAACTTTTAGAATAGAACACAAAAAGAAAGGAAAGGAAGAAGAAACAAAGCAAACAGGATGTTACTTGTCCAATACAACCCAACTAGCTTTAGCTTGTTTTGCTTCCGCAGCTACAGCTCCACACGGTGATCCAGATACAATTTTTATCTTGACATTAATCTGTGCAATGAAGTTCGGAAACAAATCATTAGCAGGCAATGACATGTACATAAAACAATAATATAATCAAGCACCAGATCCAGGTATTTACCTTGTTGGGATCATAAACATCGTGGAGCTGGAGGATCATTTGGGAGAAGGAATCACTGATACCAGAATTTTGCTCCGAACTTGATCCGGTTTGGGACTTGCGGCTAATGCTGGCACAGTCACCAGAAAATCTTGGAAAACCCCATTTTCTACCTGGAGGGATTGTGGCATTTAATCATCGGGCAGGAATTATTGTTGAAACTTAAGTTAGAGTATTTGTAAAGAGTTAACACCATAATCATTTCTAACTGTGACTCTTCTAAGCCTCAAACACTTCCTATTCCAGAAAGAACTTAACACACTCAAGAAAACTAAATAAAATATCAGTTACGTTAGAAATTGCCAAACTGGAATGCAAAATCTGGAAGATAATCCATAGTCATATACTGTATTCATAAATCATTCATGTAATCAAATTTCTAAAAGCTCAAAAGAAAGAGAAAAAATCCATATTACCATCCGCAGGAGTTCAATCCTAAAATGTCATAGGTAGACGCAAAAGCAATAACAGAACAAGAACAACCTGAACAATGTGAAGGAACAACAAGCAGCGTAATGCAGTCTCCAGGTTGAACAACATGAGACAATGCCCACACCAGAGCAGTCTTGGGAATTTCTTTCGATGCCTTAACAGCAACCACAACTTTCTTGGCCATGCCCAACCCAGTTCTCTCTTGCTTTCCCTTCTGTTCTCGACTCATTTTCCACAAATAATTCCGATTGAATTTCCTCACTCCACAACGGATTCAACTCTTAAAAAACTATCTTAATAACAACTACCATTGTAGATGCCCCAAAAAACAGTCTTAAAAGGAACTAACAAAACAAAAGAATTGCATTATTGATCTGCCCCCACCATATTGGATTCAGTGTACATGTGCCACCAAAATGGCTAACTATTCCATTCCAGATTATCTGCTGAGAAACAGAGAGAGACTCTTCTTGTTAATTGATAGTATGATTGCAAATTGGATGAAGATCGGGCTACCTTTTCGTCACTATAACTCGAAAGTTAAGTCCTTTGGCTTAAATTAGAGGCACGAATTGAGAATCAAACTACTGTTTGACATGAAACTGCAAAACGACAGCTACCCCCAAAAGGTGAATCAATACAAATGAACCTGCTTTCCCCTTTCTTTTCTGAATGGGGTTCAAATCGTGATGTCAACACAGTGAAAGTAACAGCTACAAAACAAGAAAAGGTAGGCCGAGTATTTCTGGATCCGAGAATCAGTTTCCCTCCTTTTCTTCTTGTTCAGTTCTTCATAGAAACGGAACAAAATTTTCTGCACATTGATTCTCCTGTGTAGGCTTCCATACAAAGAAGATCAAATCACAATGAATGACAGAAGAAAAGCATGCTTTGTAAGGCAGCAGCTTTTTTGTAGAAGGATTTGACTCTTGAAATGTTCACAGCTAGCAAAAAGCCTCAGCTGTAAATAGAAAAAACGCAGCACCCTTTTCAAGCCTCGAATTCAAGCAACAAGCCTAGTTCAAATCCTGCAAAATCAGTGCATAATAAAATTGAGATTAGTACGTCAAAACTTAAACAGGTATTAGAAAATAAAGGAGTAAATATCAGTGTCATGCTTGTTTAGCCTGAAAATGCAGGAAAACGAAAAAGAACTGCCTAACGAAACAATTTCTTTTTCTATTTTCTTTTGCATAAAACCAAACCTATAAGGACAATCCATCAAAACAATAATTCCCTCCAAAATACAACTGAAACTCGTCTTTTAGACCAAAAAGGATAATGAATATCTCCCAAGCCCCCAACCTTCTCCATTTTAATAATCAAGGCTCGTAAATCTTCTGAAAAGCAGAAAAGCAAACAAGACAGCATACGTAGAAACATTTTAAAATAGGATAAACAAAATCAATAAACACCAGCTACCTCTTTAACTAACAATCAAACCTACATAAAATTGTTTTTTAAGCAAAACCCAGGCACCCTTTGACACAAAGTAAGCAACTTTCCCAGAAAAAGAAAATAAAAAAAGGCTAACATTGAACATATATTGCTGAAAGTGAGAAAAAAAAACATGAGAAACAAAAAGGTTTCGTGCCCAGATACGAAATAGTTACCTATTTGTTTCCATTTCAATCATTTTAATTTACTTTAACAAACACTGTTCTTCTTCTTCACCGTCTTATTTTTTCAGATCATATTAGCAACACCAAAAATAAGCAAGCTCAAACAAGTTCGGATAAATACTTATTTATACTAAACTTTCACTTGAACAACAAGGAAAGAAAGATGGGGCGAGAGAAACGGAAAGAACTTTAATAGAAAGATTTGAAAGAACCACCTTTGGCATGATGGCATCTGAACGCTGTGTAATGAATATCTATGCTGACAACGAATATAAATTTTTGCCTGTAACGCTAAACTGTAAATTTTTTATTTGTAAATGTGTAATAATGACATTATTTTTAATGAAAACTTTATTGAAAAATAATTATTTGTTTTTATATAATATAAATAATTCAAAATTTTATATCAAAATTTAAACTAATATCAATATTAAATTTTGAATTAATATTTTTTTCCTATTTCTCCTTATAAAATGAAAAAAAAATCAATTTAAAAACTTCATTAGTTTATATTAAAAACTCATGTTTCAAAGATAAAAATGAAAAAAAAAAGTTGTACGGTTGTAGACTTATAGTAATAGGGACACGGGCACACGAACGTAGGTGGGGCAAAGGAACAGTGTTGAAAACTGTAATGTACGAGAATACCCTTGGAACTTGGGTGGAATTTCGTGGATCGGGGATTGAGGTCAGTGAAGGAGCGACGTCGTTTAGGTATAAGTTTTTGAAAGGGAGAAGGCGCCATCTCTATAACGAAAAGGTTTAAAAAGTTGGGATTTAGAGGAGAGTTTTGTCGTGGGGGAAAAGGTATGGAAGGGAAGAGACATGGGCGGCGCACAATCACAAGTTTGTTTACGTTCCCGAGCTGATGCTACTGCCTGCGGACACTGTTTGCGCTTCGGCTTATCCAAACCAAACGTATCCAAGCATTTAAAGTTTCATGGACTCGACGCCACTGGACCACTTCATATCCCTTTTTAACTGCTATCACTTTTTAAATTGAGAAAATTTTTTCACACTTTTCAAAAATTTTCACACATATTTTACGGGCGTATTTATAACAAAAATCATATTGATAATTTTTATTTACGTGTCAAACATTCTTTTAAAATTTTATTGATTTAGTATATTTTGTAAAAAGATATGAATTATCATTTGCATCATTTTAGAATGGGTATTAGATCCGTAAAAATTTATAAAATGATATCTGAAAGATAATTAATTTCTGTTAGGATAATTTTTGTATAAAAACGCCAGAAGTAACAGTGTTTTGTTTGTTGGGAAAAAAATAAAATTCAATAAACTAATCATTTTCATTTCTTATTTTGAAAAATTAAGTCATATGATCATAAATTATTAATATAATGACTCAATTATCAAAATAAAATGAATTAAAAATATAATAATTAAAAATAATTTTTTTAAAAATCAATGATAAAAATAAAATATATTAAAATATTTGGTATAATTATAACTCATGTATTTTCAATTATTATATTAAAAAATCAATTATAAATTATGATAAAATATTTTTAGTTATTATCATCATCAACCGATTAATGGAGCATATATATGAGTTATAATTTAAATTAATCATTTATTATGTTATTATTCAATTTAATTAAGAAAAACTATGGTAAAATGTTTCTAAAATAAAAGTATAAATAAATACATGAAAATCTAAAGATTTTTCCTTTCTTTTGTGTTACACTCTAAACTTGTAATCAAAATCAATAAAAAAGAATAAGGTAAAGCTAAAAAATATCACATATATATTTAAAATATTATTTATAATATTAATTTTAAAAATATAAAATAAATATTAAATTCTAATTTTATTAAAAATAAATACACATTATTAACTGTTGTTAAATAAATAATAATTCATTTGATCCCTCGATTGTAATTAAAGTTTATTTTAATATTTTTTTATATTTTTAAACAAGTGATTTTAAAAGTCAATAATTTTTTAAAAAAATATATGAAAATTATATTCTTTTTAATTATAAAATATTTCTTATTATCATCATCATCATTTTAAAAAAGAAATACTAGTTATAAAATATTTATAAAATTATTTATATTTTAAATTAATTACCCTCAAAGTTTTCCTATACTAAACTATACATATAAGATTTTGAAAGGGCAAAAAATGCATTAAAAAGTGTTAAGTGGTAATTAGTAGACATAATTGTATTGTGTAATATAATGCAAAAATCAAAATTTATCGAATTATAAAATAATTTGCAAAAGAAGATTTAAAGATTTTAATGCAAAAGTATTTTAGCACACAAAAAATGAAATAAAGTTGAAGTTTTTACACAAAAATTATCTAAAAAAATTAATTACTTGTTAGACAATGTTTTAAAAAAATATGAATTTAGCACTTGTCTCAGAAAAGCGCGGATCATCATATGCTTATTACCACACGAGGTGTTACATCAGCGTAAGACGCGAATAATAATTTACGTCATTCTGTAAATAGTGCTATATCGATAAAATTTTCTAAAAATGTGTCCGACATGTAAATAAAAACTGTTAAGATGAATTTTTTTTATAAATACGTCTATTTCACAAATTCACGTGTTCAAATACGAAATTTATATGAAAAATAACATTATGTATGTTTTACTATTGAAATTATTTTATAAATTCAAAGACAAAGAAATATATAATATCATATACATACGTGTCCATATATTACTTTAGATAAAAAAATAATAATGAGAATAAGTAAAAAAAAATATGTGCTAATGAGATAAATTAAAAGAATAAAAATGATATTCTAAGAAAATAAATTTAAGAATACATAATTCTGTTGCAGAAGACGGCTATCGGATAGAGCAAAATCGTAGCTGATAATTTGAGAAAATAAAAATGAAGATAAAAGAGACACAAAATTTACGTGAAAAACCCCTGAATAATATAGGGTAAAAACCACGGGCAACGGTAAAAGAATTTCACTATGAGAAAATAGGAATTACAACTTCTCTCAATCAACCAAGGAGAAAACAATGATAATTCTCTCTTGATAAAAAGGAGAAAACAACTCTCAAGAAACTCTCTAAATTATCTCTAGTATTGGAAGAAAGCTAGAATGCTTTGGGATTGTTTTGAAGCTAAATGAGCTAGGGTATTTATAGTTGAAGCTTTAAGGACTAATTTGTAAATACCCTAAATTATAATGACTAATTGCATAGTTTTACCATCCAAAATTTTCAATAATTTGGTGGCCAAATTTGACCAATTTTGCTGCCCCATTAATGCCACCAAATTGCCACCCATAATGTTGACTAATGATGTAATTCGGTGTGCCAATTTTCAACAATCTTCCACTTGAAGATTTGATTGGAACAATCATATCTTCACACCATTCTTTCTACCTTGTACCTTTCATGTTGCTTACGTCTCTGACAGGCCACAAGAGGATTGACACCAGGTAAATTTATCAGCGTTGATTGTCTTCGTCATAAAATCTGCTATGTTGTCTTTGGTATGGATCTTCTGCATATCTACTGTCCCTTCTTCCACCTTTTCACGAATAAAATGGTACTGAACTCGTATGTGCTTTGTCCTTGAATGAAATGTTGGATTCCTTGCTAGATGCAAGGTACTTTGACTGTCACAAAACAAAGAGACATACTATTGATTGTGGCCAAGCTCCTCCAATAGCATCTTTAACCATATTGCTTCTTTACTGGCTTGTGTAGTTGCTACATATTCTGCACCCAACTTACAGCTCCACCAGTAACCTTAAACACATATCCTGTAGTATATTTGCTTTTATCCAAGTCCCCTGCATAGTCAGAATCTACATACCCATTGATTAGTAAGTTTGATCCTCTGTAATATAATGCAACATTTGAGGTCCCTTTGATGTATCTCAGGATCATATTTACTGTATTCTAATGCTCTTTTCCTGGTTTTTCCATGTACCGACTAACCACTCCCACTACTTGTGCAATGTCTAGTCTTGTGCATATCGTAGCGAACATTAAACTTCTCACTGCTGATGCATACGGTACTCGAGACATCTCCATCCTCTCTTATTCACTGCTAGGACTCATACTGGAGGATAATTTGAAGTTAATAGGAAGAGGGGTAGAAATTGGCTTACAATCTTGCATGCTGAATCGTGACAAGATTTTCTTCAAGTAATTCTTTTGTGAAAGCCAAATCTTCCTATTACTTCTGTCTCGGTGAATTTGCATCCCTATAATCTTGTTTGCTGATCCCAAGTCCTTCATTTCAAATTCCCTAGCCATTTGTGCCTTCAATTCTTCAATATGATCTTTGTTAGGTCCTGCAACCAACATGTCATCTACATACAACAGCAATATAACAAAATCGTTATCACCAGACCTCTTGAAATAAGCACAAGGGTCTGCGTTAAGTTTGTTGTATTCAAGGCACATAATGAAGGAATCAAATCTCTTATACCAACACCTTGGCGCCTGCTTTAGACCGTACAGAGATTTGTTCAACCTGCAAACCAAGTTCTTCTTTTCTTTTTCTTCAAAACCTTCAGGCTGGAGCATGTAAATCTCTTCTTCAAGATTTCCATGAAGAAAAGCTGTTTTAACATCTAGCTGCTCTAGATGAAAGTTCAATGTAGCACACATTGCCAAAACTACTCGAACTGTTGTTAGTCGAACCACAGGAGAAAATATTTCATTGAAATCAATACATTCTTTTTGAGCATATATTTTGACCACCAGTCTTGCACGATACCTCTCAACCTGATCGTCACCATTTCGCTTGATTTTGAAGACTCATTTGTTACCAATTGGCTTCCTTCCTTGTGGTAGTGGCATAAGGTCCCATGTATTATTTTTATGAAGGGCTTTAATTTCTTCTTGCATCGCCATCATCCACAGTGAAGCATCTAAGTTGTTTATTGCCTCCTGGTATGTTGATAGCTCACCGTCCTCTGTTAAAAGGCAATATGCAATATTACCTTCTATAACATAATCTGAGTGCCAATTGGGACGTCTTCTCATACGATCTGATTGACGAGTTGTTGGAGCTTCAGAACTCTCTGGTTCTTGTTCATCATGTGCTGGTTCTGCTTCAGAAGAATCTCCTTTTTCAAACTTTTTTTCCACATGTATCTGAGTAGTCTCTGACTTTTCAACGCTTTCATCGTCTTATTTTCTTTGTAGTTTATCTTCTACAAAGATAACATCTCTACTGATGATCACTTTGCGGGCAGTGAGATCCCACAAGCGATACCTCTTTACTCCATCATCATACCCCAAGAATTTGCATTTCCTGGATTTTGGATTTAACTTTGAAATTTCTTGGGAGTTGTACATCACGTGCACTATACTTCCAAATACATGGAGGTTTGAATAATCAGCTGGTTTACCAGTCCACATCTCCATTGGTGTCTTCAGCTCTATTGCAGTTGATGGAGCTCGATTCACCAAATAACAGGCGGTATTAACTGATTCTGCCCAGAATGATTTTTCTAGGCCTACATCCCTCAATATTGCTCTTGTTCTTTCTAACAAGGTTCTGTTCATCCACTCTGCCACTCTATTTTGTTGAGGAGTGTTCGCCACTGTGAATTGTCTTTTGATGCATTCTTTCCTACAAAAGTCATCAAATTCTTCGCTTGTGTATTCTCCTCCATTATCTGTTCTGAAACACTTGATCTTATTTCCAGAATCAAGTTCCACCCGCGCTTTGAAGTTTTTGAAAGTGGAAAACACATATGACTTCTTCTTAATAGGGTACACCCAACATCTCATGGAGTAGTCATCAATAAATGAGACAAAGTATTTTGCTCCACCTAGGGATGTAACTGGTGCTTGACATACGTCAGAGTGAACCAATTTTAGAACACTTTTGCCTCTAGAATTTTATGTGTTGAATTTCAATCGGTGTTGCTTACTTGTTATGCAATGCTCACACAAAGGAAGTGATACCTTTGTTAAGACTGGACGTAGCTTTTGCTCCACAAGGACTTTCATTCCTTGTTCTGACATGTGTCCAAGTTTCTGATGTTATAACATTGCCGAATCTGAACTACATGAGGCAACAGAGGCTTATGCTTCTACCAAAGTCTCTCCCTTCAGCATGCACAAGTTTGCAGCTATCTTTTCACCTTTCAGCACTACAAGCACTCCACGGAACACCTTCATGATTCCTTTCTGTGTTTCAATCTTGCTTGCATTATTATCCAACAATCCGTAGGATAATAAATTTTTCTTCAGACCTTTCACGTGCCGCACATCTCGAACAACTTTAATTGTTCCATCATACATCTTCAATTTGATGGTTCCCACGCCAACGATCTCTAAGGCATAGTCATTGCAACTATACACAGATCCTCCTGAGACAGGTTCATAATGATGGAACCATTCTCTTCTTGAGGTCATGTGATATGTTGCTCCCGAATCAATGAGCCATATATCTGCAAATCGTTTTCTTCCTTCCACGGTGGTTAACGCTTCACAGCATAGAGCATCTCCATCATTTGAAGTGTTTACGGTATTGCCTTGTGGATTGGAGTTTTTATTTAGACTCCAACAATCCTTCTTCAAGTGACCCTTCTTTCCACAGTTGTAACACTTTAAATTCTTCTTGCTTCTCGACTTCGATCTACCATGTTTGTGACTGCTGCTTTGGTCACGTTCTGTTGATCTCCCTCTCATCGTTGTCAACGCTTCTGCTTGTTGCAGATTTACTTGTCTGTCTTCCTTGTTCTTGTGCCGATTTTCTTCTTGTAGAACAGCAGCTGTAACGTCATCAAAGACTAGACTGGTGACATTACTGTTTGTCAAGTTGATGATGAGTTGATCATACGAATCCGGTAGACTTTGAAGTATAAGTTTAGCACGTTCTTGTTCTCCTATTTTACAGCTTAAGGATGTAAGCTGAGAAAATAAAGTGTTCAGTGTATTTAAGTGCTCCGTCACTGAAGTAGATTCTGGCATACAGAGAGTATACAATTTTCTCTTAAGGAAAATTTTATTGTGCAGCGATGTGGCCTCGTACAGTTTGGTGAGATGATCACATATCTCCTTAGTTGTATTCTTCTCCTCGATACTTGACAATACTTCATATGCTAATGCTAGATGAAAGTTTGTCATAGCATTTCCGTCCATTTCGATCCATTTGTTGTCGTCTGTGAAATCTACTGGCCTTTCGCTGATAGCTGCTAAACAACAGTCTTTCCTCAGGATGGCCTTCATCTTCAATTTCCACAATGAGAAATTTCTCCCATTGAACTTTTCAATATCAAATTTCGTTGCCATTGCTTCGTTTACGGATAGCTCCCATTATATCACTATCGTGAATAGTTCTCTGGAACCTTCAAAGAATGGGTAATAACTTCTTACTTTCTTATGTTGGAGGATCCACCTTTTAGTGGCAACCACAAAGACAATAAGCATATATTACACACTCTAATCTGGCTCGGATACCAATTGTTACGGAAGACGGCTATCGGATAGAGCAAAATCGTAACTGATAATTTGAGAAAATAAAAATGAAGATTAAAGAGACACAAAATTTACGTGAAAAACCCCTGAATAATATAGGGTAAAAACCACGGGCAACGGTAGAAGAATTTAACTATGAGAAAATAGGAATTACAACTTCTCTCAATTGACCAAGGAGAAAACAATGATAATTCTCTCTTGATAAAAAGGAGAAAACAATTCTCAAGAAACTCTCTAAATTCTCTCTAGTATTGGAAGAAAGCTAGAATGCTTTGGGATTGTTTTGAAGCTAAATGAGTTAGGGTATTTATAGTTAAAGCTTTAAGGACTAATTTGTAAATACCCTAAATTATAATGACTAATTGCATATTTTTACCATCCAAAATTTTCAGCAATTTGTTGGCCAAATTTGACCAATTTTACTGCCCCATTAATGCCACCAAATTGCCACTCATAATGTTAACTAATGATGTAATTTGGTATGCCAATTTTTAACAAATTCAACCCAATAAAATTACATTACTTTTATGATAAAAATATATATGTTTTATTTTGAAACTGTTATAGCTGAAAATAAAAAATAAATTAATATATGAAAATGGGAAATATATATTAATTCACATGTAATAAATAAATATAAGGAATATTACTTCATAGATAGTATTACCCTTTCTTCCAAGCTAAACCTCTGTCATTGGAACCTACTAAATATTTTATTATTGGTGAGTTTTGTCGTTTAAGTGGAACAACTCATTTTTTAATTAACTAGATTATATGCACATGTATTGTATTAATATTGATAAGTTGTATTTGAGGGGAAAAAATTACAAACCATAAAAGACAAACGATCTTCTCAATTAACAAGGATGAAAACAACGATGATACAGTCACATATTCCGACTAATTTTTTTTTTTTTGAAAAAAATTCTAACTACGATGTTTGAATTCATATTGACCTCTAGTAAGTGTATATATATATATATATATATATATATATATATTCAAGACGGCCCAAATTTACTCTCCAATAGTTCTATATAAAACAAATATTTGTGCTGTTTTGTTGTGGGCAAGCTTTAGGAAATTATTGTCTCATGCTTGATACTTTATTTGGGAAGAAATCGAATAAGCATGCTGGGTTCATCAATTTCGAAAACAACAATTGCATCCCTTTGTTTCAAGAAGAAAATCAAATAAATTACAAACACAATATTCAAAATAGCAAAACTAAATAAATAACCATTTTAAATTAATAAAATAAATTGAATATTATTTTGAAAAATAAGAAAAAGTAGAGCTTAATTGCTGCAACAGTAATCGTAGAAGGAATAAGACATTTTACCAACTAAAAGAAGAAAAATACGTCAGCCCAAACCGGGAAACATTTCCTCAGGATTACATAATCTCCATGGCCAAGCTTCAAACTTGGGCATAAATCACCAATCCCATCACCGTGATGGATTCCCCCCACCCCCAAAAAAAACAATTTGTAAACAAATATAAACGATTAAAAAGTTTTTTTTTGGAAAAAAAAATAATTATGTCATTTTATAATTTAGATTTAAAATTCATTATTATTTCATATCATTTTCAGAAATTAAAACCTACATAATTATAATAATTTATTTCCAAAGGCAATCAAATAAATAACAAAAAGAAGATAAAATAGGGAAAGAAGTTCTCAACAAAATATTAAAAACAAATAGAATGTTATTTTAATAAACAAAAGAATACACTCCCACTAAATTGTTTGACGCCCTCTCCTATCAAAACTACAGATTAGTTATGCTAAGCTAAAAGACATAAAACTCTTAAGCCATTTTGATTTCAACTAATATTTTAACTTTTTAATGTAAAACATGAAGGGCCTGGGGAAAGGCCTCATGGCCAGTGGTGGCTGACAACGGCATCGTTCCTAGTTTGAAATCAACTGAATTAAGATGACCAAAACTGGTACTAATGTTGTTTCCGTCGATGGAAATCCGGGTAATAAGGTGGAGCAACACACGTTCAAAGTCCTCCCCGTTGCTCCACTCGCATATATGTGCCTTTACTAAATTCCTGTTTTTGCTAATCAAGTCCCAAATTGGGAAGCCCTTCCTTGGCATTACATAGTCCCCATCGCCAAGCTTCAAACTTGGGCAGAAATCACCCAGCCCATCTCCAAGGTAGATTATCGTTTTCTTCTGCTCCTCCATAGATAAAGAAACTTGTATCTTTTCAATCACAATACCCTATAGAGGGGAATTAAACATAAGCATGTAATATATGGCGTGATTGATATTTACTATGATTTTTTTTAAGTTTAATATACCTTGCACATATTTGGAGGGCAGCTGGGATGAACACATCCGTGAGAAGATTTGGTGAAATCGTGGTGAGGAAAGATTCTTAGCCTGCCTTGTTCATCAACAAAACTAGGGTTCGTATGGATCTCCGAAAAACATTCCCTCAGGCCATGATGCTCCAATATTGTGTCGATGAAGAACGTGTTTGCATCGCTCACAATCTTCAACTCACATCTGAAAAGTAATGTCGTTCCGTACCATCACAATTTTTAGTGATTTTTTTCATTATTGAGGAAACCGAACATGCAGAAAAAAGTTTTAGACATAAACGAAGAGAGAATAGTGTGTTCCTACCCTAAAGCTTGAGCTGACTTAATGGCTTCGATGATTCGAGGGTGTATCGGAGTTCTTTTCAAAACAGCTACAATATCCTCAATTCTTGTTCCTTGCGAATGAACTTCTTTCATCGTCGATCCTGTAAATGATTAACAACAAATCCTATTTTTCGATTGGAAATAAACATTTCGAAACCAAGAACATGCATGCAACGTGAAAGACAAGAAACCAAAGACTAACCATGAGGGAGTTCCATGGCATGGTAGGAAGGAGTTGATTGAACAACTCAGTGGCACCCAACTCATCCACAACCCAGTTATCGCTATCGCGATCGATAATCGTTTTATCGAAATCGAAAATCACTACTATGCCTGCACCCGCCATTTGTGGTCGGTGATATTACGTAAACCAATAAAACCCAGATGGGTAAATTACAAAGAGAGGTATGCTTTGAAATTCTGTGATATCAATACAAGGAATGATATGATATTTATAGATGGTTCAAGGGTCGTAATTTGGCGGTCTGCTTAGTCAAATACCATGTCGGTGTAGCTGATGCGAGGAAAGTTCTTCCGTGGGGTGGAATATAATAACGCCACGGGAAACAAGAGTCGTTCGATGATGTTGACTATTTTATGATTAGGCAACCCCTTTCATGGAAAAAAGAAGGGGGCAGGAATATGGGGAATATGCCAAGTCTAATTCATTGAAAATCGGGAATCGCTGTATAATTCGGTTCAATTTACATCGGTTGAACCGCTATTAGTGGACCGGTCAGAACCGCTGAACCGTTTGAACTAGACCGAATGAAAACCAGAAAAAACCGAAAAAAAACCCCCGAAAAAACGTCAATTTTGTTTTTTTTTTTAAATTAAACCAAACGACGTTGTTTGTTAAACGAGCCAAGTCGAACTTAAGTATTGTTGAGCTCGACTCGAACTTGAAAACTTTAAAAGTAAGATCAACTCGACTCAAACTCACAAGCTAAAAATTATCAAGTTCAACTCAAACTCGAAATATAATATTGAAACTTGAACTTGAAAAGGCTTAAACTCAAAAAAAAAATTAGAAGCTCGATTGAAGCCTAAAATTCGAGCTTGATTGGAGTGAAATAATAGTTCACTAAATACTCACCAAAAGGCTCCATGATTTTGAATGCCAAATTACCTCTATTATTTATAGAAGTTAGTTGGGATGCTCTTCTATGTTTCTTAGTCATGTGAGATTGTTTTGTTCTCATATTTTTTACTCTTTAGACTTTTGGTATACTCTTCTATGTTTCTTAGCCATGTGTGATTGTTTTTAAAAAAAAAATTAAACCGAACAATATCATTTTGTTATGATTTTTTCAGCCCCAAATTTATTTTTTAATTATATTTATATAATTATATTTATTATTTAATATGTTTTACCTTAAATATTATGTTGTAATTAATTTGAATCATTTTGTTTAACTTGATTTTATAGTTTTTAACTTATATATGTTATGACTTATTTTGAATATGACTTGTGATATAAAAAATTATTTTTTATTAAATATTTTTGATATTTTTATTTAATTTTTTAAATAATTATGACATCATCTGGTTCTTTCGACCGGTTCGACCGATTAAATCAATGAACCGATAATATAACCGGTTCGCTAACCGAACCGGTTCTGAAAATCATGCTAATTCCTTTTAAAACAGAAAAAGGGTGGAATGTGTGGAAAACATGTCCCGTAATAAGATTTTTTCTCTTTTATGAAATTTAATAAGAAAATAAATATCCTTAATTTGTTCGACTTCTCTAACTTACTTTATACAGAGTCAATTTAAATTAATACCTTAATTTTTTCATATAATAAGTTTATTTTTTTTTTTATTTTACTTCTATCAAATTGACCTACGCGGTAATACGAATAAAGGAGGTGCATTTATATGACTTTGAAATCTGTAAAAAGTTGTATATATCCGAGGCAGTCCAGTCGTCGATGATGGGCCTCTCTATATATAAACATTGGGTACAGATTACAAAGGTCTTTAAAATATTATATAAATATTTTTAAAAACATTGAGCTTTTACAAAATTGAAAATAAATTTTAAATTTGATTAGATAGTTGCTCTCCCATTTTTTTAATTTTCTTTAGAGTTTATATTTTTTTATAGATTAGGTTAATTTTTTTATTTGATTTTATTTAATCGACAACGACATTGGTTTGTATATTGATTGTTAACCGTCGGTTCTCTTTTTTATTTCTTTTTTTAATTTTTTATAAAAATAATTTTATTTTTATGACACATTTATCTTTATTTTTGTGACACGTTTTTCTCTGTCTTTGTGGTATATTTATTTATGCCTTTATGACACATTTTTCGTCTTCTTTTTCAATCGTTTAATTGTTCTTTTATTTTATGTTTTTCTCAAGGTTGAATTTGACGACGTCACGACTGATCAAGATAACATTTATTTGCAACCCAATTGATATTACCTGCTATGGACCCTTTGATTGAATTTGGATACTTGATTTTGCAGTCGTGGATTGTTTCTCATGATGTTTGACTATTGTTTGCGGTTCTCAATAATCTTTTAATAGTGTAATCATCTTTTATGATTCATTTGTCGATGCATTCATATTTATTTGTATATATTTTTTGTCTGAGTTTTTTGTTGGAATTTTAATATTTTCCATGTATTTCCTTAAATAATCTAAAGTGGTTAATTTTAATATTATAAGAAAATGTTCAATTTATACATTAGTTTAAGATGATAGTTATAAACTCTTGTTTACTCTCTATTAAAAATATCTTTTAAATATTTTTAAACAATAAAAAACACTTTAATTTTATTTTAATTAATCAAATTGTACACCGAACCTCAACACCAAAAATACTATACTAATACGGTCCAGATTAGGAGCAAAGGAACAATTTCTTTATTTACAATTACTTCAGCCACGCTTCCATTATTTGAAAATAAGGGACATAAGACCTAAAAATCACTTCAACAGACCATCACACTTCTACTGAGGAACAGGCATGGGTTTAGGCAAGGAATGGTTGGATGCCGACATGGTTTGCAGTTTGCAGTTTGCAGTTTGCAGTCAACAGAGAACAATTGAGCATCAACAGAAACCACGCTAATTAGTTGCAAAAGAACTTGCTCTAAGTCTTCACCATCACTCCATCCGTGAATCTCAGCCTCGATGAGCATAGGATTTCTGCAAATTAAAACCCAAACTGGAAAATTCTTCCTTGGCATCATATGGTCACTCTTTCCGAGCCTTAGGGTCGGACAATAATCACCAACACCATCTCCAAGGTATATGATCTTTTTCCTTCCCTCTAAAGAAGCTTGAATCCTTTCTATTATCATCCCCTGTTGCAAAACAGAGCAGAACCCAATGATTAAAATTGTCAAACTTTATATTATATTATATAAAATGAAAACTCCAAGCTATTTGGAGTTGGATATGATACCTTGCACATATTTGGGGCGCAGAGGTTGAGGTTACAGCCATGGGAACACTTGATGAAATCATGGTAAGGGAAGATCCTAAGCCTGCCTTCTTCATTGACAAAGCCTGGGTTTGAATTGATCTCAGAGAAACATTCCTTCAGCCCTAGATGCTCCAGGATTGTCTCGATGAAGAACATGTTTGCATCACTTACGATCCTCAGTTCGCACCTGGGTAAAGAAAATCCCAAACCAAATCGATTACTTTACAGTCCAAGATGTTTCATTTTTACAGATGAAACAGTAAGAAGTAAGAAGAGAATCATACCCTAAAGCATGAGCTGATTTAATAGCTGCTACAGTCATAGGATGGATGGGAGTCCGTTTCAGAACATCAACAATGTCATCAATAGTTTTCCCCTGCGCGTGAATCTCCCCCATCATCGTGTCCTGTTAGTTTACGCCACCAAAAACGTAAATGTCTAAATCAATATGTTTTGTTCAAATGGAAAATACAAGAACAAGAAAACAAAGGGAGATGTTGTTGAGGTTTACCATGAGAGAATTCCAAGGCATGGTAGGAAGAGGCTGGTTAAACAAATCGGCAAAACCCAACTCATCAACAACCCAATTATCACTATCACAATCAATTATGTGATTTTTAAATGTAAAGAGTTAAATTCATCGAATTATTTTAAAATAAAATAATTTGATATAATTTATAAAATTAAAAAATTAAAATTCTTGTTATAAAACTTACATTAAACATTCCTTTTAATTTTAACAATAAATATTTTATTTATAATAATATTTTAGAATAACTTATTTATTGCCGAAACACATAATTAAGTAATCGTGGGCTTCAAGTTTAGCATGCCAATAACTTATGGATTGGGCTTGACTACGGAACTTGAGTTTGGGTGACAAGGAATTTGGGTGTGGGTTATTTTTTTTTAAATATGACTAATAAATATTGTACTATATGTTATATTTATAACAACCAGATCGGGGCAGGTCAAAATAATGTTACTTGAGGCCTGATTCGAATTAAAAATGGGTTTATTTTTGGAATTGTAATTGAAATATCATTCTTAAACTCAATAATTACCTGTCAGACACTCTCTCCACAAATATTACTGATCTAATATCCTTTTTGACACAATGGCAATATAGTATAGATCACCATCCGCGCCTTCGCGGTGTTCTGACACATATGGAAGGCACATATCTTTCCTTTAATTTCACAACCGTCCGTCTCCCACATTTATTACCATCCGTCTCCCCATTCTCTCTTCCTATAAATATCAAACCCAGCACAACTCTCAAACCACACTCAAATCTCAATTTCTCTATTTCTTCCTATTATCAATCTTTACATTAAGAAGGTAACATATTTTCTTTTATATTATAATTATTTAATAATTTATTATTTTGTTTTCAACTTTCCAAGTTCATCAATATTTAAGACCAAAGGTATGATTTCTATATTCTGAAGTGGTTTGAATTAATCATGTATGCTTGTGTCATGTGCTTATTATTGCGTTCTATAATTGTTTCAGCTGTGTGATTTGTATGAAAATGATTCAATCTTTGACAAATTTGAGCGTTGCCTAAGTGGTGATGGATTGCGAGTGGCAACAGGTTCCTACAGGTTCGTGTTTGAACAAATGTTTGTACCCTAACCCGTTGTTGTTTTTATCTTCTTCCATGTATCGTAATATATTTCTCATGTTACCTCAGCAATTTTTTCCGTGTATTTGGTTGTGCCCCGGGAAGCACTGAGGCAACAACTCTGGAAGCCAGCAAAAATCCAATGAGGTAAAATTTTCACTAACGAAGTGTAGAAGATTAAAAAAAAACTACTTCGAATCTTGATTTCTGTAAAGATGTTGGTAGTTATAAACATGCATGTGTTCTGACAGAAGACAAGTTCAGACTCCCTCAAGGCCTTCCAGATCCCTAAGTAGTATAACACGTGTTGTCAGACGAGGTAGTGAGTCCATTTTTATTTGTTTCATTTTATTACCTCCGAACTATCCTGCCGTATCACCGGGGGTGCAGGTGGCTGAGGAAAGTGAACTGAATTGCTTTCATTTATACTCAAATGCTTTTATTTTGACAAATGTCATAACAGGAGCAGAAAACCCCGGAGTTGATGCGAACGGAAATTCTTTTGATTTCACAACAAAGTTGCTGCACCTAGCATGGCACCCTACTGAAAACTCAATTGCTTGTGCTGCGGCAAACAGCTTGTACATGTACTATGCGTAAAAGATGGTCCAAGAAGAAATGTATTTGCTTGGTTAACTTCTTTGAGTTGCTGATGATAAAAGCTTCTTTCCCTTTCCCATGCCAAGTGCCGACCAGTGAGTTACAGCTTACATTAATTCTCACATTTCCAGTGCCCCTAAAATCCTTGATCACATCCTATAGTATAGGGTCAAGAAATGGCTGTCATAGATCCATGAGGAAGCAACCCGTCTTCGTTCCCGGGTAGGCAGCTTGATTATCTTTAACTCTTCCAACACCGCCACGTAAAACTATAAAACTTTGTCTGTTCCCTTATTTTTTTTTATTATTTACCCCCTCCCCAATGAATATGGAGTAACGTTTCTAGATTTGTGTAGGGCTGAAGTTAGCAGGAAAATTGTGATTGTATCTCTCCTACAACAAAACTAAAGGATGTTTGGAACTTCAACATGTAGTTTCCTATTTTAGATATCACGTGCGCTATTTTTTGGTCTCTTCTCAATTGATTTTTTTTTTACTGCAAATACCGAGCTTAAAAAGAAAAGGATGGCTTGTATTTGAAACTAGCTAGTTTTATGTTTATGTTTCTGCTATTTGTTTCCCTCTAATCATGTATTTGTTAAAGGAGTTGCTTGGAATGTAGTGTGATCTTCTTCATCCACATTCAAAACAATAAATTTTAAAGTCTGTTTCAATGGATTGACTTGATTAATCATACCCAGTGTTTTAAGGCATCGATTCTTCATAACATCATTTTAAAATGGATTACACTGGATTCTTATCATTTGGTGTGAAAAATGTAATTTTACCATTTTAGAGGGTTAAATTTTACACTGGATTCTTATCATTTTGTGTGAAATATATAACTTTACCATTTTAAAATGGGTAAACTCAATTTTAACCATTTTAAAGAATGGCAGTTTGCGAGCAACATGTTATATTAATGATTAAATGTAAGAATTAAAGTTATTGGTCGAGAATTCATGGTCTTAATGGTCCATTAAGAGTTCTTATAAAGACAAAAAGGATGAGTGGGTAAGCCGATTTAGAAAAAAAAAATAGAAATATAAAGAAAGTAAGGAACAAGGTTGTAAACGAGCTTTGTCGAATTCGAGTATTGTTGAGTTAAACTCAAATCGAAAATTTTAAAATGGAGCTCGACTAGGCTTGAAAACTTGCAAGCATAAAATTTTCAAGCTCGACTTGAACTCGAAACCATAAACTAAAGTTCAAAAAAGCTAAAAAAGCTTGAAAAAAAAATCTTAACTTAACTCGGTTAAAGCTCAAACTCAAACTCGAATTTGAATATTAAATATATTTATATTGTATTTTTTTAAAAATCAACACATAAATATTAATATTATTCATAATTTAATTTTTTTTAAAAAATAAAATTTTAATATATTATTTTTTCGAGTAGCTCGTGAGTTTTTTGAGTCGAGTAAGAAGTAACTCGCTTCTACTCGTTAAGAACTCGAGTCAAGTTTGAGCTCGATTCAAATCTATTTGAATTAAATATTTATCAAATTTTGATCGAATCGATTTCGAGTAGCACGCGATATGGCTTCTATCATTTACTGCGTAATAAGGAACGTAGAATCCGTACGAAACATTATTGAGCTATTCCAGGCGTGTTGCATTCAAGCAACACATATTTAGACAGGACCCAGGCCCTTCCTTTGTGGGCTTCTTTGGCCGCACCCATCATCTCCCTCCTTTCTCGTGCACGTCTCCATTACTCGCCTTCAATCATAGCCGTTAAAAACAATTAATTAAATTCATATCTTTTGAATATTTATACCGTTCAAAATGTTAATAAACACTGTAATTTTAGTATGGTTTTGTATGATATCTAAAATGATCTATAACTTGTTAAAGCCTCAAAACCTTTTTTTTTTGTATATTTAAATATAATTTATAATTTTAATACAATACTAATAATTGTATTAATCAAATTAAAACCTAATCAATCAACAAATTAACATTTATCCACATTCTCTATTTTCTTAGTTTAGAAATACAACAATTTGAATGATGTAAATGTATTCCAAATTTTATAAAATTACTATAGCACTATAAGACTTTCCTCAGCCTCTAATGTTTTTGATACAATATTAAAAAAATATAATTCGTTAAATTCTTAAAACAAAATTTATTTTATATTTTAGTTCGATTGAATTCATCATTTTTAAGCATTCTAACAATAATATTAATCGAATTAATATTCGATCAATAAATTAAAATTAAGTTAAAACTATATAAATCAATTGTTCTTTAAAAGAAAAAAATCATCGACGAGAACTAAACAACCAAATGGCCAAATTAATTACTAGGTTTTCTTTCCAAAGATGGTGTAAGAACCATTAATCACATAGACGGTGTTGTCTACCATTAATCACATAGACGGTGTTGTCTACCAACTCATAAAATATTAAGGTAAACTACATTAAATGCCGTTAAACTTTTCCTGTTATCTTGTTTATACCACTAAATTTTTAATTTTGTTAATTATAACATTGAACTTTAGTTTTACATTCAATTATGATACTCCACCGTTAAGTCAATAATGGGACGATGACATGCCTAACAATTACTCACATGGCCTGTCACACTAAAACGATGCCATATTGGCGACGATTATTGATGTCCAGAACAACGTTGTTTCAGACATTAAACTTTAGGGGTGAATCGATTTTGCTATTGAACGTTTAAACAATTTATTTTTTTGGCACTGTAATTTTTTATAGCCGCTGATAGCCAATAACCATCTGTCACTGGTCTTCTTTCGCATCAAGATCGGTACAAAAACGTTCATATTTAATTTTTCTTCTTTCTCCTAGGATTGGTTTTCCATGAAACCAACTTAAAATCAATGAAAATATATTTAAAGTTTGATGTATTAATACACCGATCTCTTTCAATTATCATCTTATGAGACTATTTTTGAGGCATGCCATTTGTCTTCTTAAAAAAATGCTTTTCACCATTTGGATTTTTTAATGAACACCTTAAATATCGCAAATCTAAGAAAGCCTTTAAACATTTAAAAATGATAGATTTGTTTGTTTAATTTCATCGATTTTGAGTGAATTTCGTGTAAAAATAATCCTATGATAATAAAGAGAAGGAAATGTGAATGTGTTGGTATTGATTTTGTCACGAAAGAAGATCGGTGATGAGTTGTGATTGACTATCAATGACTGCTACAAAGTACAATGCAAAAAAGTGAAGTGTTTAGTGTCAAAATCGAGACACTCCTAAATATTTTTTTTTTTGCATCAAATAGCCATACTAGAATGATTTTGTTTTGACATGTCATTTCACGTCATAAGCGTTAGTCATGTCATCATTCTATTACTGGTTTAACAAATGAACAACATAGTTAAATGTAAAATTAAAGTTCTGTGATTGCTAAAATTTGAAACTTCAATGATATAAACTAGTTAATGAACAAAGTTCATCAATATTTGATATAGTTTACTCAAATATTAAATTATTTATAAACAAAACAAAATAAAAAAGTCAATGGATACAGATATAAAACAAGAACATTAACAACATTTGATCTAGACATAAGAATATATAAAGATACTGTTCAAAATACTTTTTAATCAAAGCTTTGGGATTAGTTTTTAACTAATCACTACATTAGTGGGAAAGATTGTTGAGCCAACCCTAAAACTCAACTTGAAAGTAAAGCGGTGAGCGTCACGCGGAAGGCACATTTTAATAAAACTCTGCATTCTGTTCAAGGATCTGTGTTCAAAAGCCGGCCCCAGTCTGAGAAATTAGGTCGGTGTTTGTCTTCTTCTCTCTTTTATCATGAATTTATTGTTCTGCACTTTTGATGGATCGGAAGCAGAGTATGTCTTGCCTTTTGTTGAAGGCTTCAAATGTTTGATTGATTGTTTCCCACCTTGTATGAATCCCAAGATATTGGTCTGAAACAAATGAAAAAAATATTAGCCTTCCTTTTTATTGTCTTCCTCAGTTTCACAGTTTCATCACCTTGGACTTTTCGTCACTTTGCAAACTTCAAAGGTTAACAGCTTTTCAGTTCCTTTTCTTCCTTTGCCGCCTTTCCCATTTCATAAACAAAAATACAAGAACTTATCACCAGATTTAGTCAGAAAGTGATCAAAGTTTCATTTTTTAGTCGTCTCGAATCTGAAACAGTGATATTTGTTAGTACTTTTTTTTTTTGAGTTAATTGAAAACTGAAATGGAAGAGCTGACGGGTTTTCGACAAATGAAAGCACTGGTTTTTCCAGAGCAGGAGCAGCTGAAATGTCCACGCTGTGATTCAACCAACACTAAATTCTGTTACTACAACAACTACAACTTGTCTCAGCCCCGCCATTTCTGCAAGAACTGCCGTCGTAACTGGACCAAAGGCGGCTCCCTTCGTAACATCTCCGTCGGTGGCGGTACCCGCTAGAACACCAGACGCTCCTCCTCTTCCTCCTCAAACAATAGCAATCAACCCAAACGCCAGACCAACCGACACCAAAAACTCCGTCACCCCTCTCCGCCGTCGGTTCTCAAACAGGTTCTTCAGAGCTCGGCAGTTCAGAATTCGGTTCCCGGTGCCGAGCAGACCCGGATGTATGCAATATGAAGGATAGCGGTGGGAGCTTTAGCTCTCTGCTGGCATCGAGTGGGCAGTTTCGGAACCTCCTAAACGGGTTGAGTCCAAATGGGTCAGGTTCGAAAACAGCAGGCATGGATAATTTTGGAGTGAAGTTGGCTTCGGGTCGTGGAGTGGATCCGGATTCGCATTGAGATCCGATATCGGAAGATATCAATAATAGCAACAAAGAGGCTGAAGAGAGATAACTAGGGAGACATATAAATGAACTGAACGTTCAGCGAACCGTTCATGAATCGTGCGGTGGGAAGTTCGTTTATGTGTGTTTATTTATTAAATGAACGAACATGAACATAAGTCTCGTTCGTTTATTTACGTTCGTGAATGTTCGGTTATGTTCGTTTATGTTCGTTCGGTTATGTTCCTTTATGTTTATTCATTTATGTTTAACTTAATCTTCTTAAATTAATTTTGGTGACCAATTTGTAAGTTATAATGTTATATTATAACTTTAGATTTTTTAAAATTACATTATTAAAAATATATTAAAAATCCTAAACCCTAAAACTTAAAACTCTAAACCCTAAACCTTAAACCCTTATTCTAATTATTAAAAATCCTAAATCCTAAACTCTAAACCCAAATCTTAAACCCTAAATCCTAAACTATAAAACCTAGAACTTAAACCCTAACCCCTATACCCTTAATCTGATTATGTGATAGGAGTTAAGTTATGCACATGAAGGTAACATACAAATTATGCAAAATGATGTTATGTGACTCCTAAATAAATCATTCGCATACTTATACATAAACATATCAACGTGCAAAATAAATATACACAACTAATTAAAGAAAACAATCCTAAACAGGGATTAAATTAAGAGAAATCTAAATGTGAGAACTAATTTAAGCTAAATATACTAACTTTAGAATGATGATTAAATTCACGTAAATGTAAAATTAAACTTGTTATCGACCGTCACTAACTTGTTATCGAAGTCATTTCCACATATTAAAAGCCCCTCCAGGGAAAAAAAAGGATAACATCATTTAATGAGCTGCCAAGTGGTTCAAGTTTAGAGAGGCAAATTACCTTGGAGCCAGGCTTCTAAACTTCCATTTGGAACAAGCTCATAACAAAGCAAGTTTTGTGAAGAGTCACGACTGCTATAGTAACCTACAAGTTTCACAAAATTGCAACGAAGCAATATGCTAAGCATCCCAACTTCAACTAAAACTCTGCCCTCCCCAAGCGTGCTTGCAGGTGCAAAGTTGTTTGTTGCTTCTTTGAGCTCTTCATATTGTAGAAACCGAGTGCTGCTTGGGCGGGGAAGAGACCATGTTTGTGCAACCGTATCTGCAGTCTTTGGTTTTACTGCAAGAAAAGAAAAACCTAAGCACTCCGCAAGACTGAATTAAAACCAGTAATGCAGAATCAATCAACATTCTTGTTACAAGGTTTTACAAGATGCACAAAATCACACAACTCAAGCTTTAGTTATTAGCTAACCAAAAAGAAAATCATAGTCATTGTGGTTAAACATACCAGGTTGTTGAGGAGATGCTTCTGCATTCCCCCACGAAATGCACAAGAACAAATTATAAGAACGGATATTATAGCTAACCGAAAAGAAAATCATAGTCATTGTGGTTAAACATTTTCGTAACTGGCATTGCTGATGAGAGAAAATGCAAGAATAAATACATCAGCCCCACGATAGCTCAGTGGCCTTGCTGAAGCAATATCCCACATTGGGGAAGTACATGAGTGGACCACTTATTTGACATTATAAATAAAAGGCAGCTACCTCATTTCAACATACTTACCTGGACTGGGTCAATCGAGCTTCAATCGAGCTCAAAATTGAGCTTCAATCGAGCTCGAGTCAAGCTTTATTCGAGCTGATGAAATTTTTTTGAGTTCGAGTTTTTTCGAGTTCGAGTCGAGTTTCATTATTATATTTCGAGTTCGAGCTGAGCTTGATAATTTTAAGCTTGCGAGTTTTTGAGTCAAGTCGAGCTTGCTTTTAAAGTTTTTGACTTCGAGTCGAGCTCGACAATACTCGAGCTCGACTTGGCTCGTTTACACCCCTAGAAAGAACAATGGAAGGTAGGGTCTCCAACATTTATGTTCATTTATGTTCGTGTTCATTTATGTTCGTGTTCGTTTATGTTCGTGTTCGTTTATATTCGTTTATTTATTAAATGAACGAACATGAACAAGTTATATTCCTTAATAAACGAACATGAACAAAAAAAATTGTTCGTTTATGTTCGTGTTCGTTTATGTTCATTTATTTATTAAATGAACGAACATGAACAAGTTATATTCCTTAATAAACGAACATGAGCAAAAAAAAATTTGTTCGTTTATGTTCGTGTTCGTTTATGTTCGTTTATTTATTAAATGAACGAACATGAACATACCTCCGTTCGTGTGCGTTCGGTTCGTTTACAGGCCTATACCTAAGTGTACAGGGAAGTGGTGACGGTGGGGAAACAAGTTGTTGGACTGGCTGTAGCAATGGTGGGGATACCAGTGTGCCATACAGGAGATGACAATGCCACAATACTTCAATTCTGCAGTATTATAGAGATATTGAGTGTTGGTTTTCTTCTCCATTTTGGTATGATTGTAAGTGTTTGATATTAGATAGGAATAAAATGGGTTTTTTCGTCCCTTTTGTTTGAGATGTGCTGTAAAAGAATTTGACAATGCTTACATGCTATTGTTTTTATATGTTAGGTTAATCTTATTAGTTGTGGCAACCCTTATTATTTCAATGAAAATGTTATTATAAATAGTTTTAAGATGATAACACATGTTATTGTTTAGAGGAATATTTAACATTGTTTTTTAGATTAAATTTGAGACAACTATCCTTCTTTCCTACAAAGAAAATAATGTAATAATTTTTATTGAGCTCCTGCCACAACTTTCTTCTCTTCAAAAGGATCAATGAAAACTTGTAGGACGCAAATGATGGATTATACCAAACTTGAAATATGGGGGGAGACATTGTTTTGGAAGTCCACCTCGATGACATAATGTATCAATGAAAATATCTAATTTAAATGATCGTCGATTTTTTAATAGAAAATAACGAGTTAAAAATATATAAATAATCAAATGATTATTTTATAACTTTTAATAGTTAATGACAACAAAACACTACTCTATAGTCAAGGAAAATTTTAATAGTCGATAGATTTAATAAAGTAGTAACCTATGGTCAATATATTATTTACGTACTTTACCTAATAATTATAATAATAATCGAAACACCATAGGGAGCTTGCCGTGTAATTTTCCATTATACGGACTAGCAGTTAAAAAGAAAAGGACGCGCACAAAGTGGGAAGAAAAATAGAATACCCAAGGTCATCTCTCGCTGTCGCAGCACTCTTTTCGGCTACCGTATTCCTCTTCAACGATCTTTCCCTTCCGCCGCAAGAAAGGGCCACGTGCCGCCATTCTTTCTATTTATATTCATACAAACATACGTGTGAATTCACGTGTGCACATAAAATTTTCATGTCACAATAACTTGAACGGAACAAATCTAGTAAAACCCTCCCGCAAAAGTAATGTACGGTGGCTCCTCGAAGCTCGGTCGTGGTGGACGGGCGGACGTGGGAGCGGAGGCCTTAGGAACCGCTCTTCATTTCCCCCGCCGCCACACCGCCCTCCTTCCGCCACCCAATCAGGTAGGCTTCCCCTTGGCTCCGCCTCTCGTAACCGCCCCGGTATTGGGGGTGGTTCAGGACCTGCACCGTCTATCGAAGAGAGCTTTTCGCTTGTTTATGGGAATAATCCGTTGGCTTTCGCGATGATTATAAGGTTGGCGCCAGATTTGGTGGAGGAGATCAGGCGGCTCGAGGCTCAAGGAGAGACGGCCAGGATTAAGTTTGATTCAATTCCGACTCACCCTACTGGGAATGTGAGGTTTTTAAACAAGAATTAAGTTGTGCTTGGTCATTTTTAAAAAAAAGTTATTGCTATTTATTTCGAATTGTGTTTTTTCCTTGGAGTTGGAATTTTTTTTAGAACAAGAATTAAGCTTGATTTGAGTTCATCTGGGTTAAGCCTAGTTTTTATTTTCTTAAACCGTACTTCTAATTTTCGATGATATAGGGGGATAAAAATAAAAAAAATTGAGCCGATTTATCTTAAATTTTCTTATTTTTGAACCGTTTACAATGTTTGTTTTAACATTTTGGAATTTCAGTTTATGTTTTTCTTTTTCATTTTAGGGTTATATTTTACTAGCTATATTTTGGTCCTCTGAATTTTGCTTTGGGTGTAACTATGTCAACTTTGTGTGGTCGTACTTTTAAGTTCTTGCTTTGGGTATAACTATGTCAATTTTACTTGTTTCAACCTATTTTAGCTTCAAATTGGGTGACTTTATGGGGTAAGTTGCGAGTTCTGTTATGGTGATTGTAAGTCACATTCTGTTATTTTATATAGGTTCATTGTGGTGGTTTACTGGAAGATGTTTAGGTACATTGTATGATTCTGCTGAGTTTGCTTGTTCTTTTATCGTTGAGTATGTAGTATTTTTTTCTTGATTCTGGACTTCTAGTAGGCTAATGGGGAGTTGGGTCTACTTGGTTTGCGTAATTCTTACAATGTCTTGAGTCCAGTGTGCCATGATATTTTTTCCTCAAATGTGTATGTATTCAATCTTATTATACTTTCATCGTTGGTTAATTTTTAGTCAACGTTTACAATGTTTGTTTTAACATTTTGGAATTTCAGTTTATGTTTTTCTTTTTCATTTTAGGGTTATATTTTACTAGCTATATTTTGGTCCTCTGAATTTTGCTTTGGGTGTAACTATGTCAACTTTGTGTGGTCGTACTTTTAAGTTCTTGCTTTGGGTATAACTATGTCAATTTTGCTTGTTTCAACCTATTTTAGCTCCAAATTGGGTGACTTTATGGGGTAACTTTATGGGGTAAGTTGCGAGTTATGTTATGGTGATTGTAAGTCACATTCTGTTATTTTATATAGGTTCATTGTGGTGGTTTACTGGAAGATGTTTAAGTACATTGTATGATTCTACTGAGTTTGCTTGTTCTTTTATCGCTGAGTATGTAGTATTTTTTTCTTGATTCTGGACTTCTAGTAGGCTAATGGGGAGTTGGGTCTACTTGGTTTGCGTAATTCTTACAATATCTTGAGTCCAGTGTGCCATGATATTTTTTCCTCAAATGTGTATGTATTCAATCTTATTATACTTTCATTGTTGGTTAATTTTTAGTATATGACTATTTAGCTTTCATTTCTAAAATTTGTGATTCTTTCTTGGAATACGATATTAATTTTCAAGTATTTGTGCACATGATGTAATAAGGGTCACTTTAGGTAAGAGCAGTTATAAAACATGGAAGTTCATGGACCAAAACCTCTAAAAAAATATGCATTTGCAGAAAAAGAAAGCTAAACTGGCCAACTTGTTTAAAATGATGGGGCTATCTCTATCTGCCAATGTTGGTGTTTCTGGCGTATATTCAAAAGGTTGTATTATTTACATATCCAGTTTGATGGTAAATAAGTCCTGCATATCATTGCACAAGGATTTAGTGCAGGATGGATTAAATTTGATTTTGATGCATTATGTTTTCTGTGGTACCTTTGTCACTCTATTTTTGTAGACCACATCAGTGGTTTCTACTTATTTTGGGTGGTTTTAAAATTATGCAGAAAATTCTCATGATTTATTAATGACCTTTATGGGATGATAGATAGTTAATTAATTTGACTAGGGAAAATTGGTTAAAGCCTCAGAGTTTTGTTAATTTTCTTTGAGATGTTATGCTAATAATTTTGATTTCATGTTGTATCCTTGGTTTAATGACTTGGACTACAGAAAACTGGTTTAGGCCTGAGAGTTTTGTTCTTTTTTTTCCTGAGATGTTGCTACACTAAAGTATTGATTTGATGTTCTATTCTTATTTTGAACTAATGATTGTTCCCATTATTTGTTGAGACTTTTGGAGGCAGAACTTGCAAGTTTCTTTTTGGTGTTTGGTTCTTTTTTGGTTAAACTTACATTTTTGTATGGTCTGTTAATTATTTTTTTTTGATAAGAATGACAGGCCTCCTTAAAAACCTCCTTCTTGATTAAAGAAGGAGGAAAAAAGTGCCTTAGAAACTTTATTACTCCTCCGAAATTACATAAGATTTAACATAAACACCATACTGAAAAAACGAAACAGACTAAGCTACTCAACAGACAACCAAAAACCTAAAACTCAAACGATACAACGCATTGGAAACGACTAAACATCAACCAATTCCCATCTTTGCTAAACTATCAGCCTCCCCATTACATACCCTTGGAATCAATCTAATTGAGTGCACCCTGTCCGAGATTAAAGATGAAATCTCTTTAACTAATGGGAGGATAAAAACAGGGGCCAAAGCTGGGTATGGACCCATTCCACAGCCGACTTACAGTCACTTTCCACAATCAACCTTCCAACATTAACCCAACAAGAAGACATATAGATTTCAATGCCTCTCTTAATAGCCTTTAACTCAGCAACCGGCGGGGGACCCTGGCCTACATTTTCTGAAAAAGTCAGAAGGGAGTTGCTATTCCAGTCTCTCAAAATACCTCCTATACCTCCATTTGAGCCATCAAGTCTAACAGCTCCATCGACATTCGTCTTCAAAAAATCCATAGGGGGTGGAATCCAGCGAGAAACCTAAAAATTGTTAAGGTTGAGAGCTTTAATACCATCTGCAAGAGATGGATCACCAATCAACACATCCTCCTGAATAGGAAACTTAGGATACTTGGCTAGAAACCATTTAGATAACCTGAATCTAGCAATAAAAAACAGAGACATCCTATCCAAGGGGGAACCTTCGAACACCATCGCATTCCTAGCTTTCCAAATCGACCAAAATACTACTCCCGGGATAAATTTCCAAATCAACGATTTCCCCCTCAGCTCACCCCAAGAACATAGCAAAGAAGGTGGATCCTTTGGAAGGACTAAGGCTATATCCCAAAAGCTTGCTATCTTGTTCCAAAGTTCCCAAACAACATCACACGAAATAAATAAATGCTGAACTGATTCCACCTGTTTTTTACAAAACGGACATAGAATTTCATCCCCTAGCTGCAAACCTCTTTTCACCAACTCCTCTCTCACTGCCACTTTCTGATGAGCTAGCTGCCACAGGAAGACTTCAACACGAGGAGGAGATAAACCCTGCCACACCCCTTTTACCCATAAATCGGACCCCCCAGACACCTTGCCGAGTTCCTTTCTACAAGATTTCACTGAAAACAGTCCATCCCCGCTTGCAGACCAAGAAAGAAAGTCTTCAACTGAATCAGTCAGTTTAAAATCCTTCAGTTTTGTCATTAAATCCAGCCACTGATCCAACTCCCAGTCACACAAATTCCTTCTGGTTTCGATGTTCCACACCCAACCGTTCAAATCTGAACTTCCAAACTCAGCGACCATACCCCATTTATTTGTAGACAACACATACATTCTAGGGAAAAGATTTTTTAAAGGAGACTCATCAGCCCATGAATCCGTCCAAAATGCAATAGACTTTCCATTTCCCAGTTTCAACTGGGAGTTTGATCTGATATGTTCACCCTCCGAGTCGCTCTTCAGGAAATTATTGGCAATCCCTCTCTAAATCCAAGAAGATTTGGGTGAAAAAACCTTGCTAATAGACATGGAATTACTACTTACCTTGTGCATGCAACATAACACACTTTTCCACAAGGTATTTTTTTTCATTGGCGAACTTCCACACCCATTTTCCCAAAAGAGCCCGATTAGATAGGTTCACATCAAGAACACCAAGGCCACCAGATTTTAGAGGCTTGCAGACTGATTTCCAATTAACCCAGTGTATCTTCCCTTTTTCCTCATTATCCCCCCATAGGAAACTGACCATTAATGAATTGAGCTTCTTACCAATTTTACAAGGTATTCTAAAAAGAGATAAGAAGAATATTGGTAGGGATGTTAACACCGACTTCAATAAAACTGTCCTGCCAGCCAATGAGAGACAATTAGCTTTCCATCCGGCTAGTTTGGAACTAAAATTCTTGAAAACTAGATCCCATAAGGCTTCTGAGTTTTTCTTAGCACCTAGAGGAAGTCCCAAGTAATCTGTTGGAAGGGAATCAATAGAACAGCCCACCGAAGATGCCCATTCTGATAAAACTTCCTCTTCCACATTAATACCAAATAGCTTACTCTTAGCTAGATTAAGATGCAATCCTGTCATAACACTAAAAATCCTCAATACTCTCTTGACATTTTTAATCTGGGAGAGAGATGCTTGACATAAGATGATCAAGTCATCGGCAAATTGTAGATGTGACAATCGAACATAATTTTCAGATTCCCCAATAACAAAGCCTTGAAACAGACCCCTGTCAACTGCTTTAGATATCATCAAATTAAGCAGCTCACCTACAATGTTAAACAGTAGCGGAGATAAACTGCACCCTTGCCTAAGTCCTTTGGCCATGGGAAACTCTTCCGATGGAGACCCATTACGAGAACCGAGATTGAAGCTGTTGAAATACACTGAGATATCCACGACAACCATCTCTTACCAAAACCCATCTCTGACATTACTCTGATTAAAATTAGCCATTCCACGGAATCATAAGCCCTACGAAAATCTACTTTGAAGACAACCCCTTTTAACCCTTTTTTCCTCCAGTAATCAATCCCTTCGTTTGCTATAAAAGCACAATCCAGCAACTGTCTCCCCGGTATAAAAGCAAACTGAGAGTAACTAATAATATCACTAACAAAACAACTCAGTCTCTTCGATAGAACTTTTGAAAGGATCTTGTATAAACTGCCTACAAGGCTGATTGGTCTAAATTCCTCTACACTGTCCGGATTAAGCTTCTTCGGAATAAGTGTGATAAAAGCATGGTTTATACCGTGCTCCCATTTCCTTCCAAAATAGAAATCTTCAAAAAATTGCAACACGTGCTCCTTTAAAATCGGCCAGCAGTTTTTAAAGAAACCCATGGTGAAACCATCGGGTCCTGGAGCTTTAGAGCTGTCTGATGAAACTATAGCTTGCCAAATTTCATGTTCTAAGAAGTGCTCTTCAAGCTTCTTAGACTGATCCCCTGATAGCTTAGCAAAATCTAGTAGTAAATGATTTGCTTGTTGAATCTGGGGGTGCATGGAGCAAATTGAATGTTCAACGTGTCTTGGATGAATCAACCACGAATCAAGTTAAGATGCGGTCAGAGGAAGCAGAACGCATGCATAAATCACGCAAGTATGTTATCCGGATGGTTTTCTCATATTCATTGTCTGCCTAAGCAGGCATATTTGTCTCCCCTTTCCCTAATTTACTTAGTTGTTTATGTTTACTTAAGATGATTCAGATCTAGATACACATTCTAGTATGATTGGTTATAAAAGTAGATGTTCTCTTAGCATCTAACATGATGTTAGTAATACTCAATATGTAAAATGACACCTCTTGACATGATATTAGAAGATGATTCTTCACATTAATTTCTCTGCATCCCATCCCATTTTTATTAATGAATTTGGCTGAAATTTAATAATCTACCGAAGAAACAGTAATGACGTTATTGGTATGCATAAATTTAATCTACGAGCCCTTATTTTATGTTTTATAATGAATGCAGTGGAGTGATGTAGTCAAGCCAATTCCTGGAGAAGCAAGCACCACATAATCTTGAGAATTCTTCAGAACTCCTCTATCCTTTTAATCTTTGAGACCTTCCATTACATTTGATGTTTCTGACGTTGAAACTTGCCTTCTATGTTTCAGTTATAAAAATAATAAGCTTTTATCCAATCATCAGTTTCAAATCAATATCATTAAGTTTGATACAAACAACCATTGGATCTTTGAAATCACCTTGTAGACTATTGTTTCTGTCATACCGGTTGTTTTCATGATAGTAGCATACATAATTTTTCTCATGTTGCTTATTTTGAAATCAGAATTGCTAAAGTTTGCACTTTTCTATCTTTTACCGTATTTCTGATGTTTGGTACTTTTTTAAGATTCAGAATGGACACTAGCTGAAAAAGAACAGTCAGAAAGATGTGCATAATGCTCCATATTACAGAGAAAAGTCGAACAATATTAGAAACCCTTCTAATAAGTTCTTTGTTATATTGAATTTTTTCATTTCCTAGTTTGTATTAGAAATTTGGATTCTTCTCGATTATGTTTCATGAAGTGAAGAAGAAACTGTGGCCTTTTGATTTATCTTTTATGTGGTTCATTTTATTAATTTTGTTGTAAAGGTGTTATGATGCTACACTTTTATGTTGCTAATCACTTTTCTAATACGGCTAATTTTATTATTTTCATCTTTTCCTTTTTGGTGTTGATATAGAGCCATTATATTAGACCATGGAAACCCATCTATGAAGAATCAAATCAAGCAATTAGTTGCTGCTGAAGGTAAGTATCTCTTCGTGATATTGTGTTTGCACCCCAACCCCTCTCTTATTCCATACAACGTCTATTTTTGTCTTTTTCTGACATCCACCAATGTAATAAGCATCACAACAAGGGCGTGCCTGGACTTGGGTCTATTTAAGATCTCTTCCTTTGCATATCTTAGAATGTATATTCACATGATTTTCTTTTGGGTAAATATACATTTTGGTACTTGAACTTGGCTTCAAAGTTCAATTTGGCACCTGATTTTGTCCAATTAGGTGTTTGAACTGGGATTGTGTTATACAAGTTATCCCAAATTACGACTCCATTAAAATTTTTAAGGGTTAAGGTTCAGTTTGGTACACGAACTTGGTTTTGTGGTTCAAATAGGTTCTTATGGTTTTTTAACCAATTTGATGCAAGAAGCCAAGTTTAGGTACCAAATTGAACCTTAACCCTTAAAATTTTAATGGTGTTATATTTTGGGTAACTTGTAGTACCAATATATATATATATATATATATATATATAGCTTTTTCTTTTTGTGGTTCTACTCTTATGATGTCCGTTTTATCGAGATGAGATCTTAAAGTTGCTTCTTCAATCATGAAATCCTATAGTAAAGAGGACATTTATTTTTAGCCTTGGGCCTCTCTCACTTTAGGGAAACAGGACTTGCTTGCACAATACCTACTAAAAAATAAAAGACGAAAATGTTTTCACTGAAAGTAATTGTTGGTTGAGAACATTTTAAGATAAAAATATGACAATTTTTAAAGCATGAATGTTCTTTGTCTTCTGTCTCGTGTTTGCAGCTAGTCCATGGAAGTCTCATTTTAAAAAGGAGACCGCTTCTAAGAAGGGTAGAGTTGAGACACCTCAAGGTAAATAATTTGGATTTCATTTAAATAACTGAGTATGAAAATTACCTTTTTCTATTTTTGTTTCTTTTGCACGGTCTCTACAAAATTAATAATATGTGGGAAGTATTGAGATTATACTTTGATTAGTTGCAGTTTGGCATTCTTTCTCTTCTGTTTAAGTTTATTGACAAGTGTTATGGCAATGTATGTATGCACTAGTTGCAGTTGGAGGCCCTCCAAAATCTGGCTACAAATCTGGTTTAATTTCTGCTGCTACTGCAAAGGGAAGACACTCATCTTCACCTTTACCATCTCCACCTGAGCGCTCTGGTTCTGCAGCATCTCCAATTGGAATTGGAAATGCTTCCAAGACTTGTGCAAGCAGTGAGGATGTTATTCCTCCTCGGGTGAAAAGCAAAGAAAATATTTCTTCCAGCTATGAGAAAGAAATTCTAACCAGGGCTACTAGTGTAGTATGTGAAATGCAAGAGCGCAGGGGAGGACCTAAGCCAACCGAATTGCAGAGTCTTCTGATCAGTCTACTGAAGGAAAACCCCAAAGGGATGAGCTCAAAGGCAAGGGCTAGGGTTGACTGAACGATTTAAATTAACTGCCCTTCTTTTGCTATTAGGGCATGTGGTTGGCTGTTACTTTATTTTTTGGGTCATTTTATCTCTTAGCTTCTCTCTCTGTGCAATGGTGGCAGGCCTTGGAGAAAGCTGTTGGTGATACAATTCCAAACTCTGCACGAAAGATTGAACCCATTTTAAAAAAAGTAAGTGATGAATCCTTGATGCAAAGTATTTTTAAGAATAACATGTAAGCTTAAGTCTGTCGAAACGATTTTTTTCTTGAAGGGTGAAAAAGGTGAGATTTTGAAAACCACATTAATTCTTAATTGTCTCTTTTCATTTTAAAAACATATGCGATTTAGAAGACCTCTCGTTTCGAAAAATTTGAATTTCCTTTACGATCGACAAATAAGGTTCGAAGAGTCGCCACCAATCTTTGATTAGGGTGTGATTGGACACCCAAAAATGCGTTGTCATTTTAAATAAAAATTAATTTTAATTAAAACAACAAATTGAGGTCTGCGTTACCAAAATCCGAGTTCGGGAGTCGGTTACGTGTAGGGAAGGATTAGCACCCCCACAACGCCCTAAATCGGTACCTAGTCGATTAATTAACGTCTTTGCAATGAACTTTATAAATTCGAGTTTATTTTGATTCTTGATCCCATAAAGTAAAAATGTAAATTTAAAACATTCAAAAACACTCAAACAAATTAAATTAAAGTTACCAAGTCATTTTAGAAAGATAAAGAATGTTCGATTATTTACAAATATCGAGACCAGATCTTAAAGATATAACAACCTTTTCTCGATATATTTAAATAAACGAACATTTCTTTTTCTCTCGTTCCCAAATTTTAGGTGACGAATCAATTTTTTTGGTTTCACTTTCGGGATACACTTTTATTTTAAAATCATTAAAAGCGGACCTCAAATCAGTTATGACTGCCCACTTCAACAATTTAAATTAAAAGGGTATTACCCTTAGTCCGATTATGTCGTATGGTCGAGTTATGCACAAGAGGATGTCATACAAGTTGTACAGAATGATTTCAAGAAAACTTATACCTAAATAAATACACAAATGAATAAAAATGCCATGTCAAACAAACATAAGGACTGAAATGGAATGAGCCACAAACTTTAAAGTTAAAATCATAAATTCAGCATGAATAAAGGAACAAAATTACTAACATGAAAAATTCAGCCTAGGGATTCAAACGAAACATGCAAAAACATAGAAGCAATATGCCTAAAATAACAAGAACTAAATGACACAACATTTGGGACTGAACTTAAATACACATAAAACTATGAAGATCAAATTAAAAAATAAGATACTCTATTCATGGATTCAAATGAACTAAACCAAATAAATGTATGACTAACTAGGAAATAAATCCACAATTACATGCTGGACCAAAATGTAGACTTACAAAACCGCATAGCAAATGTACAAACATAGAATAATTCAAAATAACTATGTTCAAGGACTAAAATAGAACGTGCCAATACTTGAAGACCAAATGTGCAAACGAAAGAAAATGTATACCATATCATTCAGGACTAAAATAAAATGTACATGAAAGATGAAGTCCAAATTATAAAACAAACAAGACTCGATTGGGACCAAAATGCATGAAACTGAAAAGTTAAATGGCTCAAGCGGTACATAACACAAGATCCTTAAACATCCAAACGACACCGTTTTAGTAATCTAATATATATAACACTTAGGTCTAAAAACTTAACCCTATCTTCATTTGTAACCCTCAGCGCCGCAATGCTCCCTTCTTCTCCCTCTCCATGCGCAGTTCTCACCCCTTAACCCTCTCGGCTGCTCCTCTCTTCTAACTCACAAACTCACACAGCCATCTCTCGACCACTCATCTCCTTGAACCCTGATAACCTAACATCGAGCCAACTCATTTTCTTCACTTCAAACTCCCTAAAAAACGAACACATAAGAGCCTAAACGACTTCCTCCTTTTAACAGCCGAGAGCTCAGCTTTCGATTCCGGCGACAAAGTTCCGATGAGACTCAATCCACTCAGGTAAACGAACCTTTACCTCTCTTTTCTTTTCATTTCATCATTTTTTTTTTGATTTTGGATTCCCGACTGGTTAACGATGATGATGGGTTTTGAAGTTTGTTTGGTTTTTTTTTTTTTTAAAAACAAATCCTATCAGCGATTGTTACTAACGGATTGATTTCCTAACAGGATCGGAGACCCTTCTCCACTACTCTGAATAACCCTAAATAACTAAGGTAATATCCCTAAAACCCTTACCACTTTACTTCTCATTTCATAATTCGTCTATAAACAACATATCAGTAGACAGAGAGAAATCAATACTGAAAATAATCATAAAGCATGAATCGAAAAGAAATGAGGAAAAAAAACCTCTTGTATTGCTTTTATTGTCCTTGAACCGTAAGATTACAGTATTGTTCCTTGTCGCATTCTTCCTGTTACTCTTGAAAAATACCTCCAATTCAAATATTTTCTCTCCTTTGAATATGGACAATTTGTTTTCACGCCTTTTTCTTTTTCTCCCTATATGTGTTTTCTGTTGTTGTTGTTTTTTTTTTTTCGAATGGTCTCTGGTCCTCCTCCTTTTTCTCTCTGATTTCTGATGGTTAAATGCCTCAAAAAAACTGACTCCTTACAGTTTCTTAATTGCTCAAGTAGTGTTCTCCTCCACTACCGATAATGGCTCCTCTTTTGTTAACTGCCTTCTCACGTTTATTTCTGGTTTTTTTTTAACTCCCACTGCTTTCATTTGAAAATGGTAAAGGCCCCAGAAAAATTAAGCATCTACAGCTGCCCCTCTTTGCTCATTGTCGTGTAACGAGAATAGAGCAAAGATCAAAAGATGATCGAATTTGTCTGGTCCTGAGAATGTTACGTCAGGATAAATAAAACTTGAAAAATCTTCAAATGACGAGCCTGCTCCCTATTCCTTCAAGAAGTATAAGACTCGAACAAACTTCATAAAACGTGTCTGCTCTCTATTCATTCAGAGAGTATAAGACTTGAACAATCTTTAATAAAACGGGTCCGCTCTCTATTCCTTCAGAGAGTATAGAACTCGAAAAATCTTCAATAAACAGGTCCGCTCCCTATTCTTTCAGAGAGTATAGGACTCAATCTTCAACAAACGTGTTCGCTCCCTATCCGTTCAGGGAGTATAGAACTCGATCTTCAATAAAACGGGTCCGCTCTCTATTCCTTCAGAGAGTATAGAACTCGAAAAATCTTCAATAAACAGGTCCGCTCCCTATTCATTCAGAGAGTATAGGACTCAATCTTCAACGAACTTGTCCGCTCCCTATTCTTTCAGAGAGTACAGGACTCAATCTTCAACGAACTTGTCCGCTCCCTATTCTTTCAGAGAGTATAGGACTCAATCTTCAACGAACTTGTCCGCTCCCTATTCATTCAGAGAGTATGGGACTCAAACTTCAACGAACTTGTCCGCTCCCTATTCATTCAGAGAGTATAGGACTCAATCTTCAACGAACTTGTCCGCTCCCTATTCATTCAGAGAGTATATGACTCAATCTTCAACAAACGAATTTGCTTCACTACTCTTTCGTGAAGGCTTATAGATGATTTGCTTCGAAGGTCAAACCAGTTATCTTCATCTTGATGCTTTCATATCTTCAATCCTCAACTATCCCTGGGAAACCTGTAGATATTTAAGCCATCATGCGATTATGAATGCCATGATCCTACTCATGCCTAAAATGTATGCAATTATGCAATTCAATGCGTTTTCTTCTTTGAAGGAACTCTATCTCCTTTTGATCTCGATGGAACTCGACTTCATCTTGGGCACAGAACGTTTGACCAGTTCACCCCAGTTGACAATCTCAATTCCATATCTCTCGGCTTAACATGACCTTGACTCCTTTCTTTCTTGAAACCCGCCAGTATCCATGACCAACTTCTTGATTAATGGTAACCTCATTGGGTCATCTTTTAATGGCTGAGATTTTCTTTGAATTTGAGGATTTTAGTTTCCCATGACCACGCAAGCTTACATGTTTAAACCATTGTCAACTTCAGAATACCTGCATTTTCCAAAACCTTTTGCACAATAATACAAAATGATCTCATGTACTTCAAGTTAAGCCATATGTTTTAACCTTTCAAAATAAGATGTTTGCAAAAGGGAAATTATCAAGAAAAGACATCTCTTTATTTGTATAAATACAGAGAATTTTAGGCAACTAAATGGCAAACTTTTAACTGGAAACAATAAAAGAACAAAAGAGTAGGCGTCTTCAAATATCAATAATGCAAATACTTTTGAACTGGCACGCCATTAGAATGTCTCGAATGTAGCTTCTGTCAAAAGGATCTCCAAAATTGTGATGCTTAAGAGTATGAAGCTACTTCTAAACTCCCCAAATCTCTATCATTGGATGCCCTAAACCAGTATTGAATCTCATATGCATTCAATTTCTCTTCTGGTTGTTTTCATCGAGACTCATTAATCTTTAGTCTCATCCTTGATCACCAACTTTCATTGTTACTATCCATATTAGGAGCTCTTTCCACTTCCAAAATTGATTCAGAACCTCCACCATGCGCGAATTCTGAATTTCAAATTCAACTCAAGTCGCCCTTTGCGGGTTTTCAACTTGAGACCTCCTTTGGTTCCAAGACGCCCTTTTCGGGTTTTCGTCTTGAACCCTCCTTTTATTTCTCTTTTTTTTTATTTTTCTCTTTTTATTTTTTTCCATTTTTTCTCTTCTTTTTTTTTCTTTTTTCATTTTTTTTTTCGTTTTTTCCATCATCATTTTTTCTTTTTTCTTCTTCAAGCAAAATATCTCTTAACAGCATCGGAATTCACTGGATATGGTAATTCTGATCCGTCCATTTCAGTTAGGACTAGAGCTCCCCCAGAAAAGGCCTTCTTGACAACATAAGGTCCTTCCCAATTGGGCATCCATTTTCCTCTGAAATCCTTCTGAATAGGCAAAATCCTTTTAAGCACCAAATCTCCCTCATGGAATTCTCGAAGGCGAACTTTCTTACCATGTGCCCGTATCATACGTTTTTGGTACATCTGACCATGACAAATAGCTTTCAATCTCTTTTCTTCAATCAAATTCAACTGGTCATACCTAGCTTGGACCCATTCTGCCTCATCAAGCTTTACCTCTGACAAAATCCGAAGTGAGGGAATTTCCACCTCAATAGGTAAGACAGCTTCCATCCCATAAACCAAAGAAAACGGAGTTGCCCCAGTTGAAGTCCGTACTGAAGTTCGATAAGCAAACAGAGCAAAGGGCAACTTCTCATGCCAATCCTTATAGGTCTCAGTCATTTTCTCTATAAGCCTTTTGATGTTCTTATTAGCCGCCTCTACTGCCCCATTCATCTTTGGGCGATAAGTGGTGGAATTATGATGCTTTATTTTGAACTGTTTACAGACCGAGTCCATCATCTTATTATTTAAATTCAACGCATTATCGGAGATAATCCTCTCGGGCAAACCATATCTACAAATGATCTCTTTTTTCAAGAATTTACATATTGTAGACTGGGTAACATTTGCGTAAGAAGCCGCTTCTACCCACTTGGTGAAATAATCTATGGCTACCAGAATGAAACGATGACCATTTGAAGCTTTGGGTGAAATTTGTCCAATAACATCCATGCCCCACATTGAGAATGGCCATGGCGCTGTCATTACGTGCAACGGATGAGGAGGAGTATGTATCCTATCTCCATAAATCTGACATTTGTGACATTTTCGGGCATAATTGATACAGTCTGTTTCCATAGTTGACCAATAATACCCAAATCTCATAATCTGCCTAGCCATAACATGCCCATTAGCATGGGTACCACATATTCCCTCATGCACTTCTTCAAGAATCAATTTGGCCTCTTTCGCGTCCACACATCTTAACAAGACCTGATCCAGACTTTTCTTGTATAGGGTCTCACCATCAAGCACATACCCTGATGCCATTCTTCTAATGGTTCTCTTATCATTCTCAGTGGCCTGTTCTGGATAACTCTGATACCTTATATATTGCAAGATATCATAATACCAAGGGTTTCCATCTTCTTCCTCTTCAATATTAAAACAATGGGCTGGATACTCATAAGCCTTCATTTCAATGGGCATCATATTTGAATGCTCGCTCATCTTAAATGCTGCTGCCAGTGTGGCTAAGGCATCTGCCATTTGATTCTCTTCTCTGGGGAGGTAATTGAAAGTTATTTCTTCAAATTCTTCAACAAGCTCCATAACCAATTTACGGTATTCTACAAGCTTGGGATCTTTTGTCTCCCATTCTCCTCTGAGTTGGTAGATTACCAAAGCTGAATCACCATACACTTTGAGCATTTTTACTTTGCGTTCAACAGCAGCTCTAATACCCAGAACACAAGCTTCATACTCAGCCATATTGTTAGTACAATCAAAATTAAGCCGACTGGTGAAAGGATAATGCTCTTCCTCTGGTGAGACCAAAATTGCCCCGATTCCATGTCCCAAGGCATTTGAAGCACCATCAAAGTTCAACTTCCAATATTTGCTAGTGGATGCCACTGCTTCTTCTACCGAAATAGCCATTAAATCTTCATCTGGGAAATCAAAGCTCAACGACTCATATTCTTCCGAAGCCCTGCTTGCAATGAATTCCGCTATAGCACTTCCTTTAATTGCCGTCTGGTTTACATACTGGATGTCAAATTCGGACAATAAGATCTGCCAACGAGCTAATCTTCCAGATAATGCAGGCACACCCATTAGATATTTCAAGGGATCAAGCTTGGATATAAGCCAAGTAGTATGATACAACATATATTGTCTAAGCCTTCGGGTAGCCCATACTAAAGCGCAACACAACTTTTCAATGGGTGAGTATCTTGTCTCACATTCAGTGAACTTCTTGCTGAGATAATAGATAGCCCTTTCTTTCTTCTCAGTTTGGTCACGTTGCCCCAGCACACACCCCATTGAATTTTCATAAACTGACAAATACAGAATCAAGGGTTTGCCTGAGATGGGTGGTGCCGAGATCGGAGTGCTCGACAAATATCTTTTCACTGCTTCAAAAGCTCTTTGACAGTCTTCACTCCATTCTCCTGAGTTATTCTTACGAAGAAGGCGGAATATGGGATCACACTTTTCAGTCAGCTGTGAAATAAACCGAGCTATATAATTTAATCTCCCCAAAAATCCTCTGACTTCTTTTTGTGTTCGTGGGGGTGGCAAGTTTTGAATAGCCTTTACTTTATCTGGGTCTATTTCAATTCCTTTTTGGCTTACTATGAATCCCAACAACTTCCCAGATGTCACCCCAAAAGTACATTTATTTGGGTTGAGTTTTAGTTGGCATCTTCTTAGTCTTTTAAAAAGCTTTCTCAAATTCACAATATGTTCTTCCTCTGTCTTGGCTTTGACAATCATATCATCAACATAAACTTCTATCTCTTTATGCATCATGTCGTGAAATAACGTCACCATGGCCCTTTGATATGTTGCCCCAGCGTTCTTCAATCCAAACGGCATTACTTTATAACAAAACGTTCCCCACATGGTAACGAATGTTGTTTTTTCCATATCCTCAGGGTTCATCTTAATTTGATTGTAGCCAGAGAAACCATCCATAAAAGAGAACAAAGAATTTCCAGCAGTATTATCCACTAGAGTGTCTATATGTGGTAAAGGAAAATTATCTTTTGGACTAGCTCGGTTGAGATCCCTGTAGTCAACACACATTCGAACTTTCCCGTCCTTCTTCGGTACTGGGACAATATTCGCCACCCATTCAGGATATTTAGCCACTTTAAGAAACCCGGCATCAAATTGTTTCTTCACTTCCTCTTTAATCTTGAGCAGCATCTCAGGTCTCATTCTTCTCAGTTTTTGCTGTACCGGTTTACATTCAGACTTTATTGGCAATTTGTGAACAACCAATTCTGTATCCAAACCTGGCATATCTTCGTATGACCAAGCAAACACATTCTTGTATTCTCGAAGCAATTCTATCAAATCATGTCGACCTCTAACTGACAGAGTGGTACCAATCTTTATTTCTCTCTTATCTTCATCTGTCCCCAAATTCAAAATCTCAGTAGACTCTTTATGAGGCAGAATCTGCTTATCTTCATTCTCCACCATTTTCAGCAATTCAGAAGGTAGTTCACATCCCTCATCATCATCACAATCCTCGATTTCTCCTTGACATATAGACTTTTCGAAATCAATCTCCGGGTCAGAGTCATTAGCATTCATATTATTGATATCTGAGCTCCTGAAAAAATAATGAAAGAGAAGATATATATACATATATACATATGGGAGGATCTTTTCCCATATAAATAAATAAAAAGAAATAAATACATACATATATACAACAAAGAATGAATGAATGAAATGAATGGGAAAATGTTTGCCATTTGGAACTAACAGAATGCATCTTTTATTGAAAACAAGAAAAAACAAACAGCTTAACCCTTTACATAAAATCACCTATTGCCCCAGGGTATGAACAACAGGGAGAAAGTTCCAGTGCATTACTCTGTAACAGATTTGTAAACTACAGGCAGTTCTTCCGCGGTCCAATTGTTCAACACGAAGCCCGGTGGTGCAGGATAAATGCCCATAGCTCTCATTTCCTCGGATTCATCATCAGTTATAACATTAATGCCTAAATCTCCCAAGGCATTCTCAACCATCGTCTCAGTATTCCTTGAATTCCCTTGAAACATATGCCCCCCAGACATGAAAATGCTACTCAACGGCGGGAAGGTCATGGGTTCCCAGCTAAGGTCTTCACCAGCCAATCTGGCCTTTCTGATTTCTTGGCTCTTCTTAATTCCCCTCATCTTATCCCTCGAAGTTGGCTGATATCCCAAACCAAATCGATCTTTTTTAGTAATAGGGCATATGGGATTCACCGGTCCTTGTAACTGTCGGCCTAAACCCTTTCCAACTTTTGCTCCTATTCCAAGAGTCAATTTAAGCCCCATCTTGGTACAGTTTGACAATCGAGGCTTTGGTATCTTCTTGCCTTCGGCCACAAACGTAGCATTGACAAATTCCAACGATCTGAAAGAACACTCGACGGCTTGCTCATCAACTTCAATATACGGAGCAGTAGTAGAAACAGAAGCAATAATGTCCTCTTCAGCATGAATACATACCAACCTTCCATCAATCACAAATTTCAGTCTCTGATGTAATGTGGATGGAACTGCACCGGCCTGATGAATCCAAGGCCTTCCCAACAAACAATTGTATGTAGGCATAATGTCCATTACAAGAAATTCCACTTCATAAGTTGCTGGACCAATATTCAGAGGAACATCAATCTTGCCCAACACTTCTCTTTTAGTCCCATCGAAAGCTCGAACCACACTTTGACAGGTTCTCATAAGTGTACTATCTAATGGAAGCTTCTTCAGAGTCACTAAAGGCATCACATTCAAAGCTGAACCATTATCAACCAAGACCCGAGACAACACATGCCCTTTACATTTAACTGTAATGTGCAAAGCCTTCTGACTACCCATCATCCCAGAAGGGATCTCATCCTCAGAAAAAGATAAAAAATTATCGGCTTGTACATTAGAAACTAACCGATCCAACTTTTCAACGGGCAATTCTTTCGGTACAAAAGTCTGGTTCAAAACCTTTAACAGAGCATTCCTATGGGCCTCTGAACTCAAAAGTAATGATAAAACAGAAATACGGGCAGGCAACTTGTGTAACTGTTCCACAACACTGTATTCACTGTGTTTCAGAAACTTCAAAAATTCTACCGCTTCACTCTCGGTTACTGGTTCATTGATAACAGGCTTATCCTCTTCTATCTGCACATCAACTTTTTTCCCCTTATCAACTACAACCTTCTTCTCAGACTCTTTAGGTGGATTAAGAGAATAACACCTACCGCTTCTAGTAAAGCGTCCCACCTCATCTACTTCCTCATTCTCCTTTGTTACATCTCCCATCTGGCAATCATATCTCCAAGGCACTTGTTTATTATCCCGATATGGGAATGGAGATGGAGGTGTAATAACCACTTTCGGAGCTACATTCTCAACAACTCGATTTTTGGGAGTAATAATTAGAGGACAACTGGCATTGTATACCCCTTTAGACGATCCTTCTGAAGCGCAAACTTCCGCTTCCTCTTCTTCAGCAATCTCTCTAAAGAACTCAATTTCTTTATTGTCCATCAAGTCTTGTACCAAAGATAGGAAATCAGGACATTGCTGAATACTGTGTCATTCACTGTTATGATACTGACACACCTCTCCACTGTTAAACTGTTCACCCATCAAACTGGGCTTCAACAATCCTACCTTGACCATCTGGCACCACACCCAACTCATGGGTAATACTACATCACTAACCTTCCTTACAATTCTCTTTCCTTTTTCTTCAGTAATCGCGTTAACTCCTGCCCCTGCATGACTTGGCAACGGATTCTGAGCTATATTTGGCTGCTCACTGTCACCAAAGTTGATGACATTCCTCGTTCTCAAAGCTTGGACAACCTTCTTAAAAGCAGTACAATTCTCAATGGAATGCCCAGGGTTTCCTGCATGGTACTCACACTGAGCACTAGCATCATACCATTTGGGAAAAGGAGGTTGCATTGGTGTCACGTGATACGGCGAAACCACATGTCGATCATACAAAATCTGAAATAATTCCTTATAAGTCATCGGAATGGGGTCAAATTGAGGCCTCTCTCTCCTCTGGTCCCTTGCCCCTTGTCTATGGTCATTTTGTGTCGATGACCCTGCTCCTTGAGGACGGGAAACAGTGATGTTATTAGAATCGTACTGCCTCACATTACTGACTTCGCTTTCCTTTTTCCTCGTTGGTGGCCTCTTACTAGACTCTCCTCCCTCGAGCTTCCCACTCTTAACAGCCATTTCAATCATTTCTCCCGCCGTAACTACATCAGCAAAACTTCGATAAGGATTACCGATAAGATGCGAGAAAAAAGGAGCCTTTAAGGTGTTGACAAAAAGCATATTTGTTTCCTCCTCTTCCAATGGCGGGTGGACTTGCACTGCTACATCTCTCCATCTTTGAGCATATTGTCTAAAACTTTCGTTAGATTTCTTTTCCATTCCTTGCAACATCATCCTGTTGGGTCTAACATCCTTCACATGTTTGTATTGCTCAAGAAAGGACTTAGCCAAGTCTTTCCACGATTTAATATTAGCTTTACTCAGCTGGTTATACCACCGGATTGCCGAGCCAGTTAAGCTTTCCTGAAAGCAGTGTATCAACAATTGATCGTCCCCTATATATCCGGTCATCTTCCTACAAAACATTGTGATATGTGCAGAGGGGCACCTGGTACCATCAAACTTTTCAAAGTCAGGAACTTTAAACTTTGGAGGCAAGACCAGATCGGGAACTAAACTTAACTCCTTTGCGTCAAATCCATATACACTGGTATCTTCCTTCATGGCTCTGATCTCTCTTTCTAACTGCTTCCATTTCTCTTCCAGCAGATTGTTTTGTTCCTTCTTGGCTTCTTCATCAAGGTCCGGAACTTGATGATATTGATGTTCTTCCTGATACGAACTAGATCCAGGCTGTACATTAACAGAAGCACCGACTGGATTAATGTGCACCTTCCCGACATGAGCAGGGGTCACTTGAACATTCTGAGATTGTTCTGGGGTTAACCCTGTATGATGAAGTGGGTCTTCAGTTACACCTTCTGGCATAGGGCTTTTCCCATGTTCTGGATTTCTTCCATCCAACATACTCGCAAACTTGGCAAACATCTCCTTTTGGGCATTCATCATATCTTCTTGCATTTTCTTGATATTATCTTGTAACTCCGACTGAGCCTTCTCAATTTGGGCAAGTTTGTCTTCCATAACTTTCTTCCTGGTTTTGTAGATGTACTTGGGATTTTCCAGTATTACTCTGTCACAGAGTCATTTTGTTATCGCTGATATTTATTAATGAATATAAAATATATGATTATGAATGAATAAAATGCGATGCAAAAATTAAATGCATTAAAAATGCATATGCAAAATGCAAGGTGTTGATCCTGGAACGACTCCTTAGAACAACTCTTTATATTAGAACGACGTTCAATTACAAAGTTGAAACATATCATAAATAAATTTGCACCATCTCTCCTATTTCTTGTACGTGTGCTAGCAACTCCACGATCTTCTGGTTTTCTTCAGCCTCAGGATCCAGTTCTTCAGTCACATCAGCAGCTTCCTCAGATAGAATGACCAAATATTTAGCTATTCCCCGCGCGTGGTTTAGGTAACAAGCAATAAAATCCTCTATTTGCTTAACTCTCGCCTGAGCTCGCTCCCACCGAAAACGCCACTGTATATCCCCCCCATAGGGAACTATTGATAGCTCACTTGCTTGCCTCTGAAACTCTTGAACCATGGCTTCAAGCTCGCTCACTTGTCTCTTCAGACTTTCAACCTCTCCCTGGCTCGAGCTACCTTCCTTGTTTTGGTATCGTCGTAATGCAATCTCTAAACTTGAAATTTTCCCTTTCAATTTCTCATTTTGGGCTTGACTCTTTTGTAACCGCTGCTCTAAAGAATCATTCTCCTTCGATAAAATCTTAACTTGGTGCCTGCTTTGCTTGAGCTCTTCTTGATTATCTCCAGCTACTCTTTTAAGGCTTGCCACCTCTTGCCTCAATTCAACAGACTTACTCGAGCTAGAACCTGTCTGAGCTTTTACCATTCGCTGATAAGTTGACCGAAGATCGTCAAAGTCTAGCCGAAGTTGTTTCTCTACTTTTTCAATTCGATCTGCTCTACTCTTCTGAATGTCAATCTCCAATCCCTTTTGATACACTTCATCTTCTAGCTTCTGTAAAGTCATTCTCCATTGTCTCCGTTCTGCTTCGAAATCGCGCTTGGCTAACTCTAATGGAGATGGCACCACTCTCAACTGTTCCTCCACCGGCTGAATATTTTCAGGATTCACCATCGGGATATTGTCATTTACTCGACAGCTTCTCCACTGCTCGTACTCTTGAGACAACTCGAGATCATAGGTGAATAAATTCACGCGACGAGTTTGCTTCCAAGCCTCAGCAACCCCTTTAACTTTACCCTTATACTGATCTCCTTTGAATGCAAAATCCGACCCTACCAAGTCCCACGTGGCTGGAATGAACTGCCTCGATCCATACTGTCTGGAAACTAGTAGCGGTGCATACCCAACAGAACCCCATATACCTGGCAAAGGAACCCAATCTTGCTCTCCACATCGATAAAGTATATCCGAAGAGGTATTCCACGAAGCTCGCCACAAAATATCTCCATCTCTGATATCCTTGAAGATGACCATCCATTTTTCTTCAGTAAAACCCCCAGGCCACTCTTTAGCAAGAAAATCCTTCAAAGGTGAAAAACCGTCTAGAAATACTCGTCCTGGTGCTCTTTCAACATGTTTGAAATGACTCAGAATCCACACTAGCAGCAAAGGCGCACATCCTATAAATCGTCCTTCTCCCTTGCGCCTACAAGAACTCAGACCGGAACGTCTCAGCTAGAATAGCTGGAATTGGATCCACACGCTTGTCTAATCTTTCAAACAAGTCAACGACTGATACGTCTACATATCCTAACACTTTTGGAAAAATAACAAGCCCATAAATCCCTAAAGCAAACAAGTCAAGCTTCTTTCTCTTATCATGATGATGAGCAATTACTTCTTTCAGAGCAGCCCAAGAGATGCACTCACTGTCTCCCTTCTTCTTAATGTTTCTGATTACCCAATCTTCACTCATTCCGGTCATCAATAGTAATTTCTTCTTAAATGAAGGAGTGACTGGCAGCTTGGTATATACTCTATCCATCTGGGACCTCGGACAACGGACCAAAGCTTGATACTCCTCTATTGTTGGTGTTAGATCCACTCTACCAAATGTGAAACAGCTATAAGCCGGGTTCCAGAACTGTGCCAATGCTCTAAACAGATTTCGGTCAATAGAAACATCCAGAAGATAAGGAATATCGCCGTACAACTGATAAAACATATCCTTATCGGCTACTGTCCATCTTCCCCATATCTCTCTTAGCTCACTCAGATCATTCTGACGTACATTGATGTGAGTGTAACCAAATAACTCTGACACATATCCAGGCATCACGCTGTCTCCATTGGTCAACTGGGACTGTTCCGACCACCTCAGAACATCTGCATTGTCCTCAACCTCTTTCCGAACCGTTCGTTCCATATTACTGGCCTTCTATATGGACATCGACCCCAAATCAACACCATGTAATGGACAATGCAATGCAAAACAAAAAAAAAAGAAACAAGGCAAAAACAACAAAAGATCGGTTAGTAAACATGAAGCAATTAAGTCGGGATAATAATTTATTCAAAAATCCTACCCACATATGTTGACTACCCCATCATGCTTTATCAGATCCTACCCAACATGATATCTACCCCCATGCTTTGTTATCCACAAGAAATCCTAACCTCATGATATCTAATTCACATGCTTATTCAAAAAATAAACCTAACCGCATGATATCTAGTTCGCATGCATTTATTCGGAAAAACGAAAATAAATGACTCAAAAAAGCTTTTCCTTGTGTACCCTCCTCACGGGATTCTTAAGGCTCGGGTTTGGTTCAACCTAAGTTCAGGCTCTACATTCACTATATGCTGGGTTAAGTTCTAAAGTAATAGGTTCTCGAATTGTCCTTGCCGGTGCCCCATTGGGCTGCCGAACCCTCAATCCTGGCCCATCACAGGCTTTAGGGGATCGAGTTCAATTTCGAGGGAACACACCTCCTTATGTCCATGCGGAGGTGAATACCATCACGAGGACCATAAGGCGTGAGCTCCAGGGGCGATCCACTATCCCATGCGGAGGTGAAAACCACACGAGGGCATAGTCTCTCACTCCTACTTAATTAGGACGGAGCGGGGTTTTAGCTCATGTTATGATAATGCAGCTGTGCAGTGTGTGAGGAAAAGCGAAAAAACAATCAATAAAAACACTCAAAATCAATTCCCAAAACAAATAATTATTCTGAAATCATTAACAAACAGATTAGTACAACTATTTAATTGTCAATCAAATTAAATTAAAGAAATCAAAATACAAACAAAAATTATTAAAAACCAAACAATGGATCAAAAATCAAATTAAATCGAATTTATAATTTTCAATTGCAAAGACAATTAATTAATCGACTATCGGCCTAACTCTCTAAAAAAAGTCCCCAGCGGAGTTGCCAAGCTGTCGAAACGATTTTTTTCTTGAAGGGTGAAAAAGGTGAGATTTTGAAAACCACATTAATTCTTAATTGTCTCTTTTCATTTTAAAAACATATGCGATTTAGAAGACCTCTCGTTTCGAAAAATTTGAATTTCCTTTACGATCGACAAATAAGGTTCGAAGAGTCGCCACCAATCTTTGATTAGGGTGTGATTGGACACCCAAAAATGCGTTGTCATTTTAAATAAAAATTAATTTTAATTAAAACAACAAATTGAGGTCTGCGTTACCAAAATCCGAGTTCAGGAGTCGGTTACGTGTAGGGAAGGATTAGCACCCCCACAACGCCCTAAATCGGTACCTAGTCGATTAATTAACGTCTTTGCAATGAACTTTATAAATTCGAGTTTATTTTGATTCTTGATCCCATAAAGTAAAAATGTAAATTTAAAACATTCAAAAACACTCAAACAAATTAAATTAAAGTTACCAAGTCATTTTAGAAAGATAAAGAATGTTCGATTATTTACAAATATCGAGACCAGATCTTAAAGATATAACAACCTTTTCTCGATATATTTAAATAAACGAACATTTCTTTTTCTCTCGTTCCCAAATTTTAGGTGACGAATCAATTTTTTTGGTTTCACTTTCGGGATACACTTTTATTTTAAAATCATTAAAAGCGGACCTCAAATCAGTTATGACTGCCCACTTCAACAATTTTAAATTAAAAGGGTATTACCCTTAGTCCGATTATGTCGTATGGTCGAGTTATGCACAAGAGGATGTCATACAAGTTGTACAGAATGATTTCAAGAAAACTTATACCTAAATAAATACACAAATGAATAAAAATGCCATGTCAAACAAACATAAGGACTGAAATGGAATGAGCCACAAACTTTAAAGTTAAAATCATAAATTCAGCATGAATAAAGGAACAAAATTACTAACATGAAAAATTCAGCCTAGGGATTCAAACGAAACATGCAAAAACATAGAAGCAATATGCCTAAAATAACAAGAACTAAATGACACAACATTTGGGACTGAACTTAAATACACATAAAACTATGAAGATCAAATTAAAAAATAAGATACTCTATTCATGGATTCAAATGAACTAAACCAAATAAATGTATGACTAACTAGGAAATAAATCCACAATTACATGCTGGACCAAAATGTAGACTTACAAAACCGCATAGCAAATGTACAAACATAGAATAATTCAAAATAACTATGTTCAAGGACTAAAATAGAACGTGCCAATACTTGAAGACCAAATGTGCAAACGAAAGAAAATGTATACCATATCATTCAGGACTAAAATAAAATGTACATGAAAGATGAAGTCCAAATTATAAAACAAACAAGACTCGATTGGGACCAAAATGCATGAAACTGAAAAGTTAAATGGCTCAAGCGGTACATAACACAAGATCCTTAAACATCCAAACGACACCGTTTTAGTAATCTAATATATATAACACTTAGGTCTAAAAACTTAACCCTATCTTCATTTGTAACCCTCAGCGCCGCAATGCTCCCTTCTTCTCCCTCTCCATGCGCAGTTCTCACCCCTTAACCCTCTCGGCTGCTCCTCTCTTCTAACTCACAAACTCACACAGCCATCTCTCGACCACTCATCTCCTTGAACCCTGATAACCTAACATCGAGCCAACTCATTTTCTTCACTTCAAACTCCCTAAAAAACGAACACATAAGAGCCTAAACGACTTCCTCCTTTTAACAGCCGAGAGCTCAGCTTTCGATTCCGGCGACAAAGTTCCGATGAGACTCAATCCACTCAGGTAAACGAACCTTTACCTCTCTTTTCTTTTCATTTCATCATTTTTTTTTGATTTTGGATTCCCGACTGGTTAACGATGATGATGGGTTTTGAAGTTTGTTTGGTTTTTTTTTTTAAAAAACAAATCCTATCAGCGATTGTTACTAACGGATTGATTTCCTAACAGGATCGGAGACCCTTCTCCACTACTCTGAATAACCCTAAATAACTAAGGTAATATCCCTAAAACCCTTACCACTTTACTTCTCATTTCATAATTCGTCTATAAACAACATATCAGTAGACAGAGAGAAATCAATACTGAAAATAATCATAAAGCATGAATCGAAAAGAAATGAGGAAAAAAAACCTCTTGTATTGCTTTTATTGTCCTTGAACCGTAAGATTACAGTATTGTTCCTTGTCGCATTCTTCCTGTTACTCTTGAAAAATACCTCCAATTCAAATATTTTCTCTCCTTTGAATATGGACAATTTGTTTTCACGCCTTTTTCTTTTTCTCCCTATATGTGTTTTCTGTTGTTGTTGTTTTTTTTCTTTTTCGAATGGTCTCTGGTCCTCCTCCTTTTTCTCTCTGATTTCTGATGGTTAAATGCCTCAAAAAAACTGACTCCTTACAGTTTCTTAATTGCTCAAGTAGTGTTCTCCTCCACTACCGATAATGGCTCCTCTTTTGTTAACTGCCTTCTCACGTTTATTTCTGGTTTTTTTTTAACTCCCACTGCTTTCATTTGAAAATGGTAAAGGCCCCAGAAAAATTAAGCATCTACAAAGTCTTCCTTTAATTTTGTGCATTAGATTGCAACTTTCCACGCACCAGGAAGATATTTCTTGAAACCAGGAGTGGGGTTGGATAGCTTGAAGAAATCATTGTCTGAAAGTGGAAGGTACCTGTAATTTTCATTTCCAGTGGGGTTGATTTGAACAGTTGTAATTGAATTGAATTCTTGTCATTTGTTTTCATCTCAATATTTCATGATTTGATGTTCTCATCATATGACTCAGTGCAAGATTCAATAGGAAAATTACTTGAACTAAGCTTTGCCCTCTATATAGATAGATGTAATCTACTAGGAATGTATGACCTTTAAGAGAAATTATCATTTAGGTGACTGGGAGAATCTCATGTTTTCATAATATCCAAGATTAATCAATTTATCTTCTTTTTTGAGGATTTCATCATGCCATAAACAATTTTTGGCATATCATTCCATAAATCTTTTGCTTGATAATTTGGAACTAAATGTTCTTTTTAGTTTCTATTTTTTTATAGGAATAGAGCCTCATTAAAAACCCCCTTCATAACCATCAAGCTCCTAAAAACTCAATGATCATAGGAAAGAGGAAAAGAGTGCCCGAAGATTTATTACTAAACAAAAAGATACAACCAGTTCAGAACATAAAATACAACAGAAAACCCCATTAAACCAACCCCAAAGACAACCACCAAATACAATCAAAACACGAAACCTTCTACTAGCCTATGCCTGTTTTAGCTAACCTATTAGCTTCCCCATTAATACATCTGTTAACAAGCCTAGTAATAACATTGAACTCCATAACTAACTTAGCTATTACTCTAACCAAATGAACATAAAGATCTGGGCATGTCTCCGGATTGGAAATCCACTTCAACGCATTGTAGGAATCACTCTCTAGAATTAGACTCCCTTTATCCCTCCACGCCGATTTCTAAAACAAATCTAGCCCAGCATGAATTGCTTTTAACTCAGCAAGGATCGGGGGGCTTGGTCCGGTCGATCTTGAGAAAAACTCCAACCTCTTACTATCAACATCCCTAAGCACACCACCAATACCACTGCATCTCCAGACAAAATTAACAGCCCCATCAACATTAAGTTTAAAGAAGCCCGGAGGGGGGGGACACCACTGAGACTTAGTCAATACAGACCTCGAAGGAGTACGATGTTGATAAGCCAAAGTTTAGTTTCTGTTTAATGATCATCTTACATAGTTTTAAGTAAAGACGAGTACATTAAAAATTGCTTGGTGTTTCTTCTAAGTATCAAGAAACCTGGTCATTCTTTGTTTTTAGTCTCTTATATAAAAGCTTATGTACACATTATATATTGCACTATACACAGCCTTAATCTTGTTTGTCTATATTTTTTCAGTTCTCCAGAAGATAATCGTAATGAGGCTACAACTCTCGAAGAAAACCTAGGTCAGGCACTGGCTCCAGCATCATTATCAGTGGAGAAAGTCAGTCATGATGAAATGGAGGAACATACCCATTTATACCCAAAACTTGGAGAAGAATCGAATGCATTGGAGCAAACTGACATCCAACAACATTCACCTAATTTGGGTGGTGAGAGAAAAGCTTCTGACAATAGTGAGGGGCCACATTGAATAATAATAAAGTTTTACCATAAAGACTAGTGAGAGAAGCTCCTGCTTCTCTCTAGATTTTTAGGCATTTTTTACAGCTCTTTCTTTGATCTCTCTTTTTGTCTTATGATGGCAAGTAAGGTGATTAGTTCTGCTGGGAAGAATTGTTTTACGGTGATCATATTCAACATTCCAGAGCTTTTTCATCATAAAGGTCTTTGGCTGTTATTCGATAAATATGGAGAGGTGGTCGATTCTTTCATCCCTAACAAAAGAAGCAAGGGAGGAAGTAGGTTTGGATTTGTTCCTTTCACCAGTTTGGAGGACGCAAGGAAGGCTATCAGCTGTGTTGACAGATCTAGGATTCGTGGTAATGAAGTTAGAGTTTTCTTGGCCAGATTTCAACCTCGGGCAGCTTTTTGGAGAAAGAAGTTTTCTGGTTTAAAACCAGCCGTGAGCAAGAGTATAGGGAGGATGTTGGGCATTCAGAGGTTTCCATTGTGGGTTCTGTTGACGAGGACAAGCTTTCAACTTGTAGAGGCAGCTTGGTAGGGTGGTGCATAAATTTTTTTTAAGATGAAAGAGTTGGCTGCTATTATGCACAAGGAAGGCATATTAGGCCCGAAAATTATGAGGTTAAGCGGGCTAGCAGTTCTAATCATTTTTGAGGATGAAGAGAGTAGGGATTTCACGCTGAACAATCAGATGGGGGCATTGAATAAATGTTTTGGCAAAGTAGAAGTGTGGTCGAAAAACTTTCATTGCAGCAGCCGCCGGGCGTGGCTATCGTGCAAAGGGATCCCACCGTTTTTGTGGAATCCTTCCACCTTCAGAAGCATTGCAGACAAATGGGGAGAACTTATCTCCATTGAGGAAGGATCTGTGAATCCAGGCTCTTTTGACAGGGCTTTGTTTCAAATTATTACAAACTGCCAAACACGTGTGGAAGAATCCGTTGTTTTGAAAGCTGGGGATTTGTTTTTTACAGTTTTTATTTCTGAGTTTGAGCCTTGTTTCAGTCCTGATTCGGTCTGGGCAGACTCGTTCCTGATGGATGAGGCAGTTGCCTCCCCGTTCTTTTTAGTGGGGGAGCTCGTCGGTGTCTCGCCAGTTATTTCTCCCGTGGTGGAGGTATGTCTTGAGGGAGTTGGTAGAAACGTGGACTGTTCAGCTGGTAGAAACGTGGACTGTTCGGTGGAGAAGATTTCTGAGCGATGTTCTGTGGACGAAGAAAGTCTATTATGTTGTATGGGGGAAAGATTTAATGGCTGCATCTTGTCGGGTGGGGAAGTAGTGGAGAGGAACATAGGGGAGGATTATATTATGGGTTTAAGGAATAATATTGTTGGTATGGAGAAGATTTCTTCGGAATTCGAGGATGTGGTGGAGCACGAGATTGTGTTGGAACACGCGGTGAGAGAGTCAGTTTTTGAAAGAAGCGAAAGTTGTAAGTCTGCACGTGATATAGTGGGAATAATGGATTTTTTTGATTCGTCCAACTTGGATGGTCGGTTAAAGGCAAAGGTGATGAAGAACGTGATTAACATTATCAAAAAACGTGCTATTAGTAATTCTAAGGGTATGGAGGCCCAACAGGATGGGGATGTGGTTGGCAATTTGGATGGAAGAGCTAAATCGGGGTGTGTAGATAAGGATTTGAAACAGATTCTTAGAGTATTGGAGGGGAATTTAACTCTTCCCAATCCTTTGAAGATAGAGATTCGGGTCCCCAAATAAAGGCTAGATACTGCTGAACCAAGAAACAGAAGAAGGTTCAATGTGAGGGTGTTTTGTCTGTTCTTGGAGCCAGAATATGTTTCCGTTTTTTCCAACTTTGGAGAAAGAGTCTACAGCTGGGTTTTCTGCCCTCTTCGTGTGGAAGCTCCTGGATGTTGTGTTTTATTTTGGCTTCTTTGGTTCGAGTCAGCTGTACTTTTTGGTCTTTATTTTAGGAGTTTTGTTTTCTGGTGCCCTTCGAGCCAAGAGTTAGACTTTCAGTCGGGTCAGTCCTTTAGAGGCTGTTGCAGTTGATATGTTGGATTAGGTTGAGTTTTGTTGCTGCTGTGGGGGTGTTTTCGGTTGTTTTATGGTGTTATGTTTTATGTAGGGGGTCGATCTCTGGATGTATATTGGTTTTTTTATGTTTAATGAAATCATAAGGCACTATTTTCCTCCTTCCGCTGATTAAGGAGCTCATCTATAAGTCCCTCTAATCAAGAAAGAGGTTTTTAATAAGACCTTCAATTCCTATTAAAAAAAACAATAGTGAGGGGCCAGCAAATAGTACTAGTGACAGTGGCAGTGATAGTGACAGTGACAATGATAGCAGTGACAGTGGAAGCCACAACAGAGGTGCAAGCCCAGCAGCAAGTGGGAGTGGTAGTAGCAGTGATAGTGAAAGTGATGCTTCTTCCAATAGCAAGGAAGGGTCTGATGAGGATGTAGATATAATGACAAGCGACGATGACAAAGAGACAAAGCAGGATATACCAACATCTGAACCAGGACTTTTGACTTCACCTGTAACATGGCAGGCAGAACATGACAGGTCTCTGCAGAACGGAATGGATGAAAATCATGATGATGATGGATCTGATGCAGTTGATATTGAAGGTAATGGATCGGATGCTGTTGACATTGAACAAGACTTGCCTGAAGATGAACAGGAAATCGAAATGGCTGCCAACACAAACAAAGAATGTGAGAAACATGAGGAAGGAACAAAACCGTCGTCATCTGATCATGATGAATTCCAGGGGTGCCAAAATTTCATAGGGAATTTGTTTGATGACACAGAAAACATGGTTACGGATAACATAAGGAATGAACAATCTGATTACTCGGTGAAGAGCAAAGGTAAATCTAAAAGGGGATCTGATTCGAAGCACATTTATGAGAAGTCTAAGCATTCTAAAAGATTGAAGTTTGAAAGCATATCTCAGTCACTTGTCTCTGGGAGTAGAGATGCAGAGTTATTTGGCAGTAGTAGACCCATAGAGGAGCCTTACCAAAGCTCAAATAAAGGTGACAAGGACTATGCTGACTCTCAAAAGGGATACAATCAGGTGTTTCCCAGGAAATCTAGTACATATTTTCACCAATCATGTCGAAAGTCATCTGATCCAGCTGCTTGGACTAAAGCTGGTAATACAGCTGAAAGGCCTTTGAAACATACTGAGAGTTCAATACCTGGTAGTAAGTTCACTGCGAAAAATGTGCATGAAGGTTATGTCATTCAAAAAGATAACCCTTCTAGGGACACCCAAAATGAGGACGGTTTAATGAAGGGAAAAAATTCACTGACAAATCCTAAAAGTGGTGCTCGAGGTAAAGATGCTGTGCCTTCTGATTTCCAGCACATGAAACATGGCGAAACTGTTGGAAAGTCCAAGGACTCTGGACATATTTCTGGCTCCTATATTAATTATTCTCTGAAGGATAACAACAGGGTTAGTGAAGATAGATATCCGACTAATGGCAAAAGCAACGTTCTCCAACGAGAGCTTTCACATTTGGAGTTAGGTGAGATTCGTGAGCCGCTGATTGGGGAAACTCCTACCAAGAAGCAATTTGAAAGTTAAGCTTCTGTTAAACAGTCAAGTGGTAGACCAAGCACCTCGGAGAACTCTAATCCCGATCTAAGCAAGGGAAAACCTTTTGGGAATGCAAATAGGGATTCAGGAAAATCATCTTCACCTAATCTAAGTGGGCTTAGAAGAACACCAGAACATCTTGTTGAAGATTTATCTAGATCGCATCATAGGGTTGTTCTGTCTCAGAAGCAGCAACTCTCAAGATTTGACCGTCCAGAATTTGGGTCCCAGTTTAACAGATTGGCTGATAATGGTAAAACCAAGCAAACAGACACTGCTGCAAAACTGGGAGTTGGCCTGGAGGATTATGGTGAAAGCCATAAGAAAGCACCAGCCAGTTCTCCACAACAGAAGGTATCTAAACGAGGCTTAGCATCCCAGTTCATGAAGGAAAGTAAAATTCCAACATCAAATAAAATGCTGGATACAACTGATATGAGCAAGGATGTGGTTCTGAAAGAGGGTAATGCAAATGGTCGAAAGAAAAGAGGTTCTTCAGATGAAGACTATTTGCCTTATTTTAAGTATGAAAAAGATGAGCCAGAACACAAAGGACTGATTAAGGATTCATCTCATTTTTCGTTCATTTATGTGTTTGGTGGACTTTGTACTGTGTTGACTTGTTCGATGAACTAACCTCTTAATATAGGAATGAATTTGAAAAGCTGGGTAAGGACCTTGAATATTGGAAAGGTAGGGACAAGGAGAAATATTACAAGACCTTGGACCAATTGATGGAGTCTTATCACCAATGTGGAATGGTAGATATTTTATCTCTATTTTCTTTGCTATATCCTTTTTGTTATTTTTTTTGATAGGAATAGGAGGTCTCATTAAAAACCTCCCTCATAGTTGGCTCTTGTGAAAGAGGCAACTAGCGGAAGGAGGAAAAGAGTACCTCATTATATTAAAACCATGTTTACATAAGATTACATCTTACTAAATAAACTGTCCGAAATAAAATACAAACCAAAACAACCATAAAGCTCAAACATCAACCAATACACTCTTTAGCTAGCTTATCAGCCTCCCAATTGCATGTCCTAGGAATCCATCTAACAATAATACCCCTAGCAGAAACTAAGGCCTCAATTTCCCCAACTAAAGTATTGAAAAGAGTAGGGGCAGAAAATGGCATCAAAATCCAATCAACTGCTGTTTTACAATCTGTCTCAAGGATTAGTCTTCCCTTCAGAGCCCATTCGGAAGAAATGAATAGATCAATCCCTTGTTTAATAGCTTTTAGCTCAGCTAACATAGGAGGACCATGTCCCACCGCAAAAGAAAAGGTATATAAAGTAGAACAATCCGAATCTTTCAAGACTCCTATAATACCTCCCTGTAGCCCATCACCTCTTACCGCACCATCAACATTGAATTTAAAGAAATTCGGAGGAGGCGGAGACCAGTTAAGAACCTTCTCCTTATTGTAGGATTTTATAGGCAAATTGTCTGCAAGCGATGGATCCCCTACTAGTAGGTCAACTTGAATATTAACATGAGGAAATTTCGCTAAAAACCATTTAGCCAACCTAAATCTGGAAATAAAGAATAGGGATGAATTATCTAATGTCCAGTTTTCAAAAACCACTGCATTCCTAGCTTTCCAAATAGACCATAGAACAACACCTGGAATGAACTTCCAAATATTAGAACACCCCTTAGATAAGACCAAGAGCAAAGAAAGGAAGGAGGATCTTGGGGCATGACGAAGAGATGTCCCAAAACCTTAAAAATCTATACCACAACTCCTCTGCAACCGAGCATGAAAAAAAACAGATGACGAATTGATTCCTCATATTTGTGGCAAAAAGGGCATAAAACATCTTCTAGATTGACCCCTCTTTTCTTCAATTCCACTCTTACCGCCAATTTCTGATGAGTAAACTGCCATAGAAATGTTTCCACTCGAGGAGGAGTTAATCCGGACCACACCCATTTCTTCCATTGAAAATGACCTCCAGTTCTGCTTGAGATAGTCATTCTACAGGATTTTAACGAGAACAAACCATCCCCTTTCCCCGACCACCCCATAAAATCATCCACTGATTCATTCGGTGTTATGTTGTCAATCAAAAGCATTAAGGAAAGCCACTGATCCAATTCCCAGTCACAAAGATTTCTCCTTAGCTGAATGTTCCAAACCCAACCATTAGCTACAAATCCACCAAATTCAACCAATTTTCCCCTTTTGTTAGTCGACAGAGCATAGATTCTAGGAAATTGAATCTTAAGAGTAGATCCATTAACCCAAATATCATTCCAAAAATCAATTGACCTACCATTCCCCACTTGGATCTTCGAATTGGATCTCAAACAATCCCCAATCTCATCCTTTTTCTCATAGTTACTCCGAATTCCTCTCCACACCCATGAATCTTGAAGAGAAACAACCTTGCCTATAGACAGAGAGTCCATACTGACATTATGAATACAACAAATCAGTTTTTTCCATTGAGAATCTTTGTCATTTGCATACTTCCAAACCCATTTCCCTAGCAAAACTCTATTAATCATACTTAAGTCCAATACTCCTAAGCCTCCTTCTTCCAATGGTTGACAAACTGTACTCTAATTCACCCAATGAACCCTCTTCTTGTCAGATTCTTCACCCCAAAGAAATCTTGCCAATACTGAGTTAATTTTCTGATTGACCTTAAACGGAATTTTGAAAATGGAGAGGTAAAAAATAGGTAAGGAGGACAATACCGATTTTATCAACACCAATCTTCCAGCCAACGATAAAGAAGCAGCTTTCCACCCTGCTAATCTGGTGAAAACTTTATGTAAAACTGGTTCCCACAATAACTCTGAATTTTTCTTTGTTTCTATCGGAAGACCTAGATAAGTCATAGGAAAAGATCCCACTCCACAACCTGCTTCCAGTAGCTCACCAGCAATATTAAACAGAAGAGGAGATAGACTACAACCTTGTCTCAGCCCTTTGCCCATCTAAAATTCTTGAGTAGGGGAACCATTAATTAGGACTGAAATTGAAGCAGAAGAAATACAATAATCCATCCAAGAAATCCATTTGTCTCCAAAACCCATTATCTTCAATAACCTCAAAATAATTGGCCATTCCACTGAGTCAAAGGCTCTGCGAAAATCTACTTTAAAAACAACTCCTTTCCTACCTTTCTTCCTCCAGTAATCTATAGATTTATTTGCCATAAAAGCGCAATCAATGAGCTGCCTACCCGGAATAAAGGCGAACTGTAATGGGCTGATCAAAACTTTAATAACAGAAACCAATCTCCTCGATAAGATTCTAGAGATAATTTTGTACAAACTTCCAACAAGACTAATTGGTCTATAATCTTCAATAACTTCAGGGTTGAGTTTTTTAGGAATCAAAATAATGAAAGCATGGTTGACCCCATGCTCCCAACTCATTCCTCTGTGAAAGTCATCCACAAACTTCATTAAATGATCCTTCAAAACAGGCCAGAATTTTTTAAAGAAACCCATCGTGAAGCCGTCTGGACCCGGGGCTTTGGAGCTGTCCGAGTGAAACACTGCTTCCCTAACTTCATGTTCTGAAAACCGTACCTCAAGTCCATTTTTCTGCTCCTCTGATGTCATGAAATTGAGATTAATTTCCTCTACCTCCAGCGTATTTTTAGAGCTGTAGTTCTCCTTAAAATACTCAAAGGCAAATTTTTTCAGCATCTCCGGATCAGAAATTTCTTCATCAGCCACTCTCAGGGCCAAAATTGAATTCATTCTATTTCTATTTAAAGTTGTTAAATGTAAAAACTTTGTATTCCTATCCCCATCCTTGATCCACTTCAATCTTGATCTTTGTAACCAAATACTCTATTCCCTCCTATGCAGCTTCCATAATTCATTCCTGGACAGAATCAACAAATCCCTTTCTTGAATGGAAATCCCTCATTCTTGCAATTTGAATTCCAGATCATTAATCAAGTTTTCTAGTTGAGAAATTTTTTCAGAAATCCTCTTTTGAGTCGAAAAAGGCCTATCCCTGATCTTCTGCTTTGTTCCTCGAAGTAGAGAAAATAGACCCCTTCGACCATTCGCCTTCACCGTAGACAATGAATTTTCAATCAACTCAACAAACCCGTCTTCCTCTAACAAATAGTTGTATAATCGAAAAGGTTTTGGTCCCCAATTGTTGTATTCTTCTACTAACACCACAGGATTATGATCCGAAAGGGATTTTGGGAACATTTTTTGGATCATATTAGGAAATTGATTTAGGAAAGAACCACTGATAATAAACCGATCAAGCCTTACCCAAGTAGGAGACTCTCTGTTGTTGCACCAAGTATATCTTCCTCCAACTAATGGTAAATCCATAAGATTAAAATGTTGAACAAAGTATCTAAACAAATCCATGGAATGCCAGTTTTGAGCTACACCACATTTCTCCCTTGTATCCAAATAAGCATTAAAATCCCCTCCTATGCAGACTGGCAGGTTTAAACACTGCACAAAACACATCAGCTCCGTAAAGAATTCATCTTTATCCGCTTCTACTGCTGGACCATATACATTTATTAAAACACAATCAAAATTATACAGCTTGAACTTTCCTGATAATGCTATGAATCTGCTATGTTTATGTTCGGCATTGACCACAAAAACACTCTCATTCCACAAACTTATCAGACCTCCTGCAGAACCCTCAGCTGGAAGAAAGACATGACCTTTCAATAGATTACCTCCTAACCTCCTCCATAAATTGCTTTTACAAACATTCAGTTTTGACTCCTGTAAGAATAAGGATAGACGGCTTCTCTCTAGTAACGAGTCTGGCCACTACTCTTATTTTTTCTCTTCTCCCAAGACCTCTAATATTCCATGTGATTAATTTTAACTTAGACATAAAATTGACAATCATAAACTCCACATCAAACCAAAGAAACCATCAGGGTCATTGAGAAGACCCCTTTAATTCCATCCTAAAAATCTCCTCCTCTAGTAATTGCTGCCCCCCTTTAAAGGTGATCCCCAACATTTCACAGACCTCCTTAATAGCAGCAGCTTCAATCCTAGCTTTAACAGAAGATTGGAAAGACTGAGAAACCTCCCTGACTTGCTCCACTGACTCCCTGACCTTACTTCTAAGAACCTTTCTATAAACTCTATCATAGAAGCTGATAGACACTTCAGTATCCGAGCAAACACTTCCTGATCGACGAGGGGCTATTCTCAACTTTCGCTTATTAGTAAGGCTTTTAGACCGAGGAATACACTGATCCTGCTGAATAATAGGAACTAGATGACTTTCCTTTGCTTTAAACTGGTCATCTTTCTTGTGGCATGGAGTACTTCCCTCTTGAATCTCATTATTTCTATTCTTTGTATTCGAACTTGAGAAGATTTCCTCATTAGAGTTACATAAATTATCATTCATAACCTTCTCCATCTGCTTACCACCTTTCGATTTATCAACTGTACATTTAAACCCCTCTACATCATTATAAATTTGCAAACTAATAATGTGGTCCCCCTCCAGGCTTTTTGAACCAATGTAGTTATGCTTTCTTATAACATCTCCCTGTTCAGTTGGATTCACTTCCTTTCCCCACTGAAAATTGACTTTCTCCCCCCTATCCTCCCTCTCATCAGCAGCACTCAAGTGAATTGTAGGACTGGCATTGGGCTGTAAGACAAACTTGTCCCCAACCCATTTAAGATTAAATGCTGGCCCACTGGGAACCCATTTTTTATTTCGAAATAATGCAGTCTCATTTTCCTCAGATTGCACTGAGTCTACCGGATCAATTGTATCTCTCAATCCCAAGCCCAAGTGATTGTCATTCTGACTTGTCTTAATTCCCAAGAAACCTGACAGCCCACAATCAGAATTATCTGCTGTTGACTTACTCGATTGGACATGTCCCCCACTGACTCCATTCACTCCACTGTTCTGCCCACAATTTAGCCAAGAAATGACTTTAAGCCTAGCATCCTCTGCAGACTCATCCCTGTCTTCAGCCCGAGTAGGATGTCTGCCAGATCCCACCTCTGACACGACATAACCACTGTTCCTCTTTTTTGAAAATTTCTCCATCTTCTTCCTTCCCGCTTCTTCCTCTGGTTTAATCAAAACAGATCCCAGAGTGATCGTAACTTTGAACGATCTACCATACGAACCAATCGTCACTTTATCAGGAATATCATAAGGACTTTCCACCCTGAGCAGAACTTTTGCCGTCGAGAGGTCCGATCTGCTCTCTGAATCTTTGTTAAAAACATAGAAACTGACCCCACTTCCTTGTAAGCTTTCTTAAGAATGCCTCATTCCAACACAGTAAAGGCAATCCAAATAACTCAATCTGGCAAAGTGCCGACGGAACTCCATCCTCGTTCAAAACTGGGGCTAACCAATCAAAGCATAAGAACAACTTTTCCTTTTTATTCATCCATACCTGTGAGGCCTCCTCCACCGAGTTGAAAGTAATTATGCATGCATTCCATGCATAACCCCATCTAACAACTTGAACTTCCATGCCTTCTAACTCCAGAGCGTCCTTCACCGAGTTATGTTCAAAAGAAGACTTCATTATCCCTGATAGTGAACGTTTAACCCATTCCGAATTATCTGATGGAATATGCATGTCCCAAACGTTTCTCACAGTTGGAACACTCTGATTGTTACCTGGCAAGTTTGCCCCTGATATTGTTTTCCTTCTCAAATCATAATCAGAGTTCACCACATCCTTATACGATCTGTTATCTCTCAAGCTTCTCAACAACACAGCTCTCCTCCCCGATCCTGGTGCATCTTTAATCTCAGACCTGATCTCCAACATTCTCTTCCCCTCCACAGCTTCCCTTCTCTTAACCTTTTGATACTTAGCGATCCCTACTGAGACTCTTCTTCCATCAAGCCACTTCCCATTCACGAACCGGATTGCCTTGTTTCTACTTTCCTCGCGAGCATATTGGACGAAAGCAAAAGTAGAAGATTTATAATTTGGTTTTTCTAAAAAACGAGGGATGAAAATCCTCAAGATCTGACCATAAGGACTAAAATAATTCCTTAACACCCCTCTGGAAACACTTTTGTTAAGATTATCAATGAACACTGTCCATTCCTCATCAGCATCAATGGAAATTTTTGACTTTTCTCTCACTCTCTCTCTACCTAATGCGCTCATATCTAGTTTAGGAGTATGACATATGTTGTCTTCTATTGTTAGAATTGGTTTTTTGGCTGTTGCGTGTATATCCTTTTTGTTATTGATGATGGGATGTTTTAAGACGTGGAATCCTCTTGAGAGATTTTGTTTCACTACTCATGCCTGATATGTTGAGCTTCAGATTATTATCAAGTTACTTATTGGTGCAGATCTAAAATTCAGGCCCTGCAATGTGACTAACCTCCTTTTGCCATTTAATTAGTAAGAAGATGATAAATAGCAGGAAACAGTATTTTCTTATTTTCAGGAGGTGTTTAGAGTCGAACAGAACAGATTGATGGATAAGATAATTTGCTAGCTGCAAATTTACTTCATTATGTGATCTGTTTAGAAGTTTGCACATGATGATAATTGGGTAAAATAATAAACTATTGTGGTAGGTCTCATTACAGTATCAGGTGCTTTGTGTGTCTTGTAAGAATCTCAGTGCTTTCTTTTATTTAGAAAATGCGAGGATGTTGAAGATCTGTATCTGTTCTGAAATGTCCCTGGTGTCCATATTTTACTTTAAAAATTGAAAAAATTTCAGTAGGGTTTATGTTCTGATCAAGTGCTGTTTTGATTGGCAGACATAAAAGACTGAAGAAAGTATTTTTTGTGCTTCATCAAGAACTAAAGGTCATTGCTAGCGCTGTCATTTTATCTCTTTTCTTTATCTTTCCTTTATCATTGTTAACTTGAGTGTTTCTTCCTAATTCCAGAACCTTAAGCAGAGGCTCAGAGAGTATGCCGAGTTACAGTCAACAGATTGATGTTGAATTATTCGAAACCTGTCATGTAACAGAATGTATCCTCTATTTTCATACCTGAGCTGCAATCGGCTCAGACCTGTCTCCATCGCATTTCAGGTAGACATTCTTACAAACAGTGATGTGTTGCTTTTCCTCTTGAAGAATGGAGCACTTGTAAATGGTTATAGTTGGTCGTTCAAGGTGATTGGAATGGGGCCCATGGTCCTTGAAGGATCGGAGGTGTGATGTACAAATAGCTTGAACCCAAATTGGGTGTGTACAATGTGTAGAATTTTGGCTTTCGGCCACCAATTTTGTTCTAGAATTTTTTGACAGTTTTGTTTAATCATTGGCTTGCTAGAAACAATTTCTTTCAATGCGTATACAAATTATTGAAAAAAAGAAAAGAAAAGGCTTCTTAATCATTGCTTAGACTTTTGAAAGTACAGTGATTAATTTTTGTTTTTAAGTTAGAAATTGAATTTACAATGTTTAAATTGGTTGTGTATAATGTTTTTAAAATTTTTACTCTGCACAATTTATAATTTAACACTGTCCTTCAATTTTGTTTTTCCATCGTTCCTCGCTACTCGTACTAGGAAATGAAATGAACTTCTGAACCAAGTGAATTCAATTCACGGACTCAACTTGCAACAATTTCCCCAAAAAATTTTGTAATTATTCTGGAAAAGAAAACGACCACAAGAACATTATTGAAGATGGATTGAGACGCAAGAAAACTCTTCTATTTTCTTGACCCTCCAAGCTTTTGGAATTCCATCTCCAATTCTAGTTAGTTTTAAGTTCATTCCTCTGAAATATACCCTTCATCGGCAACCTCTGTGGAAGATCCATAGGACCTTATACAAAAGATGTAATAGAACACATTGACAAGACTCAACCCTGCAAGAAGGAAATAGTAATAGTCGAAACGTGCCTCGTTAAGGTTATCGGCCACCCAACTAGGTTTCCTGTTTCTCGAAGTAGTCTTGTTCACAATGTTAAACAAAGCAGTGCCAACAAATTTGCCACCACCATTGACAGGAAGAACAAGGAGTTACCGATGCGTGACTTGTTCACTGGTGCTGTACCCAACACTGAAGCTGTACCCATCACTATAAACCGTGTGAGAAGCCACAACATTGACATATTCACTGGTGCGTTAGGGATCTTCTCATGCCCCACGATGATTACTTTGCTTAATCTGATCTTTCAACAATTGCTGTGAGTCCCATGGCTATTACAGAGAGGAATAAACAGAGTCCCATCCTAGTGTTGACACTGATATATACTTGTTTTCCCCTGATCTTTGATGTTATTGGGATTATCACACGCTCGTAAACAACCCAAAGCACGGAAGTGAAGTAAACGATGACGATTAATGAGGCTGCCGGCATATGGAAGCCTCCGAAAACGTGTCGGTTCATGGCACTAGCTTGGAGAACCGGGAACGAGTACTGGTTTCCAGCAATTGCGATTACGATCCCCGTAGACCATACTGGGATCACTTTTAAAAGCGCTTTAAGCTCTTCCACTTTCGGGACAGTGCAAATTCTCGATGGGTTTAAGGCCAATCTAACGGGGACTATCTCCTCTTCGGCGTTTACAATAATGCTAGCTTTGTTCATAATCTGTCACTTTTAAAGGTAATCTCCGACTCCTTTTCGTAATGGTAACACGAATTTAGAGTCGGAAACGGGATGCTTCTTTTCTTATATGAAACCCAAATAACTTGTGCGAAACCCTAAAGAGGCTGGTGCTGGCTTTCTTCTTAATATAGAAGGGTGAAGCAATGTTAAACGCCACAGTGGACAACAACATTAGGAATGCACAAGTACCATATCCGATATTCCATCCACAGACTTGTATAATATAAACAACAACAGTCAAACCAAAGGAGCCACCGAGGGATGCTGCAGCATAATATCAGCTAAAATAGCTCTCCAGGATCTTTTAATTCTTGTTGGTCAATTGATCGGCACCGAATGGCATGGAACAAGGCCTAATGCCGCCTGCTCCGGTGGACTGGAAAAACAAGGCAGAGATCAGGATAGCCATCTGGCCTGCTGTGGCGAATTTGCAGCTGTGAGTTGAAGTGTTACAAGGAGGAGGTATTACCTGTGGTATAACGGTTGTTAACCATAAAATTGCAACTCCCTGAAACATGTAAGTAAGACCAGTTAAGCATAACAACTATTGTAGAAGACATAAGAAAGAGGTAAACTAATTACCAGGAAACTGGCAATCGAACCCAAGCCAATGGTAGCGAAACGACCAATATAAGAATCAGCGAAGAATGCACCCAAAATGTATGATTATAATGTTTGATGCATATTTTACTAAATTATCTTTGTGATATATGTTTTTTCCCCCAAAAGTTAAACTTTGATATGAAATTATAAATATTTAAATGAAAATTCATAGAAATATTTTAATCATTACACTACCTAACTTTTGAGAGGAAAAATACATTTAACATATAATTAGTATATCAATTTTTTATTTTTAATTACTTTTTATAAATATCATATTTATTCATAATAACATAATATAAAAAATAATATTTTAATCTCAAATGAAAAAATAATATAGTTTTCATAATTGTCTGTATCTAATACTCTCATAAATTATGTGTGAGTACACACTACAGCAAACATCAGTAGGAAGTAAAATATATTATTTCTTCTGATTATTTTCAATCCTTTTCATCTTTTCCCCTTCTTTTTATGACAATTGAATTGTTTAAATCTGTAAAGTGGTGTCCATGGTGTCTTAATGTTAGTTAATATATGCAGGAATCAAATTATCGAGACACTATCTAACCATTTTTAAGAATTCCCAGAACGCCATTTTTAATCTTAATGCTTTCCCCTTCTAGGAAAAGGAGGTTACGTGGTAACCCTAATTCTCTCTTTGCATGGCATCATGTCCATGAGTGCGTTGGACAAAACAAAATTTATTCAAACCTTTAAAAGGTGCACAAATAAATGGATGTTTGTCCCTACTGATAAAAACTCTTTTAAGAAAATAGTGATATCGGAGGAGTAGCAGAACAAAGTTGGACGATGTAAGGGCCAAACAAGTCAATAATGAAGGTTGGAATTAAGCCATTCAAGCAGCCTTGGGTGATCGCAGTTACTGATTTGCAACACGCCGATCCGATTTCCAGCTTGTTAGTCAAGAACACATGACAATGTCTTGAAAACAAGCTTCAATGTAGTACAACTGTGATTCGCATGATCCAATTTCATTAGGCACGGCAGCATGAGTCAAAGGCATTGCTATAGGTGGAGACCCGTTGGTAAGAGAAAAGAATGGAAACCGGGGCAGCGATGCCGGCGACACAGTTGCATCAGGAAAGTCCGAAAAACGTTTGCATGTGAAGGGATCTGCTTCATAATATAATGAACCGCCACCAGTTGCTTCCATGGCTGGCCATTGTGTTGCCCACAAGATGGAGCATGTTAAGAAAATCAACAATGAATCTGGAAACATTTTCATTATTTTTTTAGTATAAAAATGGGTAAGAAGTATACATTCAGGTAGCCATATTTTGCAACTGGGAATCAAATTATGTAAACCAGAAAATGTGGTTGGGTTTTATAGTGTGGGATTTGAGAAGTTAGAGTTGCAGCCGAAATTGTCCCTGCAATGAAAACTGGTTTTCATGAAAATGTTGTGGTAGGTCATGCACTCTTTTCTTTCCTAGTTGTTACTCCGGTAATCCATTGAGTGAAAACACAAGTTTAATGTGACTACTCTGGTGTCGTTCGTCCGTGGACGTCTATGGGTTTAAGAACCATACAAGCCTATGACACATAACATTAGCAGTGTCCCTTGACATATATAGATGGAAGTTCTTCCTTAACACTTTTCATGACATTAATAAGTACTTACGACTAGAAAATTCCAGAATAAGCATAAAGTTTGCAAAACAGAAAATTGAGATGCAACCCAAACAATTTATGGCTGAAAGCATCACTGCCAAATAAATATGTTGATGAATACTAAAAAGACATTTCGATCTTTAAATATAAAGCAAGATTGGGTAAAATTTACATTAATGGTGAAGCGTTAGACATATGCAACATATCCTTGCTACTGTAAACGAGAGAGCAAGTTTCGAATCATGAAACCAAGGCTCCCACCTACAATCAAGCCTCGGAGACAAAAAAGCACGTCAAAATAAAAGGTAAATATAAACCGGGAGATACGCTAAACTCCAATGCCAGGAATTGCTCCAACAAAGTATTGAATTTTCAATCGGGAGAAACTTTTTCTCTTAGGCAGTTCTCTTTGAAAAGAGAGATGAAGAATCTGACTTCTCAGCCAGATAGTGCTCAAGCATGTCTTCTTCATCGTCTGCAGTAAACCAAAGTGATCAGATAGTTTCTTTCATCTAATGTGTTTACACTTCTACCTTCAGTTTTACTAAAAATATATATATATATCTTAATTATGAAAAGCATAAGTAAACAGAATGTTCATGGCACACTCAAGTACTAAATAGTCTGGTCTACCAAGGGAGGGACTCACCTTCGAAATCATCATCATCCAAATCAACATCTTCCTCCTCTTCCTCATCATATTCTTCTTTGATAGCAGCTGCACCTTTCTGGAGTAGAGAAAGTCACAGACTCATGATTGCTTTCCACCATTCATCCGGTTAAATCTTAGTATGAATAATGTTAAATAGACTTCTCATCTTGCATGTATATTATATACTTTACTACTAACAAGAATTTTTTTAGTCTCATAGTCTTTCCCTTTTTAGCATGATTTAGTCTCAGATTCAACTTGGGGGAAAGACATGACTCATCATTCCCAGAAACAATAGTGGTTTCACAATACTGTTATTATATTATATTCTTATAACGGTGGAAATATATGTTAGAGAAAGAAATATCAACCAATGGTTACAAGAACTGGAAGTGGACCATCCAAATCCAACCTAATCATTTGAGATCATTAGCCAATTTAAAGGAACAATAATGTGCCTTTTGTGGGAGAAATGCATGGCGACAATGATATACATGTCATGTTTCCACAATGTTATAAAGAGGAAAAATTAGAAAGTATAATTACCGCACTAGCTCTTCCACTTTCAAACCACTGCCTGCCTGTGAGCTTCTTCTCTTTGGGTACCGTGAGAGCAGACTCAGGCATTAGTCTGAAAGTTGATGCATATAGAGTTTATTTTATGACAGTAAAATATATTATTTTGAATTTATAGGTTTTAGTTCTTTCTTCTAAAAACGCATAAGGCATGACAAACCAATAAAATTGTCCCTGCACTTAGCCAGAAGAGACGAAAATAGACAGGATTACTTCCTAACTATACGAACCAGACACTTAAAGGTTCAAAGTGACCGTGGTAATGAGGCATGATCCTCCACATACAGGGCAAAACTCAGCAAAAAGGCAAAATATGCATGTTAGACATGCACCAAATACCCAAGTTCAAGTAATGCGGTTCCAGACAATATCATAGCAGACTATAGGTAACCTCTCCCATCCAAGTGCTTTTGTGCTAAATTACACATAAAACAAATTTTACAGATGTGAAAAACATCTCCAGGATCATTTTCTTTTTTCTCAAGGAAGAGCTCCATAATGTTAACTGTGTTTCAAAGTGTAGAACAAGAACATAAACTGCATTTCTGTTATTTCCATTTTATCCTCGATGACAACAAAATTTTAATGGGAACATCAAGTACATGTACTAGCAAGGAAGACAGGTACCATTTAAGTCCATACTGCCAAACTTTTAGACAGTAACGTACAATGAATTTTAGCACGTTTAGCAGTACTAAACTTGCAGACTTGGGGACAAAAACCTAAAAAAAGTAACGAGTCTGAAAATCCACATATATACAGAAAACATTCAGCTATTGACTCACTTGGCTCGCTCTAGTGCCAACTCTGCTTCAAACCTTTCTCTCCATGCTGAAAATGTATCAATGGTAACAGGTTCTCCATGTGGAACAATTACCTGAAAGTAAAAGGTATGGTGAGGATATAGATCCATTTGCATAAAGACTAATACCTGCAATTAAGAGAAAATGCAGTGCTCTCAAACTTGAACAGTATCCTGATTTGTGATCATAATTAGCACAAAATTTTATGTTGTTCTTATTGGGTTTACCAGTAGATGCATTAAGCCTGTGTCAAACAAATCTAAATAGAAATATGGGCCACGCTGCTGCTTTGTTAGATAATCTGGGGTATTCTTACAGGAATCGACCGATTGGCATTAAGAATACTATCTACAGACCTATGCGCATACATGAGACCTTGACCTATACGATAGACATAGCATTGCATGCAACTAGCAGATGGGTAGCAATATAGAAATGCAAATAGAATTAGCTAAAAGATGATCAAAAGTAGAAGTTATATTTTCCCTTGAAAACAAAAATACATAGTCACACCTCATCTTTTCTTGCCTCCTCTTCTTCAGCATTGTCAGCATCAGCATCAGCATCTTGGCAATATCTTCCAGATAGCCATTCCTTGGCTGATGTAACCAAAGTGTAAATCATAGCCATTCCAAGATTTTCAGATGCCTGAAAGCACGAAATGGAGTGAGAGTCAGAACAACTGGGACAAATTAAGCTGTATTACTATAAGGAAAAAAAATGCTAATAGACATATCATCTATAAAACAATTTTCTTTGCAACAAACCATTAGAAAGAAGGTTTAATACATTAAAAGTATTCTATGTCCACTTCTGAATCACAAGGAAAAAGTTCAATTAATTAAAGATTAGCACACTTGTGATTCTTTAACAGTTCCCTGTCAGTAGGTTTTACATTTATCGGTTTGTGGTGGCAGGGGCTGGGGGGAGACATGATATGAACTCTAGCAGAAAATAGAACTTATGGAAGAATATTCTCCGGAAGCTTTATATATGCTTAAAAAGTAAATTAAAAGTTTCAGGTTACCTCCTGCTCAAGCTTTTCCTTCAAAGCTTTCAGGTCACTGGGTTGTATTCCCCGTATACTACAAAAGAAAATGAAAAACGCAGGCTACTTTATAAAGTTCGAAAAAAAGGATAAGAACATGTGGGGTAAAGAATGCATCTTTTAGACAAGATCCCAAATGCTCAGACAAAATCCATTAAATTCCAGTCCATGGATTAATCAATCAGCAAGCAACTAGCAGAAATTTGATGCAGTTCCTGATATCCATGAAAGATGGTAAATAACATCATTATCCAGAACTAATAACATTCAAAATATGATTAGGTATTTTAGTCTGAGTAATTGTATGAGTTAGACTCCAAAATAAAGAAACCGTCCAAGCTAGTCGGCAAGAATAAAACACTAGGATATAGCCACACAGCGGTCATTGACATGTTACTGCAGCCTTTCACATAAGGTCACTTAAAAACTAAATCAGAAAAAGAAAATCAAAAAGTAAATGGTAACTATTAGGGTTGATAACCTCGAAAAAAAGGTCATATTTTGTGTTTTTTTACTTAGGTTATTGGCTGTTTAAAAGCTCATTTAACTACATATAATTTGCATTTAGGTCTATGAAGATGCAATTGGTGGTTTAATTTTACTGCAACGTTTTATTGTTGAAATTGATGTTGCGTAAGGGGAAAGGTCTTGTTTTGTTGATGATGTGCAGGTAAGTGATGCTAAAGGACTGAAGAAGAATTCGAGAACACATTTTAGACGATATGTCTGGGTGTAGGAAAAGACAAAAATGACAAAGATATTTTTAATCGCTGTCGGCTGTCCACACGTGAAACCTCCTCTGCCATCTGCTCAGCCCAAGAATATGAAAAGAATATTTCCTTAGGTTACAAAAGGAATTAAAATCCCATAGTTAAGGGTGGAATTAACGAGTCCTTTGGGAGTTCGAATGTTTTATTGTGAATTTAAGAGTCTCTTGGGAGTTAGAGTGTTTTATTGTGACTTTAAGAGTTCTTGGAAGTTGGAGAGTTTTTGTTTTTGAGTATAAATAAGATAAGAGAGGAAGATAAAAGTGGGTGGCAACAAGAGACAAAACAAAGAGTTCCATTATTTTCTTTTATTTATTTTCTTCCTCATTTCCTGGTGTTCTCTATAGCCAAGCTCCAAAGGGATGGCAAGCTAGGCCTTTGAGAGAAGCTAGCTTGCTAAGGTGGTTCACGGTGGTTCAAGAAAGCTCACGGCAGTACTTGGGAGTTCTCTTCTCCTTCGTTGATTTTCACTTATATTTATTTGTGGCTTTTGTAATGGAACGAATGATTATTCTTGTGGATGATTTGTACCCCACCACGAACTAACCTTATTTGCTATGGGTTTGCGTTGGATAATTATATTTTGTTCTAATGAAAGGTTTATGCTTCCATGTTTAAATGTTGCTTTGTTCATTGTTTGAATGTTAACAGCTTAGACTTGTAAGAGCTTTCGAGAGTTAACCATTTTCAAGTTTTGATGCCTAATATCGAGAGAGTTAGTTTAGATCGACGTGAACAATGGAGATAAGCTGGGATGACAAGGCTTTAACTCGTCTTAGAGATAAGGAAAGGGTTTCAACGACTAAAATGGGTAGAACTTAATCGATAGGATTATGTTGTAGTTTACGCTGAGATGTATTACTGTAGCATTTTCTCTATCAGGTTCCTTACTATAGATAGCCTAGGAACACTTTAGTAAACCCTGTCGAGCAACATATTCATGGAAAAGGTGAACCATTCCAGAGACAAGGTATAGGATTGCTTAGTAAACCCAATCATTTATCCCTATTGTAGCTTGATTGTGAGAGATTGTCAAGTTATCTTATTTCATATTCCAATGATCAATTTGCCATAACAATTCTTTGTCTTTACTTTACCGTTTGCCATAACATTTCACAATCCACACTTCAATACTTTGCCACAACATTCTTACTCATTTGTTTATATTGTCATATAAACTATATTTAAGTCGTATATTTTTTGTGCATTAGCTTAACTTGAAAATTCCTTCAATCCTTGTGGAGATGATACTCACTCACTACTATATTACTTGTTCGATTGTATATACTTGCACAAATTTGTGTTTACTTGCACAAATTTGTGTTTAATTTATAACACTCACATACGCAACAAGGGTCTATTTGGTTGTTCATTTTTAATAACTCATTTGCTTTCAAAAGTGAAATTAAGTTCGAAAATTGGATTGAAGAGTTAATTTCATGGATAGCAAAAAGGTATCATCTCACAATTCAAGATATGGTGCAATTCATGAAACATGTACCTCTAATCCAATATTCAACAACAACAACAACAAAACCCAATTCCCATATGTATGGGGTAAGGGGGAGGTAGGGTAGTAGGCTGCCCCCAACGTCAGGTTGAGAGTAGCTTCCGTGGAAGACCTCCGGCAGTCAGAAAATTAAAAATATAGATAAAATTCAATGCATATATAAATAAATACATAAATACATAGCTAAACAGTATTCATATGCAGTCATTAAAATCATATGTGCGTCTGTAACGGGAATTAATCCCTGCATAATAATCCCTATGAAAGAATCTCTGCATATAGACAGAAACATAAGACCCGACTAAATTTAAAAGAGGAAACATGAGAAGAATGATACACAGAAGTCAACGATAGCAAGCCCAGTTCTAATCCTTCATAAATACCAATAACAGAAACGTATAAAAAGTAGAAGTCATGGAAAATACTACAAAGACATTAAAAGAAGACAGAGATGATACACCCTATAGATGTGACCCACACTACTCGACTACCTTAGTCTTTAGCCTCCATATTTTCCTATCTGAGGTCATGTCTTCGGTAAGGGCTAAATCCCTCAAATCAGATCTCAAGCAGTCTTCCCACTTCCGCCTTGGTCGTCATTTCCTTCTGGCACCGTCGACTGTAATCGACTCTACCATCCGACGGTAGTCGCCTAAGGACATGCCCAAAACCACCATAGTCTTCCCTCCCTCAATTTTTCGGAAACAGACACCACCCCCAAGGACATCCTAATCGCAGAGTTTGTCGTCATATCCCACAGAGTCCTACCACATGTCCATCGAAGCATTCTCATTTCCGCGGCCTCAATCCTCCTTACGTGATCCTTCTTGGTTGCCCAACATTCTGATCCATACAACAGTGCTGGTCTTATTGCCATTCTATAAAACTTCCCCTTAAGTTTTAGAGGCACCTTCTTGTCACACAGAACTCCAGTAGCGGCCCTCCACTTTAGCCATCCCGCCTTTATACGGTGTGTAACGTCATCATCTACACCCCATCTTTATGTATCATAGACCCTAGGTACTTGAAACAATCCTTTGAGGGGAGAACGTGTCCTTCTATGCATACTTCTACATCTTCATTGTTTTGGTTCCCATTGAAGTTTGAACATAAATACTCTGTCTTTTCAATATTGATCCTTAAACCTTTTTCTTCCAAAGCAGTCTTCCAGGTAGCCAGTCTACTATTCAACTCAGATTTTGTTTCAGCAACTAGGACAATGTCGTCAGCGAAAAGCATACACCATGGTACACCGTCTGGTGTCGCACAGTAGATGTCGTCCATAATCAAGGCGAAGATGTAAGGGCTAAGAGCCGACCCCTGGTGGAGTCCGATTTCCACCGGGAATGCCTCGGTGTCGCTAACTGTAGTCCTGACGTAAGTAGTAGATCTACAGTACATATCACGAATCGCCCGGATATAAGCAGTTAGGATCCGTCTCGTTTCCAAAGTCTTCCAGATCGTATCGCGGGGAACACTATCATAAGCCTTCTCAAGGTCAATGAACGCCATGTGAAGATCTTTAGACTTTTCCCTATATTTCTCCATAAGCCGTCGAAGTAGATGAATCGCCTCCGTGGTAGACCTGCCTGGCATATAAAGCCAAATTGGTTTTCCGAAACCCTAGTAACTTGTCTTAACCTAGCCTCTATCACCCTTTCCCATAGCTTCATGGTATGGCTGAGTAGTTTAATACCTCTGTAGTTACCACAACATTGGGGATCTCCTTTATTTTTATAGATTGGTATCACCGTAGACTCTCTCCACTCCTCTAGCATCTTGGCAGTCTCTAAAATGATATTAAAGATGTTGGTCAACCACTTAACTCCCTCTTCTCCTAGGGCCAACCACACAGTGATAGGAATTTGATCAGGACCGACAGCTTTGTCCCTTCCCATCTTTCTAAGAGCCATTTTGACTTCCTCAAACCCAATCCTACTTGTAGGGCAGTCATTGGCCGTAGTATGATGTACCTCTAATCCAATATTAAAAACACAAATACAGTCAGTAAAAGAAAAGGCAGTTGTTTTCCAGAACAATCTCATGTGGTAACTATGGAACAACCATTGTGATCAAGGAAACATTAAGACTTTTCCAGATAAGGGAAATGGAAAGGGAAAAAGGATGGTGGATTATTCTACCTAATAGCTAAGAGTCATAATCACCTTCCTTTTTTATGGCACAATATTTGGATTAAAAACTTTTCCGTCCTCCCCATGGAGCAAAGCTCACATGAGCTTCAAAAAAGGGAACAAACATTTCACCCAGTTCATTTGGGAAAACGTGGACAAACAGAAATATGCTTATAAATATCAGCATTCATATAGCCTATAGGTACATTCCACTGAAAGGACATACTGACCTTTTTACATTAAGGATTGGAGGCTCGTCTGGATATTTTTCTGTATTTTTCTGTATGTGAGAAAACCAAAGCAAGCTGAACTGCACCAGAAGTTTGGACAACAAATTATGTCCACAGGGAAACAGAAAACCCTGAACTAAGAGCAGCAATTGAAGTTCATAAAAATGATAAAATTAATGGTGTTTGATGTTGTAAATTTTGTCCATGTCTGAGTATAAATGTGGCAGAAGATAAATATCACACACTACATTTTGTTGGGTTGTAACTGTAACACCCCAACCCGTACCCGACTTGAATACGGGTCCGAGATGTCACATTGACATTTTTCAAAACCTTTACTCTTGTAAAAGTACTGAACATTTGAATTTATATTAAGGAAATACAGTCAAATATTCTTCAATTGTGTGTTGTATAAAAATTTGAGATAAAAACGTTTTTATGAATGGTGAAATACGATATGAACAGTAATACAGTAATCTGCTACAGTGATTTTTCGTAAATTGTACATAACACTCGTAAAACATTTAACAGTTCATTTCTTTGCATTCGTACTTATATATATATGTTTAACAGATTACAAAACTCGATCAGAGCATACTACCTAATTTGCCTACTTTATTTACATGCCAACCTATTTATCATAATAATACATACTGTGTACTTTACTTCTGATCTGGTCTTTGGGCAGAGATATGTTGTTACTTTGAACTTAGCTTTGATCCTTCTGCTTCTCAGTACCTACGTGTAAATCACTTACACGCTAAGTCATAGACTTAGTGAAGCAAAAACATAATAACAATAATGCATTTCTCATAAATATAAACATTCAATCTATGAATTCAATCGAGTCGCATATAATTCAGTATACATGATAACCTGGATAATAAATACCTTTAGTAACATTTCTCTACATACCATGGAACACATATATACTTCACAACAAAAACATATTTAGTCCATTTACTCTCTGTAAAGACCATGTATAGCCCATGTACTTTGAGAACTCAAGGTATGTGAGTACATTGAGGTTGTGCACCACTATGCTGTCAACAGCTCGATCAATGTCCCGAGGACCAGTCCATAGATTCCGAAGAACCTAGGTAAACAGTCCATATGTCCCGAAGAACATAGGTAAAACAGTCCATATGTCCCGAAGAACATAGGTAACAGTCCATATGTCCCGAAGAACATAGGTAACCCTCGACCCTTGGCATGCCAACTATACCCCTAGCTCTCATATCACATAACATGGGCATTATCATTTATGACCGTTCACATTACTTATTCATTCTACTTATAAACACATACCGTTTCTTTTCAGTCACGTATCACATATACGTGTAATCCTTGATCTCATAATCACATGTTCCTTTATTCTTATCACATACCATATGTATGTGTAAACACATATCTAATATCATATGTTGCATTTTCATGTAAGCATGTAAATCATGTAACATATAAACATACATCCATTTCTATGTACTAATGCATACAGAGTAATCACATAACATTAATAAGTTACTTCTTACCATAGTAACTCTATCATTGACTCATCGCAAGCCAATGTTTGATCAATCACATAAGTACAATTTAAATTGCACTCACCTTAGCCTTGCTTTGATTCGATTATTCCGGAACTTGTTTAGGCTCAATATCTACATAAATATATCATTTCAAAAAAACTATCAGAAGCCTAAACTTTAAACTTGATGTTAATAACTTAAACCGATTAATAAATCGAATTCTATATTTTCATTTAGGGGGAATCGATACCCCCCAGGGGAATCGGTACCCCTTAACATTCTGGAAATTTTTCGTTCAAGAAGGGGAATCGATTCCCCTTCATAGGGTATCGGTTCCCTCTACCCAGAAATTGCATTCTAAGCTCGAAAATCATCAATTTCAATTCAAACCTTCCTATTTTACCTCCCTTAATACTCCTAACTTTAATACACATACTTAAACTTATTTCTATTCCATAATCACTTCTTAACTTCAAATATAGTCATTCCTATGTAATTACAAAAATTTACTAGTTTTGCAACATGTTCAAATTCCTATTCTAACACTTCCTATCCCTTAATTAACTTGATTACAAGTCAAATTCACCTTTCAATTCTCAATATACACTTTATTTCAATATTTCATTCCAAAACTCCTAATCTTTAAATCCTCATAAACTCTTCATTTTGTTGTTTTAAAGCAAATTAATCCTTCCTTAATCTTACTTAGCATCTAATAATCAAAACTAAACTTAAATTTCAGCACATAATCAACTCAAGAGACAACTTACCTTTTGCTTGGCTTCACACGTGAAGAGAAAAATGAAGAAGGAAAAGAGAGAATAGATTTTTCTGGAAACTCTCCATCCTTATCCATATATATATATCATTTAATTATATTTTCAAGTCTAATGACCAATTTGCCCTTTAACTCTTTAGATAATTACAATAAACTTTTAGGAAATATTTCTGAACAAATCATTAAACTATTAAACTATTATACTTTAATCACCATATATTACAATTTTGGTCACTTACCCGTATTTTGGGATGTTACAAATCTTCCCCCCTTAAGAAAATTCGTCCTCGAATTTTCATTACACCAGGAGATAAGATATTGTCTACACATCTCCAATGCATTTTACTATAACCTTTCTTAAAATCCATATAATGTAACTCATTATATAGACAGTAACCTCTAGTCTCATTACTCCATACCAATAATCCATCTATAATGTAAATCACTGACGTACATATTCTTAAACTTTCCTATAACAATATTCTGCATCATTCGATCTTTTAATATTCTCCGAATTATAATGGGACACTTTCAATATATCTTACTTATCCACACACTGTACCCTAATATATATGTCACTGTCATATTACTATAAATAACTTCTAATTGAACTCTCAATTCTTTCACCAATTTACCACCAATATATATATAAACATGCAAGCCTAAATCAATCATTATCATAATGTATTTATTTCACACTAGAAAGATACCTGTATTATCTCCGGATCATCAAAATCTTCATTGGTATTGATATTATACATTCGAGCAGTGGAGCGTATTATTTTTGTGTAGAAGATTCAGATTGCTCCTACCTCTTCCTCTCCTTCTCCCTCTCCCAGGTATCATAACAGATCGTTCCGACTGTACTGATTCTCCTTTCCCCAATGGGCAATCTCTCACAAAATGTCCCATTTCACACATCGGAAACAAGGGATTCTACCATATTCCACCATGATATTCCACAAGTCTGACAATGTCTCTGTTGGGGTTCTGTCCTCACCAAATCCTACTGATTGGGTCTGTCTAACTTTCCCTGATTTGATTCTCTAACGGAGGATTCTACCCCTCCAGACCTTGCCTGAGACTGAGTACCAGAATCTCTACCCCTCTTGGGTGGTGCAGAACTCGATAAAGCCCCAGTTCTTTTAGATGATTGGGTTCTTTGATCCCCAAACCTTCATTCTGAGCTCTCTCTAGAGCTTTAGCACGATTTACTATTTCTTGAAATGAGGACAAGTTCAATACTATTAACATTTCTTTCAACTGGGTGCAAGCCCTCTACAAACCACTCACACACATCCTTCTCTGTTGGAATCAACTCCGCCGCAAAACAACTTAACTTATTAAACTCGCACTCGTACTCATACACTGTGTGATTCATCTGTTTCAGATTCAAAAATTCTTGCTTCATTTGACGGATAAATTGGTCTCCTATATACTTATGCTTAAATTCTTCTAAGAACAAAGACCATGTCACTTGATCATCGGTCATTCTCAAAGTGACATTTGTCCACCAAATTCTCGCTTGCCCACGAAGCAAGGAGACCACTCCATCTAACTTCTCTACATTAGAACAGCGGAGTCCATCTAACATAATTTTTACATCATTAAGCCAAAGGTCCGCAGCAACAGGACCTTCTTCGGCTTCACCTTTAAACTCTGTAGCTCCTAAACCCTTCAACTCCTTTGCAACATTCATTCTTGGAGTTGAAGTAACAGGAGGTTGATAACGCGTCAATACCGCATCTAATGTTCTAAAGAACACATCTTGATCAGTTACAGGCACTCCAGAAGGTGTCTGTTCTTCACCTTGCCTGGCCAGGGCAGGTGAATTACTACTCTCAGCGGGTCGATCATCTCCCGCTTGACTTCTATAACTATCATGTCCGGACATCTATTAAGAATAAACATATCGTTCTATTAGCAAAACAACATACTCATTACTATACCAGATCAGAAGTTTTCACTATTTTGTTGGCATGTATACATTATAAGACACCCTAGACTCTTGTTTATGCCGAGAATCGGCTAAACCGTAGCTCTGATACCATTAAATGTAACACCCCAACCCGTACCCGACTTGAATACGGGTCCGAGATGTCACATTGACATTTTTCAAAACCTTTACTCTTGTAAAAGTACTGAACATTTGAATTTATATTAAGGAAATACAGTCAAATATTCTTCAATTGTGTGTTGTATAAAAATTTGAGATAAAAACGTTTTTATGAATGGTGAAATACGATATGAACAGTAATACAGTAATCTGCTACAGTGATTTTTCGTAAATTGTACATAACACTCGTAAAACATTTAACAGTTCATTTCTTTGCATTCGTACTTATATATATATGTTTAACAGATTACAAAACTCGATCAGAGCATACTACCTAATTTGCCTACTTTATTTACATGCCAACCTATTTATCATAATAATACATACTGTGTACTTTACTTCTGATCTGGTCTTTGGGCAGAGATATGTTGTTACTTTGAACTTAGCTTTGATCCTTCTGCTTCTCAGTACCTACGTGTAAATCACTTACACGCTAAGTCATAGACTTAGTGAAGCAAAAACATAAACAATAATGCATTCTCATAAATATAAACATTCAATCTATGAATTCAATCGAGTCGCATAATTCAGTATACATGATAACCTGAGATAATATAAATACCTTTAGTACCTTTTTATCGTATAATACATATATCGAACATTCTCTACCATGGAACACATATACTACTTCACAACAAAACATATTTAGTCCATTTACTCTCTGTAAAGACCATGTATTAGCCCATGTATACTTTTGAGAACTCAAGGTATGTGAGTACATTGAGGTTGTGCACCACTATGCTGTCACAACAGCTCGATCAATGTCCCGAAGGACCAGTCCATAGATTCCGAAGAACCTAGGTAAACAGTCCATATGTCCCGAAGAACATAGGTAAACAGTCCATATGTCCCGAAGAACATAGGTAAACAGTCCATATGTCCCGAAGAACATAGGTAACCCTCGACCCTTGGCATGCCAACTATACCCCTAGCTCTCATATCACATAACATGGGCATTATCATTTATGACCGTTCACATTACTTATTCATATTCTTACTCTTATAAACACATACAGTTTCTTTTCAGTCACGTATCACATATACGTGTAATCCTTGATCTCATAATCACATGTTCCTTCTATTATTATCACATACCATATGTATGTGTAAACACATATCTAATATCATATGTTGCATTTTCATGTAAGCATGTAAATCATGTAACATATAAACATACATCCATTTCTATGTACTAATGCATACAGAGTAATCACATAACATTATATAAGTTACTTCTTACCATAGTAACTCTATCATTGACTCATCGCAAGCCAATGTTTGATCAATCACATAAGTACAATTTAAATTGCACTCACCTTAGCCTTGCTTTGATTCGATTATTCCGGAACTTGTTTAGGCTCAATATCTACATAAATATATCATTTCAAAACAACTATCAGAAGCCTAAACTTTAAACTTGATGTTAATAACTTAAACCGATTTAATAAATCGAATTCTATATTTTCATTTAGGGGGGAATCGATACCCCCCCCCAGGGGAATCGGTACCCCCTTAACATTCTGGAAATTTTTCGTTCAAGAAGGGGAATCGATTCCCCTTCATAGGGTATCGGTTCCCTCTACCCAGAAATTGCATTCTAAGCTCGAAAATGATCAATTTTCAATTCAAACCTTCCTATTTTACCTCCCTTAATACTCCTAACTTTAATACACATACTTAAACTTATTTCTATTCCATAATCACTTCTTTAACTTCAAATATAGTCATTCCTATGTAATTACAAAAATTTTACTAGTTTTGCAACATGTTCAAATTCCTATTCTAACACTTCCTATCCCTTAATTAACTTGATTACAAGTCAAATTCACCTTTCAATTCTCAATATACACTTTATTTCAATATTTCATTCCAAAACTCCTAATCTTTAAATCCTCATAAACTCTTCATTTTGTTGTTTTAAAGCAAATTAATCCTTCCTTAATCTTACTTAGCATCTAATAATCAAAACTAAACTTAAATTTCAGCACATAATCAACTCAAGAGACAACTTACCTTTTGCTTGGCTTCACACGTGAAGAGAAAAATGAAGAAGGAAAAGAGAGAATAGATTTTTCTGGAAACTCTCCATCCTTATCCATATATATATATATCATTTAATTATATTTTCAAGTCTAATGACCAATTTGCCCTTTAACTCTTTAGATAATTACAATAAACTTTTAGGAAATATTTCTGAACAAATCATTAAACTATTAAACTATTATACTTTAATCACCATATTATGAAATTTTACAATTTTGGTCACTTACCCGTATTTTGGGATGTTACAGTAACAAAAGAAAAACCTGGTGTTGATTGGTCTGTGTCATAATCCTGTTAAACACAAAATGTGGAAATTAGATGAGGAGAAAAATAGTTGTCAATGCATAAGAAATTAGAATCGTGGAGAAGGAATAATGATATTGAGCAGAAGATAAGCATGCAAACATCTTAATCATTTAAAGGTGCATTATTACTACTCAGTAAATGGCTCTACTTCTGTTAGGTTGTGGCATTTTAAGGTTACCATAAAAAAGCTAGAATAAAATGAGCTTACACACACAAACACACAAGAAGAAGAAGCGATGGCATAACCAGAATGGTAGATAACTTTATGTCTCTGATAAAACGCACCTGAGGAGATATTGTTATTTGGAAGCATCTATTCGAAATGCTTAGTCCACTCTCCGTGGAGTGAATTTCTGATATAAAAGAAGCAATCATTACAGGTCAGGAGGGAATGGGAAATTTTAGCAGGCTGAAAGCATGAGTTTAACAAAAACAAAACAAAGTAACCTTTGAATTCATCCATAAGTATTGCTTCTAAGGCTTCAATTTCCATCTCCTGCTCCTGTGCATGGTCTGTAAACATAGATAAACAATCCATGTAAAAGGAAGCATATCATAAGCCTATCTCAAGAAAGCACAGATTCTTCTAACAATTGGTTGAAAAAAGGTTTAGTATTAAAAGATTGAGCAGATCATGTTTCATGTCCTTAGCTAGTTGTTTGGGAAAGAAAGGTAGTTAACATGTATCTTTATGATCAGGGTAACAGTATTTATTACTGCCCTTGCAGTTTTCCGGCTGATCAGTGATTTATCAGGTTGAACAGCAAATATATGCTTGAGATTCTCTAAATTCTGTACTTCAAAGCTTTGTTGCACCATTAATACTATCTTTGATTTTAAGACGTCCATACTTATTAAGTAAATTTCATTAAATGTTACAAAAACCAACCCAAAAGCCTCCATAATCACGAGAGGAAAAAAAACATATATATTCATTCCATTTCACCCCCAAAAAATGCCATTGTGTAAAAAAGAAAAAACCCATCGCTCATATCGAACTTTGAAGAAACAAAAACAAATTGCATAGTTGAACACCCTAACAAAAACAATTGAATTCTAAGAAAGAGAGGTAAAAACTCAATCATGCAATTTGAGATTGTTGGATGGACGGTCTCAACAAACTTGATTAGCAACAGAATAGTATAATTTTTTAAGCAAAAAAAAAAAAGAATTACCGGTCATGGTTGTGAAATTGGGATAATATTCCTTTTGTGCCTTTTGTTTTTGTTTTCTGATTTTCTTTTTATGGAACTTCTTTATTTTGGATTTGATACTGCTCTTCCTCTCAAAGATAATCTAAGCTCGATATAATGTACCAGACACGATAGTCTTAATATATGATTAAAAAATATGTTATCAGAAATATTAATATTTTTTTAATTTTTTTGGTAAAACGTTGATTAAAATATTATTTTTTCTATCGAAAATATTAATATTGAACGCTATTTAAAATGTTTAATATTTTCAGCAAAATGTGACTTAAAACATTATTTTATATATCGAAAATGTTAATATTAGGTTCTACCGAAAATTAATTAGCGAAAATAACATTTTCAATAAAAAATAATATTTTAAATATTACGTCTCCATTAAAACTTCAGCTCGATAAAACATCAATAACTCACTTCCTTCCAAACGCAGCGTTTCAATTTCCTTCTTTTCGGAATTCTAAAAAAATATTCCTTCTTTTCATCTTTATTCTTTTACTTAATACGAAAAAAAAATCAAATTATACATATTTTTATTTTGATGTCAAATTTTTCCAGTCACTTTTAATATTTAATATTACAAACATTATTATTTTGATAGTTTACATTGTAACATTTATTAAGAAAATATTATCAACCACTCAAAATGTGATACATGCTACATTTATAATTTTTTAAATATTATTTAAAAAATAAATTTATTATTATTTTCTTTTAAAATAACCTAAAAATATTTCTAAACTTAAAAAAACTCCCAAATCCTTAGTCCTAAAACATCAATCCTATTTGTCGGCTAACCCTTGTCGCCTGTTTACTTATCCATCACCGAGTGTTACTTATAACTTTATTTCCATAAAATACATAAACTCAAATATTTAAATTTAAACCTTAAATTCTAATATATATCTATTTTAATTAACGAGTAAGTAGTGACGGGTGAGTAATCGACAAGTATGTGGATAATCGCCGGCGATCAAGATATATAATGATAAGAAGAAATATAAATCTCGACAAATAATCTAAACGATAGATAATGTAAACGTTTGCTAGAAATGATTTAAAATCTTTAAGGGGGTTTATATTATTATTTTAAGAGATATATTAATCGAGAGATAGAAATAGGAAAATGAAAGTTCTCATTGATCACACATTATGTTGAACAGCATTGATATTGGACCAAGGTTAATGTATTGACTATTGAGAGAATAAAATAAGTTGGAAGAATTTTAATTTTTTTAGAAAATATTAACAATGAATTCAAGAAATTTAAAAATTAAATTAAAATTTATTCAAGAATTAAATTAGAAATTAATTATTTTTATTAACATATTACATTATTAATAGACCTAGTATTAAAATATAATGAAATAATAAAATAAATAATCTAAACACAATTTTTCAAATTTTAACGATTAAAATAAAAATTAACGCAAACAAAAATGACTTCCGGCTATAGTTTACCATTATTTCTGTACTTGTTAATTATAATATTTCATTTCTGTCTTCAAGCTTCTATCAGAAAAGCCAAGAAAAGAAATAGGGTATGTTCTTATTTGATGATCCAAACAGAAGCCTCTCAATTCTTCGATTTTTTTTCCCACTCTTCTTCACTTCATTCTTCATTTTCTCTAGCTCTTTCTACTCGTACATTTAGCCCAAAAAAACCCATAAAATATTTGTCCAGAAAAAATGAATTAAAAGTGAACATGCACTTAGAAATCGTTCAAGAAAAACTCAGAAAAACCGAATTTTAATTAAGGAACGTTGCAAAAGAACCAAAAGGTAATCTTCGTGTCAGGAAAAGGAGGACAAATATTTTTCCAGATCCTTATTTTTGCTTGTTTACACTGGCTTTCACTCTCACTACCCGGAGATCCTTTTTCTTTCATAAACCCCTTCAACCTGTTTCAAGATTTTCTTTTATGGTTTTATCTTTGTTTCTTTTCTGGATTTTTAGTCGCATGCAGGATTAAGGTTTCTGTTCTTATTTATTTTTTTTGGTTTTAATTCAGGGTTTAGAGGGCGTTTGCATTTGTTCAAACAATCAATTGTTTTGGCGATTTTAGAGTATTGGGCCTGCTTCAAAACGGAGATTAAGGATTGATTTTGAAAGATTAGTTTTTTTAACCGTTTAATTTCTTCGGAGGATTTTGTTGGAGGGGATTTCTGATGGGGAGCCCCGATGAGACCAACATAAGGGACATTGATGCGTCGGTGGGTGAATTGGTTTGGGTCCGACGCAGGAACGGTTCTTGGTGGCCGGGTCGGATTATGGGCCTTGACGAACTCTCCGAGGGTTGTTTGGTTTCTCCAAGATCCGGTACCCCTGTTAAGCTTCTTGGTCGCGAAGATGCAAGCGTGTGAGCCCATTTTTAATCTCTTAATCACTTTTTAGATTTCATTTAGATAGGGTTTAATGGCTTACATTCCTAGTGACGATTCATTGTAGTTGTTTTCTTGTATATACATGCATTTGTTTAGTATTTCACTATTTTGATAGTTTTGTCAATTTTTTATTCTTATGTTCCTTAGTCAATAATATAATAATATGAAAGGGGAAGCATTTGCTTGTATTACATATATAAAATTATCTATGGTTCTGTTTTGGGGAGAAGATTGCTTTCTTGTGGTTTTGGCCTATAATTCGCACTTTTTTCTTGGTAACTATGGTTTTTGTGGTAACATATGGTGTAAAAAAGAGTATTTGAATCAAATTGAAATGCCTGCTTGTTTGCTTTGGTGAAATAGGGTTGTTTGTGCTTTTAGACAACCATTTAACTCATAAGGTATACTATCTTGGGAATGAAATATTGCGTTGCTCTCTTGGAACTAATTGAAGCTTTAACTTTTGGTAACTTGAGATTCTTTTTTTCATTTAGCATTGTTGATTTTATCTGCATTTTACTCTGTAAGAGCCCTTTATATATAAAGTTTTAGTGAATAGTCATTAGCGAATTTCTAAATCAGTTCAGTAGTCCAGTGTTTGTCCTGTCAGACAGTTGTAGAGGTTGTAACCGTCACTTGTCGCAATTGTCACCTTTCAGCTTTCGGATTATGAATCAATCAATTAAAATAATAACATAATTAACCAATGCTTGAATAGATGACTTCTTTTTTCCTTTTTAGATAATGACAAATTAGGTTGAAGGTTTTACCTTTATATCCCGTCATTATATTTAAACCTTGTTCAATGCTGTATGATTTATGAGTAAAGCACTGTTAGTGCTGCATTTGCTTCTTCCAATTTTAAAATGATTGACTCCCCTTCCATCAAATAAAATTTTTCTCTAGAATGTTTATCTTTGGAGACTGAAATATGTTGCCCCAATGATCGTCATCAAGTGGAAAGTGTTTACTGTGCTTGGAATATGTTCTCATTACTTTGTTGATTAAATCTCCTTCATTTTTGGCTTTAGGGACTGGTATAATCTTGAAAAGTCTAAGAGAGTGAAGGCCTTCCGTTGTGGAGAATATAATGAATGTATTGAGAAAGCAAAGGCTTCAGCAGCAAATTCTAACAAGAAAGCAGTGAAATATGCTCGAAGAGAAGATGCTATTCTTCATGCTCTTGAGATTGAGAGTGCACGTCGAGGCAAGGATCAACCAGATTATTTCCCTAGAAAAGATAACTCTGGTGGTGACAAGAGTAGTTCGGCCAGAGAATCACCCACCATGTCACATTCTGGGAAAGAAAATGAGGACATGTCTGATGAAATGAATGGATCTGAGGATGCTTCAGATTCAGCTCCAGAATTATCACAGTCTGGGATATCATTTGAAGAGCCAAATCATATTAATGGTACTATGGGGTACTCTAAGTTGATAAAGAGAAGAAAAACACCAAATGATTCCGAGGATGATGGATCAGAAAGAATCAAGCGCATGAGAGGACTTGAGGATCTAGGTATGGGTGTAGGATCAAAAAGAAAAGCTCAGGCTGCAGGTGAACTTGAACTAGTTCAACAAGATAATTCTTCATTCTATGGAACAAATGCTGGAAGTTACCTTTCTAATGGAGGTCCCATAAATGGTAGCCGAAATCATTCATCATCAGGGAAAAGAAAGAGATCTCAAGTGGCAAATGTTCATGAATTTCTCAAAAGAAAAAACCGGCGTCGACCATTAACCAAGGTTTTGGAGAGTACAGCTATTGTGTCAGTTCCAGTTGTTTGTGATGAACATACAAGCTCAAGTGGCTCAGCCCTTCAGGGACTTTTTGACAGCAAGATATCAGGAATCGATTCTAATGAATCACGCAAAAGTGCACCTGCAGTAATTGACAATGGCCACAACAACAATACTAACAACTTGGATAGTACTGGAGTTTCATGCGGGAATGGTGTCTTCTTAAATGCTTCTGAACATGTTGCCGACACTGATGCATCCCTAACTAATAATAAGGCAAAAGAAAATGAAATTTCCAGCTTACCAGAGTTAGCTGAAAATGAATCTTCTAATAGGCTATTTGATGTGCCGTTTGTTGGAGAAGATAAACCATCTGCAGGTATTCTGGATTAAACATTTATGAACTGTAGTATTTCTTGTTACAACCACATCATTCTTGTGTGCATAAACATATTCTTCTGTTTTGGTTTTGTTGCAGCTGATGGGTACATTGTTGTTTATTGTCTTGTAACTGTTCAATGTTTTCATCATATGTCTACATAATGTTGGTTTTGTGTCTCCATTAAGATATCCTCCTTGTATTTAGCTTTGACCGCGGCTTGTGATGAGTTTTGTGTTATCCTTGTCTTAATAAATAATATGATACGTATTATATTATTTACGTATATTATTTACGTGTTGGGAACTACATAACTCAGGTCTTGTGTTTACATGATTGTGTCTAATAATATTTATAATACATGAATACAGACATGTACTTATTTCTGGTTATGTGGTGACCGGGGCCAACTGTCTGCTAACAGAGGTCTAATCAGAGTTGTTCATCAACTGATTTAGCTTAACTACATCTTGTTTGACTTTTTAGGGATTCTAAATAGCTATAGCTAATGAACTGCAGGCAATATTGTGAGTTTGTATGTTGTAGGATTGAAAGTTTAACACATTGATGTTTATGCTCTCACTCTATCAAAGGGCTGAACTCAAAACTGCATTGACAATAAGGCCATAATTTGGACCTATAACTTGAATTTTCCTACTAGTGGTTCTTGTTGAATCACAATATGCCGGGAGATTAAGTTGAGTTTTTGATAACTAGATGCAAGAATGTTCTTCCATAAGCTGGGTTCTTTTACCTTTACTCTCTTGTCTTTTTGCAGCAGTAGAATTTTAATTTTTTTTTACTATTGTTACTGATAAATCACTTTATTCCGGCAGATTTTTCTCCAATATTTGTATCTTGTTCACCCGAGACTCCTGAAGTCGGTGATTTGGGAAGGCAAGCTGAAATTGAGGGACATACTGAGCTTGGTTATACCAAATCAGTAGATGTTCATGTAACTAGTATTAGCCAGATGATAGAGAAAGGAACTGCTGACTGGCAGTTAAAAGGAAAGAGGAAGTCAAGACAAATAAGTAAAAACAAGAAACACGACTTGAGAAAATATCATGATGCTGATGATGAACCAAATGCTTATTTAGCAGGTATAGAGTGCTTGGATGGAATTTTTAAGGGTTCTGATCAGAAAGTTGGTTGTGATGGTGTTGGTGGGTCAGTTGCTCCGTACTATTGTGCCTTGCAACCCAAGTTCAAGTCAGGTGTTGAAGAGCAGCTTGATAGTTTGCAGGACTGGAAGCCTGTTTCTCAGGAGCCTCTTGTGGGGGGACCAACAGCGGAAACGAAAACATTAGCTGATGATTCTCTGACCCCTCAAAGGTCACTTCCGTACCGTCAGCCCCGTTATATGGTTCACTCCAGATATCAGATGACAGATTTTCCTGGAAAAACTTATTCTGCTGATTCGTCATTATACAATGTTAAGATTGAGGTGAAAGCTAACTATCAGCCACAGCATGTTCCTTTAGTTTCCCTCGTGAGTAAGCTGGATGGAAAAGCCATAATCGGTCACCCTCTAACAGTTGAGGTTTTGAGTGATGATTACCATGGCAATCTGACTCATGAAGCCGCCTCTATGAAGGGCCAAAAAAAGTCTGAAGTTGGTCATTTAGCGAAGCGAAATTCCAAAGGTGGACCAGTCTCTAGGAAGCATATGAAATTGCAATCACATTTCCTACCCCGTAAATCAGCAAAAGAAAAGAAATCTAGGAAATATGGACTATTGTCTAAGAAGACTCGGAAATTGTCTTCATTGACTGGTCAGAAGATAGGTGCAGGTGACCGGAAAACAATAGCGGAGAAGCCTAATGGTCCGGTAATAGCTTGTGTTCCTCTAAAGTTAGTATTCAGTAGGATAAATGAAGCAGTAAATGGCTCTGTGCGGCCAAAATACTGACCTTTAACATCCGCCAATCCATGAGTAGGTGATCCCTTCTATAGTGAATGTGCTCACATCCGGGATTTTATTTTCATTTGAAATTGCTTGCGACGACGAGCTTGCATGCATTCATTCTCCACAGTTAAAATTAATCCTATAGGATTGTTGCAGAAAAAGAAAGCTGGTACGGGTATGAATGAAGAGGATGATGGAGATGGGCTTTGTATATATGAAACATTTAAAATGAGGTTGGGGTTGTAAAGAAAGTTAATATCCATGGCCTGATATTGGTTTTCTTTTCATAAATTTCAGGTTGATTGAGTTAATGGGGGCGACTAACATAAATTTTGTTTGTTTTATTTGTACCTTTTTCTTTTTCATTGGATTTGAGACTTTCCCAAAGGCCCCTTTATTTTAATGCGAATAATTAATAAAACTTTTGACATTTCCTATTTAAAGTGCTAAATTTTATTTTTCAATTGACTTCACTTGCAGGCTTATTTAGGGATATATCATCCTTTTTGAGATTATTCACGTGTAACCTATCCACTGCCATTTATTTAGTTTTTAGAAGACTCGCTTCATTTTACCTTTCAAAGTTTGCTTATTTTTAATTTATCCTTTATATCGTACATTTAATACGTGATTGAGTTGATATTACAAATTATTAGGAGGATAAAATAGTTTTTCAAGTGAGAACAAATAGTATTTTGATAACTTTTTTGTCATTTTATATTTTGATATAATTTGTAAATAAAAAAATTAAAACTATTATTTAAGAATTAAACATGAAACTAATGAGTTTATGTATTATTTTATTTATGATCTATATGAATGAGTATGATAAAATCTAATATTTTAAAATGTTTCTATAAAAGTAATTTGATTACCTTTTAAGAACTATTTTAAATTATAATAATATGAACAAAATATTTTAGTATTTAAAACAGAAACAAAAATATTTAGTGATCGAAAGAATAAAAAAATATAAACGCTATAAATATTAATTTGACGGGCTGCAAAAGCCCAAAAACAAACCTGAAAAGGAGCCGTAGAAACCCTAGTCTGTAATCAATATATATTTGTTAATCTCGATAGTTTCTTTCTGCCACGTTCGTCCTAATATTATTAAACCCTGAAATCAACAGGTTATTTTCTTACTTTAGCACAATTTAATAGTTCGTTTCTGATTTTACTTACTGTGTTCGGAGGATTTTAATATTAGTGAGTGGATCTGGTGCAGTGACGTGCAGGGAAAGAGCAAATGGCGACAGTTCCCGGACAGTTGATCTGGGAGGTAGTTAAGAAGAACAATTGTTTTCTGGTGAAGCAATTTGGAAGAGGAACTGCTGGCCTTCAGTTCAGCAAAGAGCCGAACAATATGTACAACCTCAACTCCTACAAACATTCTGGTATTGATGGGATTTTGATTTGAGGATTTTGATCTCAGGTTTATTGGAAACTTGATATCGTAGTTATTTTACTTTGCTTTCCTTACTCATTTCGGTAAAAGCGAAATGGAAACGATGTTATCTGCGTACGCAACTAATTTTATAGATAAATGCTTAAGAGTTGATGGGAAATGATAATTGATGTAGAACTCAAACAAAGGTAGAATAGTCCGGATCTGAAAAGTTGAATTTATGACTTTTACAAGCTATGATGCCTATTTGCCTAATACATTTTCTTTAATCTTTTCCGTTACCATTCAAAGCGGGGGCAAAAGATCAGTATGTGCTGCTAGCAACCACCAAGACTAAGAAGCAGAACAAGCCTTCCAGCTTGCTTCACAAGTCTGTCATGAAAAAGGACTTCTCCAGTATGGTCAAAGCAGTCAAAAACCAGGTAAATAGATATAGTTTTCTGAAACATCTCTTCACTCTTTTACTAGGTTTGCCGTCAATGATTTACTAATTGTTGGGCTTGTCTTGCATTCTAAAGAAATTGTTTGTCTAATCTCACATTTAAAGCCACCTTTTTATTTCTTATCCAATATTTGGTCCTAAAGCTACGGGGTTAATTTGTTGGATTACTTGAGATATGTCAAAAGGAGTTGTTTGCTTGCATTCGAATATAAATTTTCCTGGAGATCTTGCAGTGATGAAGCAATAACGTGTAAGAAGGATCTGTTTGTTGGGTTCTTTTGTGAAATGCACTTGTTACGCTTGGCTTCTGAGCTTTGAAAGTTGTATTAAGTGTTTCAATGCTTATTGCTGTGGTTATTCATATAGGTTTTCATTAATAGTCTGAGACTCTTATGCATCTCTCAGTGATATCCGGGTATCCGGGCAGTTTAGTTTTAGGTGTTTTTCTGGTTGGTTATATAAGTCAAGTCACTTCTCACCATAATGTTCTATTTTATGAATATTATTTTCTCATGATGTATGTTCCAAACATTACAGGTGACAGACAACTACTACAGGCCTGATTTAACAAAAGCAGCCCTTGGAAGGTTGAGCGCTGTGGACAGGAGTCTGAAGGTAGCCAAGTCTGGTGTCAAGAAGAGGAACAGGCAAGCATTGAAGGTTCGTGGCAGAAAGTGAGCTAGACCTTTCATGTTGTATGTGCTCTGCTATTTTCTCTACACCAGACAATTTTTTACCTCTTTTTCGAAATTGTCCTTTTTTTGTTCGATAGAATTGTCTTATTTTCATTGATACTTTTTAGAATTTTAAATCTACATTACTTCAACAGAATGGATCAGCATGATTCTTTGTTTAATAATTTGGCTATTTTACTTTCTAATTTTCACCTGTATTGAGAAAAGTACATCATTTGGCTCTACCTGTCTGCCATTGCAATTATATAGCCAACAATTATCATCCTTTACAAAAGAAAATCTTGCATCTTTTGTTTGTATATAACAAAGGGGTAAATCATAATGTGTGTAGATAATATGGAATTATAATTGTTTAAGGCTTTTCTTACTTGGAATTATTCAGATTACTTAACATTTGGTATTGCCAATGGCTGACCGCTATACCAGAAAGCTGAATGCTAATGTAAGAATCTATTGAAAAAAAAACTAAAATAAAGAGCAAGTGGGCAACGAAGTTTTAGAAACCAGCGCACTGATGAATTGCTTATCCATAATCAGAATATTCGTTATTGGTTTTCCGTTTGCGATTCTTGAATACACAATTTTAGACAAAAAAGAAGAAGCATACCAAAAAACAAATGTTGCCGAAAGGTATTTACCAATGCAACATAATTTGTAATGTGAAAATGTCTTAATTCACAATGTTGCTCTTTAACAACACTTGCTTTCTCTATCTCACCATATTTCTTATCCATTTTGAACTTTAAAATCTTGTGCTGTTGTTCATATTTGACCCCTGAACATAGCAGGTGTTCGAAAACACTGGACTCTAATCAACTCTTGACATCATTCTTTTATGGTATCTAACCTTGTTGAAAACTTTCTGGTAATTGAAACTTGAAAGTTCAATAAATTTAAACGGTTCCAGAGGCGTTGAAGGACGTGGATAGCATAATCAAGGTTTCCGTTCGATTCCATAATTAGAGTTAGAGATCATAATATGAGTACATCAAAAATTGGTTCTTGATTCGTTTTTTTAGAAGTTTTTCTAATAATATAATGACTATTTTGGGTTGGTATGAGAATTTTGTTTTTATTTGAATTTTTCATAATAAAATGTACATTGGTCCCTCTTTTAATATTTAATTCATAATACTATATTTTTTATAATCTCATACTATTAAATAAAATCTATGACCCAAAATATATAATAAAATAATAAGTCAAAATGGAACAATAAAAGGATTTAAGATAAATAAATAAATAAATATATATATATATATATATATATATATATATATTAGAAGAGCCAAATTGTGAATTAAACCTATGAAAATAATAGAGAAAGCGGTAAATGTTGGGAAATAAAACGAGAACGAATAATTTTCCTATAACCAGATTAGTGAGAATGCGAAATAAAAGCGGAAAAATAATACCCGAAATTGATAATGGAGTTCAACTAATTATGCCTACGTCTTCGGACTGCTGCAGATCTTTTACTAAAGAGAGAAAATTTACAGGTGTTTACAAAACACTCACAACTCACAAGAAAACTCTCTAGTATTGGGAGAAAGAAATGATTTGGGATAATTTTGAAGCTAAATGGGTTAGGGTATTTTATAGTTGAAGCTTAATGAATAATCTTGTAAATACCCTAAAGTGTGCAGGGACTAAAATGCAATTTCTCCATCCACTTTTCAAAAATTGCTGCTCCTTTGTTGAAACTCATTTTAGCAGTGCCAAACTTTGAAATAAACCATTGTGCGGTGTCAACTTTGCTTGACTTTCAACAATCTCCCACTTGAAGACTGATTTTAATCTGTCTTCACACCTTGATCAATGCAACAACATTTCTGCTCTTGTTACTCTAGCATGCCAACTGAAGGTGAACACAACTTCAGTTTGTCCGTAGTCACCATCTTTGTTAACTTGTCTACCGAATTTTGAGCTCAACTAATATTTTCAAGTTTCAAAATCCCATCTTCCAGAAGAGACCAGATAAAATGATATCGTAATTGTATGTGCTTCGTCCTGGAATGAAAAGACGGATTCTTCGCTAGATGGATAACATTTTGATTGTCGCAATACAAGACATTGTTTTCTTATTTCTTGCCTAACTCTTCCAAGAAACTTTGGACCCAAACCATCTCCTTGTTGGATTCCGTAACAGCGACATATTCTACTTTAGTTGTGGATAGAGCAATTATCTTCTGTAGTTGAGAAACCCAACTCACTGCAGTACCTCCTATAGTATAGACATACCCTGTAGTGCTCCTTCTGATATCAACATTTTCGGCTAAGTCAGCATCTACATAGCATGTCAGTATCGTATCTCCACCTTTGAAACAAAGTGCTTTGTTTGTGGTACCCCGTAGATATCTGAGGATCCATTTCACTGCTTCCCAGTGTACATTGCCTGGATTATTCATGTACCTGCTAACAGCTCCCACTGCATGAGCAATATATGATCTAGTACAAATCATGGCATACATCAGACTTCTAATTGTTGAAGCCTATGACACCTTCACCATGTGTGCACGTTCTTCCTCCGTCTTTGGTGACTGTTCTTTGGAGAGTCTAAAATGAACACCTAAAGGTGTACTTATTGGTTTAGCATCATACATGTTGAACCTGGAGAGTAATTTGTTGATGTACTCAGCCTGTGATAACATCAAAGTCCTCATCTTTGTGTCTCTCTTAATCCTCATCCCAAGAATCTGCTTTGCAACGCCTAGATCTTTCATTGCAAACTGCTTCGACAATTTTTGCTTCAAGTTTATTATCTCTTGCATGTCTGAGCCTGCAACGAGCATGTCATCAACGTACAACAATAAAATAATGAAGCTGTTTTCGAACTTCTTGATGTAGCAACAATTATCTGCTTGGCATTTGGTAAAACCACTGCTACTCATGAACCTATCGAACTTCTTGTACCACTGTCTAGGAGCTTGTTTTAAACCATACAAGCTCTTCTTCAACCTGCATACCAGGTTTTTCTTGCCTGCCTCTATGAAGCCTTCTGGCTGCCTCATATAGATTTCTTCCTTCAAATCACCATGAAGAAAAACTGTCTTTACTTCTAACTGCTCAAGATATAGATTCTCTGCAGCTACAATTTTCAACATCAGTCTGATTGTAGACAGTTTCACGACTGGAGAGAAAATTTCATTGTAGTTAATAAATTCTTTTTGCTAAAAACCTTTGACAACCAATCTTGCTTTGTAGCGTTTGCTCCCATCGTGCTCTTCTTTGATCCTGTAAATCCACTTGTTATGGAGAGCTTTCTTGCCTGATGGTAATTCAGCTAATTTCCATGTATGATTTGACATAAGCAAGTCCATCTCATCTTTCATGGAAGACTCCCACTTGACTGAATCCTCTACCTACATTGCTTCATCATAGCACTCTGGTTCACCATTGGTAGTCAACAACAAGTAGTGCAAAGAAAGAGAATAACGCTGGGTTGGTTTAAGAATTCTGGAGGAGCGTCTCAATTCTGATGTACCTAGTTCTTCTTGAACTTCTTCAGGACTGATCTGAACATCATTTCCAGAAATCTCCTCAAACTCAAAAAATTCCTTTGTTTCAGTTTCGGTATTGGAGCTACTTGATTCTACGGTTGACCTATCTTTGTACATCATATTCTCATTGAAAATGACATATCTGCTTCTGATGATCTTTTGATTTTCGTAGTCCCAAAATCGGTAACTGAACTCATCACCACCATAACCAACAAAGACACATTTGTTGGACTTGGCATCAAGTTTACTTCTTTCAGCAGAATTTATGTGTACATAAGAAATACAACCAAATACTCTTAAGTGTGAAAGGTTTATTTCTTTCTTTCTTCAAACTTCCTCTGGTATTTTACCATCCAAGGGAACTAAGGGCCCACGGTTGATCAAGTAAGCTATAGTGTTGATAACTTCAGCCCATAGCATTTTGGACAAGCCAATATGTATCCTTATGCTTCTGGCACGTTCATTCAGAGTTCTGTTCATGCGCTCTGCTACGCCATTCTGCTGTGGTGACATGGGAACTGTTGTCTCCATCTTGATCCCATTATTTGCGCAGAAATCTTTGAATCTACTATTTCTGTACTCTCCTCCATTATCAAACCTCAACCGCTTGACTTTCAAAATAGTCTCATTTTCCACCATGGCCTTCCATTTTCTAAAGGTATCAAAGACTTCTGATTTCTTCTTTAGAAAATAGAACCACACATTCCTTGTAGAATCATCGATGAATATGACATAATATAGTGAGCCTGCAAGATTGGGAACTGGAGATGGTCCCCATACATCAATATGAACCAACTCTAACTTTTCTGCCTTGTGTGACTTGCCAATCTTTGCAAAATTGACTTTCTTTTGTTTGCCAAAGATGCAATTCTCACTTAGTCCGACATCTATATTCTTTAGATCCGACAGCTTCCCTTTTGACAAAAGTGTCTTCATCCCTTTCTCGCTCATATGGCCAAGCCTTTGGTGCCATAAGTTTGATTTTCCATCAACATCTGCTACTGCAATGATATTCTCTAAATTTGAGGTTACATAGAGAGTACCAGTCTTCTTACCACGAGCGATGACAAGTGCTCCTTTGGTAATCTTCCATTCACAGCCTGAAAATGTTGTACTATATCCTTCTCCTTCTCCATCAAGTTGTCCTATAGAAATCAAATTTCTTTTGAGGCTAGGAATATGTCTCACTCCTTTCAGCGTCCAGGTGGTCTAGTTTGACAACTTTAATCGGATGTCTCATTTTCCGACGATCTTCAAGGTTTCATCATCAGCTAGATAAACCTTCCCAAAATCACCACTGACATAGTTCTCTATGATTTCTTGGCATGGGGTGGAGTGGAAAGATGCCCCTGAATCCAAGATCCATTATTCAATCGGACTGTTGACGCTTAGAATCATGGCATCACCTATCTCCTCTGTCATGTTGGCAGATTTCTGTGCGTCGGTATCTTTCTTCGGTGCTCGACAATCTCTTTTAAAGTGACCCTTCTTGCCACAATTATAACAGTTAAAATATTTCTTTCCCGTTCTTGATTTTCCCGTTCTAGATTTCGATCTGCCACGATTTGAATTTCTTTTTGAAGTTCTCCCTCCAGACTCCATGTGCAAGGCTGAGGAGCTTGATGCTTCACCCGATTCTCTCCGTCGAATTTCTTTACTCAATACCAGATCCCGAATATCGTCGAATTTCAATTTACTGTTTCCCGACGAGCTGCTGACTGCTGTAACAGTAGCATTCTAACTATCTGGTAGAGATGATAAGAGAATTAAAGGTCGAACTTTATCGTCGAATTCAATTTCCACGGAACTCAACTGGGTTGTGATTGTGTTGAGTTCATTTAGGTGTTAAGCTACTTATGCCCCTTCCGCCATCCACAAATTGAATAATCGTCTCATCAAGTGAACTTTGTTTGAGGCCGATGACTTCTCATACATACTGGAGAGAGCCGCCATAAGAACCGCCGTGGTCTTTTCCTTTGCTATGTTGAAAGCAACATTGCAGGATAACGTCAGTCAGATAACTCCGAGGGCTTGTCTGTCGAGAAGAGCCCAGTCTTCATTCTTCATGCCCTCTGGTTGCTTTCCTGAGAGAGATTGATATAGATTTTTCTGGTACAGAAAATCTTCAATATGCATCTTCCAAAAGCCAAAGTCCGCACCATCGAACTTCTCAATTTTCATCTTCCCTTCGTCTGCAGCCATCGCTCCCACTCGAATCTGGCTTCGTTTGGATCGTTTCTGACAATTTCTGCGAACCATCGTGTATTAGAACACCCCCGTCGATAAACTCATATCGCCGACCAAATATTACTATTCACGAAATTTACTATTCACATAAATAGTAACCTCACAGAAAAAACTGACAAAATTAACCACCAAAAGCTCTGATACCAATTGTTGAGAAATAAAATGAGAACGAATAATTTTCCTATAATTATATTAGTGAGAATACGAAATAAAAGCGAAAAAATAATACCCGAAATTGATAACGAAGTTCATCCAATTATGCTTACGTCTCCGGACTGCTGCAGATCTTTTACTAAAGTGAAAAAATTTACAGCTGTTTACAAAACACTCAGAACTCACAAGAAAGCTCTCTAATATTGGGAGAAATAAATGATTTGGGATAATTTTGAAACTAAATGTGTTAGAGTATTTATAGATGAAGCTTAAGGACTAATCTTATAAATATCCTAAAGTATGCAGAGACTAAATACAATTTTCCCATTCACTTTTTAATAACTGCTCGTTGAAATCTATTTTAACGGTGTTAAACTTTGAAATAAACCAGTGTGCGTGCCAACTTTGCTTAACTTTCAACAGTAAATATAGGAAATTTTTTAGAATAATGAATTTTTTGGATAACAGAAAAGATTAACCTTTAGGGGGTGTTTGGATGGAGAATGTGAGATTCCTATGGGAATTGAATCCACATTCCCCCGTTTGGGGTATATTTTTTGGAGTATATTACCGGGAATGTCATTACCTCCATTTCCTTAGGTATTGTTGGATTACTGGCGTTTTGGACTAAAATGCCCTTAAATTTTTATTTTTTAAAAAAAATATTATTCTTCTGTCATTGAATGATAAAAATTCTACGAAGGTTAAATTACAAATTTTATCCTTAAATTATTTTAGATTTTAAAAAAAAATCTATAATTAAAATTTTATATGAAGTTCACGGATTAAAATAAAATTTTACCATTTCATTAAATTTTTTTATATTTTTAATTTTGTAAAAAAATTATATAAATATTATGAATTTAAATTTTTTAAAGAAAATATATAAATATTTTTCAACTTGTAATATTATACAAATATATAATAAAGACAATTTAGTCAAATATATATATCAATAATCTTTTATTCATTTAACCAAACACGGTAATCTTACATTCCTGCTAAGCCAACCAAACACAAAATACAACATTCCCAGTAATCTTATTCCTTGGTAATCTTACATTCCCACTGGTAATCTTACATTCCCGTAATCTTATATTCCTACTAATAATTTTACATTCCGTGAACCAAACGCACTTTAAATAAAATATAAAAATCATGAATAAGAACACGCAACAGGTAAAAAGTTTTGTTTTGTTTTTCCTTTTGGGTGAAGAGAGTCCCATTTAAGAAGAAAAAAAAGCTCTGTTGAATCGTCCGCGCCCTTTACGCGGCTTTTCCACTTTCGTTCCGTTTTCCTTTCCCTAGTAACCAAAAGAGAGAAATAAAATAAAGCTAGAGAAAATCCTGATCCCTAAAGTCAAATCATCCTCAGCAGACAAACAAAGAATCTAGCCATGGGTAACACCGAGAAGCTCTTGAACCAGATCATGGAACTCAAATTCACATCCAAATCGCTGCAACGCCAGGTGAGGAAGTGCGAGAAGGAAGAGAAATCTGAGAAATTGAAGGTAAAGAAGGCGATAGAAAAAGGTAACATGGATGGAGCTCGAATCTACGCTGAGAACGCCATTCGCAAACGCACTGAGCAGATGAACTACCTGCGGCTCTCGTCGCGGCTCGATGCCGTTGTTGCCAGGCTCGATACCCAGGCTAAGATGAACACCGTTAATAAGTCCATGGCTAATATCGTTAAGTCTCTTGAATCTTCCTTGAGCACAGGTAATTTCTCCGTCAAATGTTTTACTTTCAAAATTTTGATCGCCTTATGCTGATCTCTTTTAGGGGAAATTAGCAGACATTTTATGGTACAATTGAAGAACGAAAAACATCATAATCCGGCGTTTCTTTTGGGGGTTAAATTGGCCCCAAGTGAAAATATTGTGTTTATATTACCTTAAAATAAATTCATTCAAGTTATGCTATTTTTTTACTAAATTACTTTAAATTTACGGCATAATTCCATAATTTTGGATGTCAGTGTGATGAAATTCGGTTTTTTATTCGTTGTAGGCAATTTGCAGAAGATGTCTGAGACAATGGATCAATTCGAGAAGCAATTTGTGAATATGGAGGTCCAGGCAGAATTTATGGAGAGTGCTATGGCTGGTTCTACTTCATTGTCAACACCGGAAGGTGACGTCAACAGCTTGATGCAACAGGTTGCTGATGATTATGGGTTGGAGGTATCTGTCGGGTTGCCGCAACCAGGTGCTCATGCTGTTTCAACCAAGACAGAGGAGAAGGTTGATGAGGATGATTTGTCGAGGCGACTTGCTGAGCTTAAGGCTAGAGGTTAGTGAAATGATGGGTTTGATTTGAATGGTCTTGTGATATATAATCACTATGATGTTTGAGGCCATAATGCTTAAAACATCTTATTCCATATGTAAATTTGACCGAATTGGGGTTTCCCTTTATAATTTTAAATGTTGCATTTATTTAATAGAAATTAGCCTTTAGTGTGAATTTTAGCTGTCCAAAATATCCCCTGAATCCCTGAAATAATTTGGTATGTGGGATGATCGAATCTCCTTGCATGCATTGCTAGAGGTTTACTGGTTTGGTGCTGGTCTTTTGGGTCATGGTGTTCAATAGTTGAAGGCATTTATGCTTGTGAGGGTTGATAAGCAATTCAATATTTTCTTGCACATCAAGTCAATGAATTGGGCTAATGCTGATGAATGTAAGCATGCATTTTTTTGGATGACCACTATTTTCTGCTTAATGTAGAGATGTGAGCTTTAGGGTTATGCTGATGATTGTGTGATTTTCCCTTTTCATTGGCATGTGAACCCACAAAGATACTAACAGTGATGTTTATCCAATAGTTTGATAGTTGTGAATGGATCAAATGAATTCTCCGTCTAGGTTTACATGCTTTAATTTTATGGTTCCACTTTCCTGGCTAAGCTCTTCCAGATTGTGCTCAAATAGGCCATTTTTACAGTTTTGAAATCGAAGATGAAAGGAAAAATGATATATAAAAACGATTGTTTTAGTTAATATTTGGCTGATCCATGGCAGCAATCAATACGTAAGAAGTTCCATATACAAGTTAACTACATGTCAATATCTTTCAACTCAACAAAATGAAGGGCAAATATAAAAATTAGATGTAATTGGAACAAAGAATGGTCATTATTATCATTCTTCCATGGGCAGCGGTTCACAATTTAAATTCACAGACATCTAAGAACTGCATCTATACTGATGTTAAAGAAAAAAAGAAGAGAAAAATTATAGTCTGACAATATCCAATCAAACATTAGTCTACCCTTTCAATAGCACGTTCCCTGGGCTTTATATAACCTCAACCAAGCAATCCATTCAGATATACTTTCGCCATTGACAATGTCCTCGGTTTTGATGTTATCCAGAAAGTGACGCTAGCATTTGTTACTGGTAGAATTGTATGTGCAGCAGCCAGGATCCTTCTCTGGTGCCATTAGTTTCTTAAAGACTAGCTGTAGCTCTCGAGAAAGAAAAGTTATACAGGGAATTGTAAGTTTCCAGTTCCACGAAACAAGATTCTGAACCAGAGAATTTATTACATGAGTGCATCATACCTCGGAAACCTTTATTTTCAAAGGGCATCATACCTCGGAAACATACCTCGCAGAGACTGCTTTTGGAAGTTGAGAACAATGATAGGGTTGCAGGACGACTTGTTCATAGAATATCATCTAAAAGATCCTCAAGGGTAACTGATGACTTCACCACATCAAGTTTGAGATCATAGACGCTCGGAAGAATGATTTTCTTTGGATTTTCATAAATGGTGATGTTCTTGATAAAGCATAACAAGCAAGATAGCAGAAATTTTGAGCATCTTAGACGTGTATAATAACATTTCTTGATTTAAAAACAGTAGAAAAGTGAAATGGGAAAGGAAGATACCTTATCACATCGGACCACCAATTTCAAGCCTCGACTGTAATCGAACTTCTTAATAAATTTTTGCAAACGAGCAAAGCAAGGGGCATGATTAGCTTCATTGTGGAATCAAGATTCGCCTTGCCTTGATGATTTAAAGCAAAGCTTGGCTTCTTTTATACTCCAAGGGCATCATCTTCTCACCTTTGTGATCCAATGAAAGAAGGTTTTGGATGTCAATGTCAGCTCCCTTTAACTGCTTGCACTCTCTCAAGATAAGTGTCTTAAACCGATAGCTTGATATTGTAATATATTTCAAGGCATTACACTTGCTTAAGACCAACTTCTCGACGACAGGGAACCAAGACAGATGGCTTTGAAATGACTCCTCCTTCAATGTAGCATCTTCCAAGGTCAAACTCATAAGCGTGCTGCATGTCAACAAGTCAATTTTGCAGCGCCTTCTTGCCGCAACATATCAAAATGTTTCAAGATTTGGTGATTGAAGGAACTTCATTCAGCTCAGTACAAGCGTGCAGATCAATTCTTTTAAGTTTAGGGAGATTAGAAACCTTTAAAACTTTTAATCGAGTTGAGTAGGCGAGTCTAAAACCCTCAAGCAGAGGGCAGGCCTGAATGATGCTGAAAATGGTGTTACATATGAGACAAAACCTGAGTGCTACTACTTACAATGGGAAACCTGAAAACTCTGGTAACCGTTTCTTTCATGGTGGCCCCGGATATTCCGACAAATACTTGTAAAGTCATTGCAAATTAATAAAATATATGCATAATCTCAATTTGCATGCTTCCATGTTTGTTCTATGCATCCTTTTCAAGAACCCCGAGTCCTTGACTTCATGAATCCAGGTGGTTGGATTCCAATACTTGAAAGTTTTACTGTCCGGCAAAGAAGGAACACCTGGTATGAGTAACAACTGAATTCTTCCAATTGGCTTTTCTCTATTCATGGTTCCTGCTTAACATTTTGAAATTGAAACACTACATCAATGTAACACCATGAAAGCAACTTCCAAGACAACAGTGTTAAAAAAACTATGGTCTCTGAACCAGAATTTGTTGAAGCATAGACCTGGAATCCTAGATAATTAAAGACTTCCAGTGCAGTATATGTCAGTATATGATTTTCTAACGCTGGACAAGATTTCTGCATCCATAAAATACAGAAGCAAGCATTATTGCAGTTGAGCAAAAGTTGATTACTTTTCAAACTTATGTTGTCTATGTACATGTCATTAATACAGATACGAAACCAACAAATATTTAAAGAGTATGCAGTCATTTTCCGAGTGAAGTAGGTCACATTAGACACAAAAACTAATCATACTGATTCCTTTCTTCTTGTATAGACCTGAAGATCCGAGCTGCTGATTCAGTTGCTAATCTTCGGTTATGTGGTACAACCTTAATTACCCGTGTTTGCTCCCTGCTAGTCAGAGCATTGTGAGTACATGCCTGAGTTGTGGGTTTGGTAGGAAAAAGAGGAAGTAGTGCATCCCCTTTAGACCTCTCAGAGGGACTACTTGCTGTACTTTTGATGCAGGAAATTCTCTTAGAGGGACTACTTGATTCATCTGACTTGGCATGTTGCATGAACTCTGTTGAGCTGTGGTGATGTTCACATCACCTGTTGATAACTGATTGTCATTTGATTGGACTCTAGGAAACGAGCTAATCTGCTCGACTGTTGAGCCTGAAACTGTTGGATTCCTAAATGGCATGTCGTGATGTGGAAAGTAGGTCTGACATCTAGGAGGGCTGCCAGGAAGAATCCCAACTCCGTGTCAGTGAGAAGAAGGAACACCATAAGTTGTGTTCAGAAAGTCCGTTCCACCTGCAGTTAGGTTCAGAGGACCACAGCCACCATACACCGGTGCCAAAAAACCTGCAGTTGGAGGACGAGGCCCTCCATACGGCTTGTAGACAAGTCCTTCGGAAGGAGACATTACAGGAACTAACCACTGACTTCCAGATGAAAAAAAAACCCCAAGGAGATGATCCGGTATTAGCAGCCATTGGTGTTGACAATGCATTTGGTCGCTGTGTAACAAGTCCTCTGCTGGCATCATCATCGGCAGAAGGAAGGGGAAGTTTTGCAACTGCATTCTCATCCGCACATTGAGTGCTAATATTTGGTTTTTGGGAATTATTTCTGATTTTAACAATCAATGTCAATTCAGGAACATCGCCAGATGAGGACTTCTTGATTGAAGAACCATTTAAAGATGATTTGCCCATATAATAGGTATCTTCAAACAATATATTTAGTGACTCAGCAATCAACCTCTTAACCTGTTCCAAATGAATTCAAAGTTCAAATTTGTTGAGATTACTTGCATAATTTGCAGAAATGCTTAGCAAGTCCATAATACTCCGATCCATTTACCCTTATGACCGAAAATGCCTTATAATATACGATTTTAACCAACCTTTTTTGGATTTGTGAAAATGACCAACAAATTTGCAACGCAAACTCTAATTTCGCAACTCAGTTTCCAAATTCGCAACGCGAATATGTAAATCGCAACGCGAATTTGTAATTCGCAACACAGAAGTCAAATTCGCAACACATAAGTCAAATTCGCAAAGTGCGTTTATTTTCGCAACGCGAATTTTATTTTCGAATTCGAAACACAATATTTATTTCACAACACAAATATAAACAATATAATCGCAAATCATAACCTAAAACCCTAAATCACAACTCAGTCCCATCTCCATCTCTCACTCTCTACGGCGACATCCGTCCCCATCTCCGACGAAATCCGTCCCCATCTCCGGCGAAATTCGTCTATCTCCATCTCTCAGAGCCACCTTCACAACCATTCACGGTCAGAAATAGAAAATCAACCACCGAGGGTTAGTTTTTTAATTATTTTTATTTTGAAATTTTTGTATTATTATTAGATTTTTCATATTTATATTGATGATAAATTTACTGGTAATTTCAGTAATAGATTAACCATTTCACTTAGATTGCTTAGTAAATTCATTCGGTTGTTGCCAATACTGCTAAACTGTTTAGTCTTTAACCCTGTGAAGTTAGTATTTGCCTTTGTTTTGTCTTTTGGTTGAAGTAATGCAATTCATTCAAGTTTCAATTTGCAGAAGACTATTTGAAACTTAAATTCTTAACACGAAAATGAAAATCGCAACGCGAAACTGAGTTGCAATTTTAAGTTTCAGAAATTATTCTTCTTCTGCAAATTGAAACTTGAATAAATTGCATTACTTCAACCAAAAAACAAAGACAAATACTAACTCCACAATGTTATCTGATGCATTTTGTGAACTATGATAGAATAATGACTTGGGTGAATATCGTGCAAGTTTGAAACATATTTGGCTTTGTTTTCAATGTTTAATATCATGTCTGTTTATAGTGTATAATTTGTAGTTTTTGGTATATCTAACTTGGTATGTTTATTGTTTTTGTAGAATTTTTTTCGGCTTCATTGACCTTAAGGAATAAATTAAGCCTAGCCACTACAATTGCGTCGATGCTTACACCTGTACAAAGAAAATTATTTGAGGATACTTACTTCGGGCCATGGCTGAAAGTACAACATCCGGGTGGAGATGCTATGTTGACCCATTTGTTTCTTCAGACCATGACTAACGATCTACCCGAGAGGATACAACGTGGTGATGAAGAGATATGGTTTCATTTTCCTCCGGCGTATACTTGTTTTGGGCGGGAGGAGTTTTGCTTAATCACTGGTCTACGTTTCAGACACGATGATGTAGGTCGGTACACTAATCATATCGCCCACCCATCATGGTTATCTCGGGTTTTTCCTGAGCTGGCAAAGGTGAAGCTGAGTTTACACGTCGACGGCTTGAAGAGATTATTTGTTAAAGATGGTTTTACTCGGATGGATGACCTCGATGTTGTCCGAGTATGCCATTTATTACTTTTGCATGCCGGTTTTTTAGGCAAAGAGGCCAGACAACCTATTTCTGAGGACCTAATATTATTGGTAGAGGACCTAAATGCATAGAACATGTTTCCGTGGGGTTCATATCTATGGAAAACTACCTGGAAAAAGTTGTTGTATGCCTTTGAGGACCGAAAAATGTTTGTGTGGTCATGGTTCCAAATACACTTTGGCAGGCTTTATTTGGGCCTTTAAGGTAAGAATTTCTATATAATGTTTCCAAAATTATAATTAATTATTTAACAATTACTAATGTTTGTGTATTATATTGTTTGTAGATTTGGATATTTGAGGCTTTTCCCAGCATGCATACATATGCAATAAAAAATTCAAATGATATTCCTAGGGGTATTTCCTGGAGGAGGATCCGACTGTTGGATTGGGAAGAGTTACTACCATATATGACGATAAATGATGTAAGTTAACACAAATACTACCATATATAAACAAGTTATTACTGGTAGACGTTTAACTTTGTTTGAGCTTTTATATTGTTAGGAGGCCAACTATCCATTACAGAGGCTAACACCCACAGAGGCTGAGCTTGCCACTGATTGGTGGCAAGTTAGTAAGCGTTTTTTTGATGGCACGGATGATGAGCAGCTCCCACTTCGAGAGCCATCACCTCACCCAGAGCCATCACCTGATCGAGCCGATTATACACCTCCACAACGAGAGCCATCACCTATTTAATCACATCATCGAGCCTCTTCTCCACCATCACCTCATGATAGGCGACCGACAAAGATGCCACGACATTTATCTCCCTATTCTCCACCTCCACGGGATGAGTTAGGGGAGTTACGTGATGAGGTCAATGCTTTGCGTGAGGAGGTCGGTACTTTACTTGAAGACAATGATGCATGGCGTGATGAGGTACGATCTTTACGTGGTGAGGTAAAGGTTTTACGCGATGACAATGGTGCTTTACGTGGTGAGGTATCTACTTTACGTGATGAGGTAGCCGCTCTACGTGAGATTATTGCATTGTTGCAGAATGAGGTTCATACTCTACGCAATAAGGTAAGTTTGTTTAATATTATACTAAAAATGCAAATAACCTTTTTTCGGCATTATTTATTTGTTTATTTACTGATTTATGTATTAATTTATTTTTAGCGGCCCGATAAGGTAGATGCTTTTTGTCGGGTTTTTCTTGCACGACGGGGTTCACGTATCAGACGTCGTGCACGTGCCATTACGTCTCCGTTCACCTTAATAGTGCCAAGACTTTGTAAGAAGAAGCCCGAAGCACCTGTCATCGTTCAAGAGGCCTCTCCTATCGTTCAAGAGGCCCCTATCTTCCTTCAAGAGGCCCTTCCCACCGTTCAAGAGGCCCCTGTCATCGTTCAAGAGGTCCCTCCCACCGTTCGAGAGCCCGATTCACATGGCATAATATGTCGACATATTGATAAACCCCCTCACGTGCCCGACATGATGGATGAGAGTTGGCTTTCATATTATTTATCGGTCAGTACCATTCCGGTATCTGAAGTGGAGAGGAGAACACTACCGGACACAATTCTGGATAATACCTTTTGGTCTAAGACCGCATTTGATTTTTATCTACATGAGCGGAGCCAGGGGTGTTACGCTGATATATGCAAACTCGATGATGATATGCATTTGTTTCTTGATCGGTCTTGGTGGGGTGTGTTATTAAGGGTTGAAGACAATGGCTTTTTCGACGGGGGGTGTAAGTCTTATATTATTCTTATATTTCATTTTGATTAATTTTTTTAAAATTTATGAAATTCACTAATATATGTATTTTTTATAAAACATCATATTGATGCATGGGTGTCACGTCTTCTGATAATAAGGAAATTGAAGAAAATAAAAAATACGCGATAAACTATTATGCCGATGTCTTTTCACGTAGCTCACTTGAAGGATCAGAGAGACACTTCATATGTGTTGGGTAATGGAAAAGCTAAACTTTATCCTGCGTGGTGGGAGGTCGATAAGGTTAGTATTTATTTTTTAATATTTTAAAGGTGTTCATAAATAAAAATTTGATGTACGTAACTGAATTATTATTTATGATTGTAGGTGTTTATCCCTGTTTTGGAACGTCGTCATTGGCTTCTCGTCGAGCTTCAGCTCCCATCCCTGAAGACAATGGTATATGACAACATGTTGAATTACATACCATTGTCTGATTTGAGAGATATTATTTGTTGGGATGGAGCGCTCATTTGGCTAAATATTTGGATGCGATTGATTATTGGACTAATTCTGGAAACAATAAGATAAAGAAGTTCAAAGTTACAATGATCAGAGACGAGACCGCGCCATAACAAATGCAGGGAGCCAGATGGGATTGTGGTCCTCTCGTATGCATGTTCTTGGAATGTTTGACGACATGAAGTAAATAGTTTCTACCTCCCCACAAATAGAGATAGAGGTGCAGTAAGCTTGTGGTTTCTGCATTTTATGGCTAGAGCGATATATGCGAGATGCTGCCTACCTGTATCCGCGTGCTGAAAGTGTGCATAAACAACACAAATTAGTAAGTTTGAGCAAGTGTTGTTAACATATATACTCTTTGTTGGTTTGAAAATGTTTGATTAAGTACCTAGATAATTTGATGTTTGTTGTTTTAGAAGTGTAGAAAGTGTTGTTTGAGCAAATATTTGGTTTCTGCAGGTTAATCCTGATGCTGAAGTGAGCTGTGTGAAATTGATGTATTTGTGCATAAACAATTGTCTGCGTGAAATTGATGTATTTGTAAAAGTTGATTTGTAAAGTTGATTTGTTTAATTGATGAGGAAATAAGAATTATTTTTTGCTTGTTTAATTGATTTGTAAAAGTTGATTTGTTTAATTGATGTGTAAATAATTCTTATTTTTTTTTCTTGTTTAATTGCTTTGTAAAGTTGATTTGTTGTTTTAAATTTCAATCTGCATTATGTTGAAGGCAAAAAAGACCTGTTGAAGGTACACTTTCGCAACGCGAAAGTCAATTCGCGTTGCGATAGTCAAATTCGCAATGCGAAAGTCAAATTTGCAACGTAAAAGCCAAATTCGCAACGCGAAAGTCAACTTCGCGTTTCGAATTTGACTTTCGCAACAATTCCAACAAAAAATCTGATAAGTGATAACAACTGAACAGATCATAACAATGTTTAAACTCAAGTTACTAATGAATGTCTAATTGAAATGTATGCATTCACACCTAAAATACACATAATACAACGTTTGCATTTAAAAATCACCTAAGTTAATAAGTCCCAAAATGTGAAGCCGGTTATGATTGCGATTTTGATTTTCTTTTGCTTGGCACCATATGAGCTTTGGATTTTGATGAGGATTCATATTTTGGTAGAGGAAAAGATGATTGTGATGGCACTGGTGATCCACAGGTCAACCTTGTATGACCACTTTCCTTGCACCGACTATATGTCGATATCCTCTTATCTTCACCCTTAGACGGTATACGATCGTGATTTTTTGGTCGGCCAGTTAGCCTGCTGTCCATGACTGGTGGCAAAACTGTTTGTAAGTCATCTGATATGTCCCACTCAGAAGGATGTGGAATAGGGTAGACAATCTCGGCATAAGTCTGTCGATATACTTCTGTAGTGTAGCAATCCATAGCGTATGCGCTTGAATTATCTTGGTTTAGATGAAGAGCAACTTTTATAACATGGCCACACGGATAACCAAATGTTTGCCATTTCATACAACTACACGTCTTTGCATTTAGATCGACAAGCTCATTTAAGTTATTATCCAATACTTCAAACAAAGTGTTTGAACATGGTTCAACTCTCCATGACGTTGACTTCACAACACGTTTCGTTATCTTTTTTTCAGTCCATGGTGTAACACAACATTCCAATGTTCCTGTAAATTTAAATAAATAATACTTAGTAAAATATATGATAAGTTACGAATTTAAAGAAATAATACATGCATGGTTTCTTTTCTTGTAGTACCACTGTTGAATAGAGGCTCGAAAAAACTCCATTAACATAGTAATGGGTAATTTCCTGGAATGACGACTTAGAGCGTTGATTGATTCTTCACTATTAGACGTCATGAAACCATATCTTGCTCCAAGTTGATGTGCTCTTGACTATCTTTCAAACCCGACATCTTCTAGTGTTTGAGCACATTGAGGCAAAACACGTCTTAAACAATTTATATGCTTATTAAAATCCACTTCCCGATAAGCTTTTACAGTCTTCCAATATGTCCATTTGTGATTTTTTATACCAGCAGACCTTGATTTTAGATTTCTGTACAAATGAACACCACAAAGTCCATGAAAAGCATATGGGAAACACCTTCTAACAACGTTGTCAATTGAGTTTGCCCTATCAGATATGATTTCAGATTGCTAATAGGACCTATGCAATCCCTAAGATGCCCCATAAACCATGTCCATAAATCAGAGGTTTCAGATTTGCCAACCCCGTAAGCTATTGATAGTATCCCATTGATAGCATACATGGTTACTGCTAATAAGTTTACTCCAAGGTATCGACCTTTCAAATGTGTTCCGTCAACTATAATACTAGGCGCATGCAAGTAATAAACGAATGAATCTACAAAATAATATACACAAGACATACTCATTTAAATGTGAAATGCATGTAACTAACAAAAATGAGTCAACAAAATTATATTGATTTACTAACCGCAACACTAATGGCGATAAACAACAACTCAAAGTGTCCATCTCTATCTGTTTTGATATGAGTTACCGACCCAGGATTTTTCAGCTTTAAATTGTGACAATAAGCCGACAGTTGGGCAAACGATGCTTCTGGAGACCCCCTCAACAATTCCAAGGCATAACATTTGGCTCTCCAAGCTTGAGAATATGAGATACTAATCTTGAACCGAGCATTCATGTTAGTCATAATTTCATGTCCCTGATATACCCTGCCATTCAAAAATATTAACTCAGCCAGAAAACCACCCAACACGTTTTTGTTTGCCTGTCTATGGTGAGGAAAAACTTGGGTTCTTGAACATGTATGTTTATCAATAAAAGTCCTAACTTGAAACATTTCACAATCTTTTATCCTCTTTGCAATCACATGTCACGTACAATTTTTGTCAATCATACACTTTGTTTCGAAACGATCTTTGCTTGATTTGTTAACTTTTAGTTGATAGCCATCTTCCACACATTTCTTATACAAAGCTATCTTCAAGTATTCATTTGTATCAAAATAATCATCTTTCTTGATACGAATAACTTTTGTGTAACAATCAACTGCTATCTTTACCAACTCTTCTTCCGGTATCTGAAGTAATTCTGATATATTCCAGTTATACTCCCGTGGCATTTTCTTCTTTTTATTTTCTTCGGGGACTTCTTTTTTTCTTCTTCTTCAGGGTTATATGAATTACAAAATGAATGTTCAACATGTTCATTCACAGTCGTAACTTCCTCCTCATTATTATCAACAACATCTTCCTCGACAACAGCTGTTTCATCATCAAAATTCGGGTATTGACCAATATCAAAATCATTACATGCAGGGTCTGTTTCTTCTTCTGAAACATCTTCAAAATCTGAGTATTGACCAAGATCAAAGTCCGGGTATTGACCAAGATCAAATTTTGAATACTGACTAGTTCTCATAATTTTTTTGTTTGCTCATAACCGTCTAACTGGTCAATACAAAAACCAAAATTTGGTGCTGAAAGTTGATTGGGATTTGGATTAGGAAAAGGTTGTGGGTTTTGAGATTGTGTTTGATATTGTGTTTGGTATTGTAAATGTGGTGAAACAAAATTTTCTTAGTGATAAAATTGTGGTGAAACTATTAAATTTTGAGGTTGATAACAACGTTGTATATTATGAGCACCATAAACTGGGGTTGAAGAACTTAGTTGATTACTACCTGCTACTGACCCAACTTCACTACTTCTAGGTTCAACAACATACAATGTAACATCATCTTCTTGCGAAACACTAATGTAAGCAATGAATCGTTCAACATCTTCATTGTCGGTTAACAAATAAACTTTACCTTTTCTCTGATAAGATAGCCTAAATCCACTTAGAGACTCTAAATTCAATTTCTTTGCAACACGTAACATTAGAGTTTCATAAGTTAACTTTTTTAATGACAGTTTTAGTTGAAGATTCATGGGTAAAGGCATATATTGTAAAACACCATGAACATTCTCCCATGACCCTCCAAAACACTAATCTATCCAAACATGATCAACATTAGATGATTTCATTCTATAAATTGTAAATTAATTTACTAAACAAACGAGCTATAAACTACATATCATCACTAACTTAGAGAAAAACATATATTTATTAAGTTGATAATTGATAATTTGGGAGAGAAATCATTGAAAAATTATATAGAAATAAAATTATGTAAAAAACAATTAGAGATGGGGAAGGATGTCGTTAGATATAGGAACGGATGTCGCCGGAAAGAGTGATAGATGGAGATGGAATGAGTTGTGATTTAGGGATTTAGGTTATGAGTTGCTGCTGCTGCGTAGTTATATACCCAAAACATTTGTGTTGCGAAACTAAAACCTGTTGCGAAATTAAAATTCGTGTTGCGAATTCGAAAATCGAGTTGCTACAACAAAATTCGCATTGCGAATTTAGAAATCGAGTTGCGAATTTGAAATTCAGTGTTGCGAATTTGGAAACTGAGTTACGAAATTGGAGTTCGCGTTGCGAATTTGTTGGTCATTTTTGCAATTCCAAAAAAAGTTGGTTAAAATCGTATATTATAAGGCATTTTCGGTTACTGAAGTTATTTTCTCTATATGACACACAAATTTTATAATTGATTAATATGTGAATGTATTTTATTTATATTTTAAATCATTTTAATGAAAAATAAAAATAATTTTAATATATTATAATTAAAATATAACGAAGAATTTTGTTGACTTAGAATTTTCCTGATAGTTGAGGGCTTATCTTAGTAAGCATTTTAACTTATACATTGACTTGTTTATATCCCAGTTAGAGTAAGAATTTTATATTTTATTATTTATTCATTATATTTTTAAAAAAAATTAGGGGAAACTTGATTTTATTGAATTAATTAATTTTAATATAGAGTTGTTAAATAAGATTATAATTCGATTGATGTTATAATATTTTAAAATATAAGATATGATACATTTTAGTTCAATACAATTAGAATAATGAAGACAATTTATTAATTTAAAATATGAAAAATGATAAATTTCAATTATAATATATTAAATTTACTTTTTTTTTTAATTTTTACATTAAATGTGATTTAAAATAAAAATAAAACATATTCATTCATGAATCAATTATAATATTTATTTGTATATATTTTATATTTTCATGCTATTCAATTATTTCATGTTTGAGTCCTTATAAGGTCATTTATTACCATTAATTATATTATAAATTATATAAATTATGTTCTGTATATTAGACAAATTTAGTAGTCTAACTTAGTTGTTAGATTGCTTAGTTTTACGGCTTGCATCCTAGGTTCAAACCCCACCAGAAATAATTATTAATTTAATTTATTTTCTATTCATTCACTCGGTGACACGTGCCACCATTTGATTGGATTAAATAAAAAATGTTAAAAAAATCCAATCACACAGTGACATATGTCACCATCGGATTGATGATTAAATTTATTAAATTAGATAAAAGTTAAGATCAAATTAATAAAATGTGTAATTATACAAATTTTATTAACTGTCGTGTCATCTCCTCTGTTAATATTTAACGATAGGTGGTTTGATTGAAAAAATTTAAATAATTAGTTGATCTGATTAACAAAATTGAAAAAATTAGTGGTTAAAGTAAAAGGGATAAATAGTTAGATAGACAATTGTAAAGTTTACCCTAAAAACTAATATTTTATAAATATTTTATTTTAATTAAATTACATTTAGATTTTTAATTAATTTATAATTATATGTTTAATATTTTATAATTTAGTGTTTTATAAATTAACTTAAGGGTGCTTATCATTAACGGTACTCATCCGTGCTCATTAATTGCGTGATAAGATCTCGAGTTTGAGTTTTTGTGTATGTAAAAAATTCTTGATGGGAGACTCGTCCATTAAAACTATGTGTGCGATACGGTTTGAAACCGGAACGAAAAATAATAATAAAAAGGGGAGAATAAAAGGAATAACCCAAACTATTAGCGCTGGGGGTAAGAGAAAAAGACACAAAATGAACAACAAAACAGAAAAAGAAAATATTATCGTACATAAACTATTTTTTAGGATATTTCATGAAAAAAAAAGATTAATTCTCAGTCCTCAGATATACTCCTAATTTTCCTTGATCAACATTCCCTTAAATTCTTTTCATCTACAATATAGTCCTAATTTTGTCCAAATAAACTATCGATTCATTTAATCAACATATACTCTTTAATTCATCTAGCAGACTCTGTCTTCCCTGTTTTGTACAGATTAATATATTTCACCGTTTTCAATTGTTTCTGCATTATCCATCAATGAGACGAGGATGAAGAGAAAATCAAGCTGGTAGTTAAATAGGTTATGCTAATATATTTTGCATAATCCCGTCTGCCTAGGCGAGGGATTTCCTTACAGCTGGAGCAAATTGAATGTTGTGCTGTTGATTCCTTTCAATCTCAGTCGACAAACACTCGCTTATCTCCGCCACAACGTAGTTGATTGATGGCCTTTTCATCGAAGTTTGAGATACGCAGGCCATTGCCAGTTCAACTGCTTTCTTCATTGAGTTAATGTCAAAATCTCCTTGCAATCTTGGATCAACTATGGTTTTGATATCACCATTAGATAACATCAAACTAGTCCATTGGCTTATATGTGTGGTCTGGTCATACGATTTAATAATCACTTGTTGGTTCGTAATGATCTCCAAAAGGACTACTCCGAAGCTATAGACATCGCTTTTCTCTGTCAACCTATTCGAAGTAGAATACCTGCATGGCAAACATTATTTCAGAAGACGAGTAAACAAAAAAAAAATCCTATTTGATAATAGATTTATGACTTAAATTTATTCGAAATTACTTTTGATTGAAATTACTCAAGTGTGTGTCGAAACCAGATTTACTTACTCGGGATCAAGGTATCCTGGGGTACCAGCAACCCCAGTAATGAGACTGTGGCCTTCAAGTGGAAAAGCTTTGGACAACCCAAAATCAGAGAGCTTGGCATGCAGACTTTCAGTTAACAATATGTTGGTGCACTTCACATCTCTGTGGATTATAGACGGTGTGCAATCGTGGTGCAAATACAGTAGTCCTACGTTTCGTTTTAATTTGCTTATTATTAGTTTAATTTCAACTATAGTAATTGGGTGTACACACACACACACACACACATATATATATATATATGCCTGCTGACCTTGTGCTGCTTCCATGGCTATGCCAAGTCTTACTTTCCAATTCAAAACACCTCTGCTGCTAACTACATAGAACCATTAATTAAACATTTCATTTTTAATTGCATTCACTTGTCAAATATAAACACTCTCTCGATGCTTTCCAACCTTTGAGATGCTCTGCTAAGTTTCCTTCGGCCATGTACTCATAGATTAGCGCCAAGTTGCTGCCATCATCGCAGTATCCGATAAGCATCGTCAAATTTCTATGGTGAACTCTCAATAGAACTTCCACCTGTAAAGAATTAAAACCCATATTTCTCAATCAATTTTGTTTAATAGCCTTTATTAAAAGTTAATTATTAAGAGATAAGATCAGATGAATCCCTTTTATACCTCAGCTTGAAACTGCTTATACCCTTGAACGGATGATGGTGAAAGCATCTTCACTGCTACTTTGGTCTCACCTAAATAGCCCAGAAAAACTTTTCCAAATCCTCCTTCACCTAACACTGTTTCAAAATTGTTCGTCATCCTTTGGACCTGAGCATGGCTGAACTGTCGGTTCTTTGGTGAACCCTGCAAGTACTGGTTTGTTTTTCCGGAATCCTCGACATCAGTCTTCTCCGTTGAAGAAACTGAAACAAATTCGATAGGATTATGTGCATGGAACCAAAAAAAAAAATCTTAATTTGGATCCACCAATTGTACGTGATAATAGTCATACCAGGCTGTTTTCTTCTTTTAAGCTTCCATAATACGGCCAAAGTAATTATTAGGACCAAAACTATGGATGCAACTGATGCTACAATAGGGACAATTTTGTCGTCGTCATTGTTGTTATTGCATGAGTCGGGTGCACAAATAGGACTTGTATCTTCATCCATGCTTCAATCAGTTCGAATTGATCAACAAAAATGAATAAAGTTTTGAATAAAAGCTGTTTTGGAAAAAGAAAGGATTGGAATAGAATTCTAGTTACTGCTAAATAATTGTCGATTAGTTTGTTGATTCCATGTTTGCAAAGAGCAGTACTAAAAAGTTAAACAGGGATGGTTTTAGAAACAAGTAATTAAGCTTTGACTTTGTTTGATGTGTTTACCGCAATTTAAATATTGATGTCTCTATCACCAAGACATAAGCATATCGACATTCAAAACTATAAATAAAGAAGAAAATCATACATTAAATCTAGCAGATCCCGGTTTGCCCTTTCCATGAGTTTTGCAGGAACTGAACCATTAAACATGTTTCTACTCAAATTTCTGCAAGAAAAAGACGACGAACATGATACTTCATCCGTTAACATTATTTTCCAAGTACTCTCAGATTTCCGAATAACTTACAGCAGAGTCAAGAATTGCAGGTTAGCCAGGAATTCAGGCACTGGTCCAGTCAAACGGTTGTTGGATAAGTCCCTGATAATATATAGCAATAAGTGAGCCTAATAAATTCATTCATCACCATTAATATGAGTACCCGAAATTAACACATAAACATGGAGATTGGAGACACTTACAGTTGCTGTAATTGAGAGAGATTGGCTGTAACATTAGGTATCTCTCCATTCAAATTACTAGATGACAAATTCCTGATTTCGTGGCCAAAAAGTTTTTAATTTAACAACAATCGAAAAAGTCCCTTGCTTGCCTAAAACATAAGGGGCAGGCGCACGAAAGACTTACAAAGATATGATTCTTGGAGGATTAGTATCGTAGCTGCAATTAAGTCCTTCCCACAAGAATTTTTGAGGCGCACATGGATCTCCCTGCCAGTTTCTCTTTATTCCATAAATGGATTTTATATTCGAAATAGCATCAACTATAAGATATAACAGAGAAATGTAGTTAGACTGAGACTGAAAGCATATGTGTGTGTGTGTGTGTGCGCGCGCAAATTCATGCTGTTAGTTTTAGAGTAAGTTACCATCTTTTTCATTTGTTTGAGACTGTAAGAAGTTTTTCACTTCATAAATTTCAATGGCATTAAGGATGGGCGGAAGGGTTGAATTACTGGTTCTTTGGATTGAAATCTCACCACTACTTAGGGCTGAGTCGCTGTATAAGCTGAATACTTGCAAATATGCAGGACGAAAACCTCCATAAAATTTCTGCCCATTTATATACACGTCGAACTCTCTGGATTCAATGCTGTTATTGAGAACTTCAATTTCAGCAAAGTGCATGTACACATAAAACCGGTCAATTGGAACACTGATATTCATCGGCTGACCAACATCTGCTGGTGTACCGGCAGTTTCCATGACCACCAATGGTGGCTGGTAGACGTTATTGGTTTCCATGTTGATAGAAGTATTCAATACCCTCCAATCATCTCTTTGATAAGGCCACCACATGCGATCATAACCATCTTCTTTAAACCTGTGACGACAATTGTCATGATCATAATGTAAAAAATATGTATATATACTTTTTAGCTAAGGAAATTTAATGATATCACTAACCTGAGGAAACCATCAGATGGCAGACCAACATCAAGTCTTCTCCAAAGTGAAAGTGATTCAGTTTGAAACTGACTTGTATAAAGTGTAGTATTTGTCAAAAGCCTCAACTCTAATACTGATACGAAAGGCACCCCATTCCCAGTATTAACGAAACAAACATACAAATACTTTGATTGAAGAACATGAATGATCTCCCAGGAACGAGAAGTGTTGTCTAAATTAACCGTTGCCCATAAATTAGGTCCTAAACGGATATCAAATTGTGGCACTGTGTTTTTCCCATCGTAGTTTCCATACAAGAAACTTACTCTGATTATGTACTTGTCTCCCTTCCTCAAGGTAAAGTTATAACAGTTTTGATCTCCTTGGGGAAAACTTCGAACTGTCCAGTACATCTGCTGATACACCTTCGAATATTCTGATGATATACGCTTAGTTATTCCGGTTTGAATGTAAGATTCATCCGAAATGTAATATATGTCTGTTGTGGAATCAGTATAGCTTAAATCCTCTGACAATCCGCAATCTAAGCTAATGAAACCTGAAAAGATTGAGATTTATACTTGGAAAGATTGTTGAGTATTATATGTATTGGAAGATTTTTGTAGGCAAATTACCTGATGGGTCTTGAGCATGGACTTGAAATGAAAGAGCAAAGCTTACAAGTAGCAGCAGCGAATGAAAGAGTGAACATCTCGACATTATCTGCATAGTTACCAAGTATAATTTCTCGTTGAGATATTGAAGAAGCGACTACAGTATCTTAATTAAGTACAACATAGCGTACAGTGACGTATTTTGTGATATCATATCATGAATAAATTAAATAAACAGTTCCATCAAATTGCCCATTAGTCAAACAGACCTTGAATGTGTCTAATCCGAAGGTGCAAGTTGGTTTTGTGATGATGAATGCATCATCACATAATATTTAAAAAAATTAATTGAATATGTATAATCCGAAGCCAGACTTCATTTCCTAGCTTAAAGTATAGTGGTAAAGCCCGGGCTGGTTAGGGAAGCGGACAACTCAAAATATGTATGATTCTATCTGTGAAAATGTTATCTTCTGAGAAATCCATGACGCTCAAATTTATTCTTCAGCAGGCTGATGACCTTCTGATACTATGCTGGACATGGGCAAGGCACTATGCAGGTTGCACTGATATTGCTAAGGCTCAGCATCCTCAGAGAATTGAGCTTAAAAACTGACGGCAGTGTTTTCTTGGATCACAATGGAACTTGGCTTTCAGGCTTTTCAAAGAATGTTGAGGTCACTACCGTTCTTCAAGCTGAGCTTTGGGGCTTGTTTGAGGGTCTAGTTAGCTTGGTCGTCCAGGTTTGATCATGTTCAGGTGTTGGTGGATAGTGTGACGCATTTCGACTGCTGGTTGACTCTCGAAGTAGCCGCAGCCCGGTAGCTTTAGTTCGAGCCTTCGAGCTATCTCTTGTATGTGCGGCTGGAGCTAGGATGTGACATTCAAGCACGTATGGCGAGACTCCAACATGACTGCCGATCTGGGGCGGAGCTTAGTGAGAGTACAAAGGGACTCGGTTCCTGTTAAAATTTGTATATTCGTTATATTTTTAGTCTAATAGTATTTTAGTTCATATAAAAATAAATATTTAAATTAAAAGTATAAAAATTTATTAAATATTTAATCAAGTGTAGACCAAACTAAAGTATGATAACCTCGTGTTCTCAAAATTTTTTGTCTAATAACAACTTATGTGATTGTAAGTTTTAGTATTACACAAATTAAGTGTTATCTTGTGAATTTTGAATTTTTTTTTTTATAAATTTAGGGTGAATACAAGGTAATGTATGTACAAAGACTCTCAACTATTTGACAATAAATGCTCATAACCTTACATGCGCAATACTCGAACTCGAGACCTCAAGAATAATATCAATCCCTTAATCACTAAGATCACTTAGTTCATGCTGAATTTTAAGTTTAAATATCTAATAAGTTTTATATTTTTTTAAATATTCTAATATTTCGATCTCTGTCAATATTTAGTCTGACTCTGTCCCTGCTGCCTACTGTATGTCCAGGATCGCCGATGAAGCTGACGCTCGCGTTGTCATCCACAACGAGATACCGACTGCTGCAATCGATAATTTTAATACAGTTGTCGGTCCGTTAGTTGCTGCTTAGTTAGTTGGTTTAGGCAACTTTGGCACCTTTCAATTAGAAAAAGAAGTATATGATGCCATTTTTATATCCGTTTATTAATTCCGTGAGTGTATAAAGGAATTCAAAATTTAATTTTGATTGAGTTAATATAATAATTTTACCATATTTACAATAAATTTAAGTTTAAATTTTATTACTGTCGTGAAAAACATCTATATTTTTTATCAGTACGTGAAATATATATATATATATATAATTTCCCTTCATCTCTCTATAATTTTTTCTGTCACAATCAGGGGAATAAAGCCATCGCATCAAGTTGTTTTATACGTCACCTTGTAAGAAGTACTATATTGATACCTGAATAAGTTTAAAGAAAAAATACTGGTACCTAAACTGTTTTTATTTTCTGGTACCTGAAATGTGGCTAAGTTAACTATTAATTATTGTAGTTTTACCAATGAAAGCAATGGTGAAAAATGGTAAATCATCCGCCAACATAGTTAATGTTATTTTGAAAGGTTGATCGTTTTCATTAAACATTGATTATGCATATCCTGCTTTGAATTCCTGACTCATACTTAAAATTATTTTACCCTACATAAAAATAATTGTATATTAAATTATATGTCGTCTAATCACTAATCTCCTCGGCAGCTTCAAGGAAATTAGGAAACAACAATGGCTTAGGAATACTTCTCAAATATCTAATTTCCTTATTTTTTTTATCAGTTTCATTTTTTTATTGCCAAATATATTAGTTTCAAATTTTTGATGAACCAAGATCCATGTGTTTTATTATAATAATTATGAAGTTGTCAGACGTTTAGAGGCAACCAGTCTCACCACCCACTTGAAGTTTTCTAAGGTTAAGGCTTTAATTACTTAATTAATTTGATAGCTTCTAACTTTGGAAATTGAAGATTCAAAGGGAATTTGTCATCCTTTTTCGAATAAATTATAGGAAGACCAAAAAATGTAGGACCGAATGATATAATGACATGACTATGGCAACATATTAAGGGTTTAATCCTTCGTTTAATATAATTTGGTTATGCTATTATCCTTCAAAAATTATATATATTCGGCATAAACTAAATAAAATCGCACAGCTTCAAGTAACGGAACACTAGTTGGAGAAATTATCTTGGATTCGCTCCCTAAAAGTTTATTTCTATGCTTGAATGTGAATGTTTGAACTCCATTTGCTAAATTAATAGTTCTGTACAAATATATATATATATATATATATATATTTAAATTTCTTTAATTTTGGAGTTGTAACTTATTTTGTATTAAAAAAAAGAAAGAAGTTAGGACAAATAGAAAATTGTTGCAATCAAGTTCTCACTTGCCCTAACAACTTTTTTGTTGTTGTAGTAGTTCACTTCTATTTTTAGTTCACCTGATCATGGATTATTGCAGTAATGTTTTACAAGAGCATATTTGAAGAAAGCAGACGTGAAGTAAAAATAGAAGAGTTCATAGCAAATACATATATCATTGATGATTATGGTTTTTAGATACAGTTTGAGTTTAACTTTTACTTTTCAATCCAAAAACAAATAAATTAGAATAAATATTGGATTAAAGGCACTTTAACATATTCACCCTAAAAATTTTAAGTTCGAATAATTACGTCCACAAAATATAAGTACATCATTATCAATTAACTAACGTAATTCTATATGAATAGACATAAAACTACCCTTATTAATAAAATAAATAAATGGTTTATTAATAGTTCTATTATTCTTATGATTAGATCACATTTATATTCCTTTTTAATATTTTTGATAAAATTTTAAATAAATATAAATAATTAATAATTCGTATATTATTTAAGATTTTCAGTAAAGACCATATGATATTGGAATTATGAGGAAAAAAGGTCTATTCCGATTGGCTATAAATACCAACCAATCTTCATGGCCGAATCCGCAACAAAACCTTGCATTCAATTTCACTAAATCCTCTTAGTTTCTGTAGAGACATTGAGCTGCTCTCTTGATCAAGCGTAGTAATTATCAAATAAATAAACATAATTCTCAATTTAAATAAATAAAATAAAATAAATAGAATAGTATTGAGAAATAGGGTGAATCCACAAAGACTAAAAAAATTTCAATTAAATTTGATTTGATCTCTAACCAAAAAATTTGTAAAATAAAATGAAAAGGAGGTTTATCGAATTTAATTTAATAAACTAAAATTAAATAAAAATAACAAAGCAATAAAAATAAATAGTTGAAAGAAATAATGATAGGAGATAGTCTCTAGCTTCGCTTTGACTCGACTCATCTCGATCCTTGAAATATATTTTACTTTGGGATTCCTGTCGGTTATAGTCAACAACCCAACCTTTGTAATTTGCTCTTCTCTCATGTGAATTAATTTCCAAAGTCAATCATTTGAATTTAATTCTTGTTTGGATTTAACTTCAACTATCGATGTTAACGCCAATATCTTCTTTAATGCTGGAAAAGTTCGTGCTTGGATTATGCGTATCAATAAGAATCGAACTCGATCTTAATTTCTCTTAGTGGATTGCCACTAAGTTAGTTCTTAGGGATTTGAATTTGCTACAATCTGATTCTCCTCCCCAATGGTAAATTAAAACAACATTCAAGCCAAGGTGCAATCTTTGAATTGAAAGTGTAAAGAATTTAAAGATTAAATTGATTATCTAACCTTGTTTGCCAAAAGTAAAAAGTTGAAAGAAAAGTAGAGCTTCAATAAATAACCAAGAAAATATAAATTATAATATGAATTTAAAAGTTGAACCTAAGAGTATTTATAACCCAAAAGTTCTAAGTAAATAAAATGACTAATTCTTAATCAAACTAAAAATAATACCAATAGTTCCAATAAAATAACTAATTTCTAAATAAAATAATAATAAAATAATCAAACTAAAAATCTTAAATCTAAAAGGTTTATCACAAAAGATAAAAATAAATATTTAAGTCTTGTACTGAATTATGTTTCATCTTATGATAACCTTATGCCAAGTTAATTCCAATTAAATATTCAAGATGTTTACTGGACCATCGAAATCTAATACTTTTTTTCTAATTAATCCAATAAAGCTTATGTCCAAAATAAACCCAAAATAAAAATAAATCAATAATATCAAATCAAAAAATAAAGAGTAAATAACAATAAATATATGCAATATAAAACACTCATTGATCAACCCAAGGGTGGTAATTACTTAGGATTTCTGTTGCTTCTCTTCCCTCCCCACAAGAAAAGTTTTTAAAATTAAAATCTGTTTCGGTAGTACTGGGATTTTGTTGATAAGTTGATCTATTTGTAATATAATATAATTGATCTGTACAAAGATATAATTTATTGAAGTTCAAGAATAAATGATTACCCTTTAACTTTATACAAGACTATTTTAGTAATTCCTCTGTTGTTTTTCCTCAGGTGTTGAAGTAGGGTTTAGCAAGGTCGACAATGTTGAGAATGAACTGGTAATGAATGGGGGATTCGTGGTACCACAGACCAACTCGATTGGTCACACATTTAGGTACCACAGAGTCATAAGACTAGATGATTATAAATATCTATCGAAACCATGAATTTGTCGTCTTGCATAGACTTTTATACCGAAATTATCATGTGTTTCATTCTAGTTGTGATTGAATGGTTGAGTGATTAATCTATTTTATACATGAAAACAGAGTTATCATGTCGAAAGTGAGAGGCAACAGGGTGTCGAAAACTTCTACCGGATCAATCATATTAACCAGACTTAAGACTTTGTAAGCAACCTGTGCATTTTGATTTGCAATTAGTTGATGCAGACTGCTAAGTATATTTATACATTGAAAATTATTGGACTCATGAATTTATTCAATTGCAGGTCAAGAGAATGAGAGAAGAGTATGGTAAGCTGAACAAGATGGAGATGGGCATATGGGAATGCTGCGAACTTCTTAACGATGTAATCGACAAGAGTGACCCTGACTTGGATGAACCTCAGATTTAACACTTGCTGCAAATGGCCGAAGCTATCCGAAAGGACTATCCTGATGAGGATTGGCTGCACCTGACAGGCCTTATCCATGGTATGATTGAGGCTTCTATATCTTGGGATCTTACAAATAAGACTTGTTTGATTTCGTTATCTGGGAAATTTTGTTAACTGTACGCTTTGTTTCCTTTGGTATAGACCTCGGAAAGGTTCTTTATCCTGAATTTGGAGAGCTTCCCCAGTGGGCTGTTGTAGGTGAGTCTCATTATTGTAGAGTAATGTCAAACTCCAATTGAACAATCTTATGTCTGAACTTGAAACATGATCGTTGGTGTTATAGGCGACACATTTCCTGTTGGTTGTGCTTTCGACAAGTCATTTGTTCACTACAAGGTAATTCCTTTCAGATTCAGAATCTCTATATCTCAAAAAAAAAAAAAAAAAGTCTGGAAAACAATGCATTGCTTTTAAATTAAGTCATTGTATCGGAAGATTTTTGAAGTTATGCCCTTTGTTGGTGCTGTGAAATTCGGGTTAATTTCCATCAATAATAACAAATTCACTTTGAAAACTATTATCTAGGTGACTAGTGTGAAATTTTTTGTACTAAAAATCACCCAAGGTAGATTCACAGGAAAGAGTGGAGGGGTCACAATGGTCCCTCTTAAAACCCACTCTCATTAGACAGAACTACCAAGACAAGTAATTTTAATAGGACAATAATTAACAACAACTATACCCGGCAATAGCTATTAAATAGACATAAAAGAGAACACCAAAATTTAACAAGATTAGGCCAAAATTATGCCTAAGTCCTCGAACACAACTAAAATAATATTTCACTAATAGAGGAAATATTACAAAGAGAGAGAAAGAGTACAAATAGCCTTTAATATAGAAAAAAGCTTATATTTGTGGGATGCTAAACTAAGGAGGAGAATGACTCTATTTATAACAAAAGAATTTCCCCTCCTCCTTATACAAAACCAATGTGGGATTCAAAATTTGCCAAAAAACCAACAAATCTCCACCTTGGCAAATTCCACACACATCTCTCAAAAATCCAATCTTCAGTAGTGTCTGCAAATTCATCTTTCAATTTGTAACAATATTAACCAAGTCTAAACAATGTTTAAACTTGACCGCAGTTACCACTTTTGTCAACATATCAGCAGGATTCTCAGTGGTCCGAATCTTCTGGAATATGACTTCACCTTCTTCTAGAATCTCTCGTATAAAGTGATATCGAACATCGATGTGCTTCGTCCTTGCATGGTAAACCTAGTTCTTTTCTAAATAAATAGTACTCTGACTGTCACAGTGCACTTTGATGTGCTTCTGTTCCATTCCCAATTCACCAAGCAACCCTTGAAGCCAAATTGCATCCTTCACAGCCTCTGTAACTGTCATATATACTTTGCCTCTGTAGTAGACAAAGCCACTGTTGACTGTAAGGTGGACTTCCAACTGATTGGTGCTTTTGCAAATGTAAACACATAACCAGTAGTTGATCGACGCTTGTCCAAATCACCTGCATAGTCTGAATCACAATACCCAACTACGCACTGACCATCTTGTTTGTCCTGCTGAAAGACCAAACCAATATCTACGGTGTTCAGAATATACCGCAGAATCCATTTCACAGCTTGCCAATGCTCCTTTCCAGGATCATGCATATACCTGCTCACAACCCCAACTGCCTGTTGATGAGTGTTTAAAATCGTTAATATTTGCTCATTATTTCTTCGATTTTGTCGAATTATTGCTGCTGAATTGGTCGTGTTATACTTGTTTTTGTACAGGTTCTTGCTTTCCAGAATTTGTGACAAAACGAGCGAATTCTGCATTTTTTTATTATTTGGTCACGGCTGGAGACATGGGCACGACTCTAGGCACGACGTGGTCTGACGTGGCAGTTTCTAGAAGGTCCAGTCAGCGGCGGTTTCTAGAAGACCTCGTCCGCACGCCTTTTGGAAGATTGACGAGCAGAGTTGCATTAGGAGACTAGTTTAAGTTTGAATTTAAATTTAAAAACTATTATCTTTTGTATTATTTTATTATTTTCTTTGTTTATCCTTTAGTCATTGAGAGGCTATAAATACCCACTTGGGGTAAGCCTAAAATCATCATTCGGAATACATTCTTCTTTTCTCTCTAGTTTTTATAAAAGTTTTCTCTTTTTCCTTTTCAAGTTCTTTTTATTTTTCTTTATTTTCAAGTTTTATTTTTATGCTAAGTATGACTTTTGTCATGCTTAGCTAAACTTTTCATAAGCCGAGAGCTGTCGCGATGATTTAATTCCAACGGGAGAATTGAAACGGTCCCTTAATATCTTCGGAATATCTCTCTCAATCTCTGCGCTTATTTTTCCAAATCAAAGATTACTTTGGTCAAGAGATTGTTGCGATTAAACGTGTGGGAGGAAGATTCGGCTTATAGAAAGCAATTCGACTTCCTGGGAGCACACTTGGCGAGATAGCTTCGCCAAGAGGGAATTGAGATCGAAATTGACGGTTATAGAAACAACAATCCGAGTTGGTCACCACGAACTTAAACGGTATTTGATCTACGTCAATAGATGTTGTTAGAATCAATTACCGAAGCCGAAATCAAAGATTGCCTTGGGTATTTAGTATACAAGATAGAGTCACAAGGATAGCCCTTATAGACAAAGTAACCGACGTGAGTCCCGAAGAGAAAATCTTATTCGATGATCTAAAGGAAATTGAATCAAAGCGAAGCTTGAGGCTACTTTTACCGTATTTATTCACAATCTTCATACTCTTATTTTTATTTAAATTGTTTTTATTTATTTTTACCATTTTAATCTCACATTACAAACCCCCATTTTTACTATTTTCGTCTGGTTAGAACCATTCAAACATTAAATTGTGATTTTCTAAGTCCCTGAGGATTCGACCCTTATTTCTCTATACTACGTATTTCCTTTATTTATTGATTAAGAATAAGGAATTATTTTGACATCCAAAACGACAGTTGTCAAATTGGCGCCGTTGCCGGGGACTTCGCCAATGTTACTAATGTTTTTTGTTTGCTTTTGATTTATGACCAGGACTAATCCGGGCACATTAGTGGAGTACAACCCGGAGATCGAAGCTGAAGCTAGGAGACTCCATGCACAAACACTTCGGGAAAGAAGGAGGCACCAAACAAATCCAGAAGAAGAATCAAACTCAGGTGAATTCGTTAATACAAATCCGATGGCCGAACCTACTATTCGGGAGTTAGCCGCGGCACCCACTGAACAACCTATGTCATTTTCCCCAAGGTGAAACTCCGTACCAGTTGAAGACTGGCCTTATTCATCTCCTCCCTACATTCCGTGGATTGCCAAACGAGAATCCGCACCAACATCTCAAGGAATTTCACATGGTCTGCTCTAGCATGACACCACAGGGAGTAACCGAGGACCAAATCAAACTTAGATCTTTTCCTTTTTCCTTAGCCGATTCGGCTAAAGAGTGGTTATTTTATCTTCCCCTAATTCTGTGTAACTACATGGGCTCAAATGACTTGTTGTTTTCTTGACAGGTTTTTCCCTGCGGCAAAAGTAAGTGAACTACGAAGGAGAATACTTGGAATCAAACAGCTTGATGGAGAGTCACTTTACGACTACTGGGAACGTTTTAAGAAGTTATGTTCTAGTTGCCCACAATATGGGTTAACCGAACAAACACTCCTTCAATACTTTTATGAAGGATTATCTCCCATGGAAATGAAGATGATCGATGCAGCCAGCGGTGGAGCCTTGGTGAATATGACTCCTACTGAGGCAAGAGACTTAATATCGACGATGGCTGCAAATTCCCAACAGTTCCGCGCAAATAATGAACCTTCTCGAAGGGTTCATGAGATAAGTTCATCTTCCTTGGAAAATAAAATAGACAAGTTAACTGAAGTCGTAAACTCTCTTGTTGCAAGAAAGACGGGACAAAACTGATTATGTGGAATATGTGCATTACCTGATCATCCAACAGACGGTTGTCCGCTGATTCAAGACGACGCAATAGCTCAAGTCAACGCAGTTGGAAACTTTTCGGGACCTCCCCAAAGAGCTTATAATCCTTATGGTAATACATACAACCCAGGATGGAGGGATCATCTGAACTTCAGTTATGCGCAAAACCCAAGACCAAATTAAGGCTATCAAGCGAGACCTCCACCACCGGAACAACCGCAGAAGTCATCATTAGAATCGATTGTCGAGAGGTTAGCACTATCCCAGGAGAAATTCCAGTATCGAACTGAAGCCCACTTCCAAGAGATGGACAAACAGATAAGCCAACTAGCGCAAACCTTGGGTCGCTTGGAATGACAAGGTAAGCTTCAATCTCAAACTGAAGTAAACCTGAGGGAAAACGTCAGCGCCATCACTCTTTGGAGTGGTACAGTAGTAGCACAACCTATCCCATCAGACCAGGCAATCCAAAAAGAGAAGAAGATCAATGACGCATGATCCAGGAAAGAGAATGATAAAGAACAAATAGACGATCTGTCGCCATCTCTCCCTATGACGTGCCACCGCCTTTTCCATCAAGGTTAGTTAAAAAGGATAAAAAAGCTGAGGAAAAGGAAATATTAGACGTACTTCGGAAGGTAGAAGTTAACATACCTCTCCTCGAGGTTATCCGGAAGGTTCCAAGGTATGCCCGGTTTTTAAAGGATCTCTGTATGACAAAAAGAAAGCTTACCGGAGTCGAGAAAGTAAGCCTAGGAGCGAACGTCTCAACCGTTTTCCAACAAAAGTTACCACATAAACTGAAGGACCAAGGTATGTTCGCAATCCCTTGTAAAATTGGTAATGTTGAGATTAAACGAGCTATGTGTGATCTTGGTGCATCAATTAATGTAATGCCTCTATCTATCTATAAAATGGTCACTAACGATCCTTTGAAGGATACAAAGATTTCGATACAGCTTGCCGACAGGTCGATAATCTATCCTGAAGGACTCTTAGAGAATGTATTGGTGGAGGTAAACGACTTGATATTTCCCGTCGATTTTTATATAATCGACATGAAGAATGATCGCACGAGCACATCGTCTGATATTCTTTTAGGGCGCCCTTTCCTGAGCACTGCACACAAAAAAATTGATGTGAGAAGCGAAATTTTGACTATGGAATTTGACGGTGAGATCGTTAAATTTGACGCATATAAGGCAAGGAGGTATCCTGATAAAGTAGAAAGTTTAAATTCTGTCGATTTAATTGATCCTTTGACTGATGAATTTTTAAAGACTAATTTTTCCTTTGATATATGTAGGGAGCTGGAGGGTTATTATGAAAACATGAATTATGATCATACATAATTGAATTTGATTTCTTCTAAGCCTAAAGGCTTACCTTCTGTTCTGCAGGCACCCGAAGTTGAACTTAAACAGTTGCCTGATCACTTGAAATACGCCTTCCTCGGACCAAACAACACTCTGCCAGTAATCATATCAAAAGGGGTATCCAAGGAGGAGGAAAAAGACTTGATCACGGTTTTACGCCAATACAAGGAGGCTATAGGATGGACCATCGCTGACATAAAAGGTTTGAGTCCATCTACTTGTATGCATAAGATTAAAACCGAAGAAGGCGCAAAACCAACACGTGAGGGTCAACGCCGGCTGAATCCACCAATGATAGAAGTGGTAAAAAAGGAGATACAAAAACTCCTAGATGCAGATATTATATATCCAATTTCGGGTAGCAAATGGGTAAGTCTGGTACATGTAGTTCCTAAAAAACAGAGTTACTGTGGTTAAAAATTCTGAAGGAGAACTTGTACCAACACGAGTTCAGAATGGATGGAGAGTCTGCATCGATTACAGGAAGTTGAATTCTTTGACTCGGAAAGACCATTTTCCTCTTCCATTTATAGATCAAATGATAGAACGATTAGTCGGTAAATCTCATTATTGTTGTCTTGATGGATTTTCAGGTTTCTTCCATATTCCAGTAGCACCTGAAGATCAAGAAAAGACGACATTCATATGCCCCTTCGGTATATTCGCTTACCGACGTATGCCTTTCGGACTTTGCAATGCACCTGCCACATTCCAAAGATGTATGATTAGTATTTTTTTCTGATTTTATTGAGAAAGGTATTGAAGTCTTCATGGACGACTTCACTGTTTACGGCAATTCATTCAAGGAATGCTTATTAAACTTGAAAAATGTGTTGCGTCGGTGTCTAGAATTTAATCTTGTTTTGAATTATGAAAAGTGTAACTTTATGGTTGATAAATGTTTGATTCTAGGACATATTGTTTCATCTAAAGGAATTGCGGTAGATAAGGCGAAAACCAATATAATACGTTCACTTCCTTATCCCACTATGGTAAGGGAAATTCGCTCTTTCCGTGGCCACGCAGGTTTCTACTGTAGATTCATCAAAGACTTCTCTAAAGTGGCGCAACCATTATGCGAGCTCTTACAGAAGGATAAAATCTTCAATTTCGACCAACAATGCCAAGAATCATTCGACATATTAATGGAGAAGTTAGTTTCGACACCCATAGTCCAACCACCAAATTGGGACTTTCCCTTCAAAGTTATGTGTGATGCTTTGGATGGAAGTGTTGGAGCTGTGCTCAGACAAAAGATCGGGAAAGAGCCTCACGTTATCGCTTATGCATCCTGTACCTTAGATTCCGCACAACGGAATTATTCAACGACCGAAAAAGAATTATTCGCTAATATTTTTGCATTAGATAAATTTAGATCATATCTTCCTGGCACTAAAGTTGTTATTTTCTCTGATCATGCAGCCTTGAAGTACTTGCTCATCAAAAAAGAAGCAAAACCACGACTAATCCGTTGGATCTTACTCCTCCAAGAGTTTGATTTGGAAATCAAGGACAAGAAAGGATGTGAGAACTTAGTGGCCGATCACTTAAGCCGACTTCCAATCACTACATGTGATCCTCCCGTTCGTGAAGAATTCTCGGAGGAAAGCTTGATGATGACGCAGAAGTTAATACCTTGGTTCACAGATATAGTTAATTACTTAGCTACAGGTAAGTTGCCATCTGATTTAACGAGAGCCAAAGTAAATCGCATTAAGAGAGAATCTCGTTTCTTCATTTGGGATGATCCATATCTCTGGAAACATTGTTCAGACCAGATAATTCGACGGTGTGTTCCTGAAAGCGAGGTAAGCTCAATTTAAAATTTTTGTCATTCATATTCATGTGGCGGACACTTCGGACCGAAGCGAACTGCCCATAAAATTTTGGAATGCAGATTTTTCTGGCCTCATATTTTCCGTGATGCTTACTTGTTTTGCAAGTCATGTAATAATTGTCAACGTGCAGGTAATTTAAGTCGGAGAAACGAAATGCCCCTTAATCCTATACATATATGTGAAAATATTTGATGTTTAGGGACTTGACTATATGGGGTCATTTGTTTCTTCTTTTGGCAATTGTTATATAATTCTTGCGGTTGATTATGTATTGAAATGGGTAGAGGCTAAAGCCACTCGAAACAACGATGCTAAAACTACTGTTCAATTTCTAAAGAATTGTATTTTTTCCAGGTTTGGAACACCGAGAGCGATAATAAGCGACCGCGGCACACACTTAATCAATCGAGTAATTGATGTTCTCATGAAAAAACATGGAGTGAATCACAGAATTGCCATAGCTTATCATCCACAAACAAACGGACAAGCAGAAATTTCAAATCGAAAAATAAAGATGATTCTTGAGAAAATAGTTAAGCCAAATCGCAAGGATTGGAGCTTGAAATTAATTGATGCTCTGTGGGCTTATCGGACTGCATACAAAGGACCTATTGGCATGTCACCATACCGCCTTGTGTTCGGTAAGCCATGCCATTTACCTGTCGAGCTAGAACACAAGGCATATTGGGCCGTAAAACAATGCAATATGCAGCTAAAAGCGATTGGCGAAACACAGAAGTTATATATACAAGAGCTTGAGGAAATCCGGAGAGATGCTTACGACAACGCCAAAATATATAAGGACAAAACAAAAGAATTCCATGATCGAAAAATTGTTTCTAAATCTTTTTCTATCAGACAAAAAGTTCTTCTTTTTAACTCAAAATTAAAACTTTTTGCAGGTAAACTTCGATCAAAATGGAACGGACCTTATACAGTAACTGGAATATTTCCCCATAGTGCAATCGAAATTGAAGACAATTCGGGCACTCGGTTTAAAGTAAATGGACACATGATTAAACCATATTATGCGAATAACGAAGTTTGCCTACTTGAAGATCTCAACTTGGAAGAACATGTAGTCTGAATCAGGTCGTCGAGCTAACGACGTTAAACAAAAGTGCTTCATGGGAAGCAACCCATTGTTTTCAATTCCGTTATATTTTTTTATCTTCACTTTTTGTTTCCTTTTATTTTTATTCATTCAAGCATGTTTAATTTAATTTTTATTTTGCAGGAACTGAATATTTTTATTCAAACTTAAAATTGCGAAAAATTTCATTCGAATAGTGCAACTTTCGGAACCTGCAGAGCAGTTAAAAAGCGCACAAAGCAGAAAAAAAAAATATACACCAGCCATGCGCATCGTTTCACTTAAATGGCGCACGATAGTAGAACCCATGGAGGAGGCCGACGCACGTTAGCCAACCCCAATTTTTCCCTTTTCCCCCTTATGATATCTTCCTGCCGCCCAACCCCCCCAATCTCTTCTCTGCATTTTTTTAATTTAACCACGGACCCACCTTATCCTTTTCAATCACTTTTTCAAATTTTAAAATTTATCTTTTTCTAATCAGCTCAAAGTCCTCATTTGCTTCCAACTCTAAAATCAGAAGCCAATTTTAAACCAACCCCCTTCACCTTTTTCAAATTGATACCCCCCATCGCACACCACTCCGTCGCTCCTCCCCCTTCTGCTCACAACCGGTGGCACCAACCAACAAGTCAACCCACTTCAACGCTTTCACGACACCCACTCCTCCCTAATCCGCTATGGTGCACACACGAAACAGACCCGAGAACGCCAACACTCCTCCGCCTACCGTCCTAGGAGGACGACGTCGTTCAAACGCGCCGGCGTTCGTCGAGTTATCGATCGACTCCGACTCCATACCGCCGCCTCCTCCGACTCAACTGACGCAAGGTCATGGCCTAGTACCGATATCACCGTATCACTCGTCTTTTACGCCGACCGCCTCCTTCCGTCCCGGGCCAAGCACGTCTCGCCGCCCGTCCCCTCCAAGATCTCCATCTCCATCGTTTCATTCACTTCCGACTGAAGCAACACCGTCACGCTCACGATGGACGGCATTCTCGTCATACTCGATGCACTCGGTGACGTCGGATAATGCTCTCGAGGTAAATTCTAGTCCTGTTTCAGTACAACCGTTACTAATGTACCATCATATTTACGGTTTTACAGAGGATTTTACTGCCGGTTTTCCACCACCAGACCCATCGCCTAAAAAATCGAGCTCACAGCAGTACCACGAACGTGATACTTTGCCGACCCGTCCACCTCGCTCGGAGGATGCACCTGACAGCCCGCCGCCAGTCCACGAAAACCCAGAGCGCAACCGTCAGGGTCGTTCATACGTAGTCCCTCCCGAAGAAATGATGCACGGGTATTTGCAATTCTCCAATGATGAACTGGTACGTTTCAAGTCCGTAAGACACCGCCCTTTCCGTGTAGCTAAATATATTCTGACTCGTACTCTAGAAACATTGCATTTACGTGAGTCTGTTCACGCATACTTTGCTGCCATTGGTTGGGAACTTTATCCGATGATTAACTGTGGAACGTTTTATGAACTTGTGTTTAAATTTTATACCACTTTTAATTTTTCGCCTAAACGCCTGCTTAATGTTAGCTCACCTGATGTTGTCTCATTCCGACTATATGGAACTTACTTATCAATGTCTATATCGGAATTTAATCTTGCTATGGGATTCGTGATGGATGTCTCGAGTCCTCCGTATTTAACCGCTTTCCTTGAGATTCCACAGAGTTTTGATGCCGACGTGGCTTATAAGGCCCTTACGAGTTTAGCCGAACACACATTCAACGCCCGCTCGACTCGAGCCCATCTTATCCATGACCCAACCTTGCGCTATATCCATCGTTTCCTCGCCTACAACTACTCTGGCCAGAACGACTCATCCTCCTCCTTAAGTCGAGTCGAGTTATTCTTTTTATGGTGCATGTCCGCCAGTGAGCGTGTGAACCTAGGATTTTGGTTTGCTCGGGCCTTTGAGATCGTTATTCGATCCAATCGCCCACTTATCCTTGGACCTTACATTACACATATAGCTTCTCGCATCTTTCAATTTGATGTAACATGATTTACTTATGCTTTCTCTACAAATATCCGGGTGTCCTCACTCCTCGCAACGAGCGAGTCTTCACAAGCCGAAACACACAAGCGCCACCTCCTGCAACCCCACGCCCGGACATGCAATCCCAAATGGATGAATTCCACGACCACCTCCACTCCATTGAGATGAACATCTCAGAGATCCTCTCCTACCTACGTCCTAGCGCCTCTCATCGCGGCCGAGGACGTGGCCGACATTAAATCCGAGGAGTTCTCTATTCCTTCTCTTGCACTTTAATTTCTCGTTTTAAGGCAAAACGCTTTAAGTGAGGGGGTGTAGAGTGTAGGATTGAATTTCATTTTGCTTGTCTTTATGCTTTGAATCTAGTATGTGTTGGTTGAATTGGTCGGAAATTTCATTGATTGTTTTTGTCTTGTTGAAAGTTTTCGGAATGCTATGATTGTTTGGGAACACATTATTGTTTATGTTAGGATATTCTTGATAGCGAATAACATGAATTGTGATAAGTTGGTGTTTTTGTGATATTCCATGACTTTGTTAGTTGAAATGTGATTAGCTCAATGCATGAAACAATTTGGTGAGATTTGAGCCTTTACGAACATATCATTTTCGCTCTCATTTTATTTGATTGAGTGTGTCGAATTTGGCATTGGTATTCTAGAACCTGCATGTTAAATACTGTCGAGATTACACATGAACATGATGCTTTAAGATGATTAGGGCACCTTAGGATTAACCATTCTGTTTTCCCACTAAATAGCCTACCCATGTATTTTCCCCTTAGTTAACCACTTTTGAGCCTATTCCCGTTTCTTTTTTTCACCATATTTATAAACCCCGAGCCATTTTTTATCCCTCTTTTCTATCTTTTTCAGGGCAAGTGAATAATTTTACCATTGTATGCTCCATCGAAAAAAAAGGTTGAATGCGAAAAAAACAACAGTTCGAACGAAAAAAAAGAAAAAAAAGGGACTGTTCGAAAGAAAAAGAAAAAGAAAAAGAAAAAAAGACATGAAAAAGAAATAGAAAACAAAACAACAAAGTGTGAAAAAGAAAAAAATTCATTTCGAAAAGAAATTTGTTGTTTGATATATCGTCTTTTTATCTTGTTGTGCTTAATGTTTTGATGGAGTTGAAATTATTATTTGTTAGTTCCTTGCCTTGAATTTTTAGCCATATATTTAGCCTTTTCCCCACCTTCACCTAAGCCCCGTTACAAACAATAAAAGACCCTTTGATTTATGCATCTTGTTCTTATTAGTAGTGGATATTTGATTTACTTGTAGGCTTATGGTAATACCGTGTCAATTCTGACATTGAGCGTTTCTTTACCCCAAACACATTGAGTGATTTGAGTGAATCCCGGTAAGGTGTCGAGTTATGAGCATTGAGATTAATGAATGAATGGATATTATAATTGCACTTGACTTGTTCCAATTGGTGATGTTCAATTGATTGATTTCTTGACTTGAATAGTTATTGTGGTCTCTACCTTGCTCCCTTGAATATGAAACTTGACAAAGAACGTTTAATGAAGTTTTTGACTGATTTGGTTATCACTGAGGACAAGCATGAGATAAGTGAGGGGGAATTTGATGAGTGTTTATAATCGTTAATCTTTGCTCGTTATTTCTTCGATTTTGTCGAATTATTGCTGCTGAATTGGTCGTGTTATAATTGTTTTTGTATAGGTCCTTGCTTTCCAGAATTTGTAACAAAACGAGCAAATTCTGTATTTTATTATTATTTGGTCACGGCTGGAGACATGGGCATGACTCTGGGCACGACGCGGTCTGACGTGGCAGTTTCTAGAAGGTACAGTCAACGGTGGTTTCTAGAAGACCTCGTCCGCATGCCTTCTGGAAGATTGACGAGCAGAGTTGCATTAGGAGACTAGTTTAAGTTTGAATTTAAATTTAAAAACTATTATCTTTTGTATTATTTTATTATTTTCTTTGTTTATCCTTTAGTCATTGAGAGACTATAAATACCCACTTGGGGTAAGCCTAAAATCATCATTCGGAATACATTCTTATTTTCTCTCTAGTTTTTATAAAAGTTTTCTCTTTCCTTTCAAGTTCTTTTATTTTTCTTTATTTTCAAGTTTTATTTTTATGCTAAGTATGACTTTTGTCATGCTTAGCTAAACTTTTCATAAGCCGAGAGCTGCTGCGCTTATTTTTCAAAAATCAAAACAGGTTTCAAAATCAAAGATTGACTTTGGTCAAGAGGTTGTTGCGATTAAGCGTGTGGGAGGAAGATTCGGCTTATAGAAAGCGCCACGAACTTAAACGGTATTTGATCTACGACAATAGATGTTGTTAGAATCAATTACCGAAGCCGGAATCAAAGATTGTCTTGGGTATTCAGTATACAAGATAGAGTCACAAGGATAGCCCTTGTAGACAAAGTAATCGACGTGAATCCCGAAGAGAAAATCTTATTCGATGATCTAAAGGAAATTGAATCAAAGCGAAGCTTGAGGCTACTTTTACCGTATTTATTCACAATCTTCATACTCTTATTTTTATTTAAATTGTTTTTATTTATTTTTACCATTTTAATCTCACATTACAAACCCCCTTTTTTACTATTTTCGCCTGGTTAAAACCATTCAAACATTAAATTGTGATTTTCTAAGTCCCTGAGGATTCGACTCTTATTTCTCTATACTACGTATTTTCTTTATTTATTGATTGAGAATAAGGAATTATTTTGACATCCAAAACGACAGTTGTCACCTGTGAAATATCGGGTCTCGTACACACCATTACATACATCAAGCTACCAATAACACTTGCATACGAAACCTTTGACATGTATTCCCGATCTGCATCATCCTTAGATGACATGGATGCACCGAGCTTGAAATAAGGGGTAAGAGGTGTACTAACTGGTTTTGACTTCTCATTCATGCCAAAACATTTTAGTACCTTCCTCAGATATTATTTCTGAGACAAACAAAGTCACCCCAATTTCTTATCCCTTGATATCTCCATGCCTAGAATCTTCTTCGCTTCACCAAGATCCTTCATCTCAAACTCCCTGTTCAATTGAGTCTTTAGTTTCGCAATTTCTGTCTGACTCTTGGAAGCTATCAACATATCATCAACATAAAGAAGAAGATATATATAGGATCCGTCTTGTAGCTTGCGTAAATACACACAATGATAATATTTACTTCTTGTGTACTTCTGCCTTATCATAAACTTGTTAAATCGCTTGTACCACTGCCTTAGAGATTGCTTCAATCCGTACATCAGTTTTTCTAATTTGCACACCATCTCTTCTTTTTCAATAACTTTGAATCCAACTGGCTGAGTCATGTAGATTTCCTCATCCAAGTCTCCATGTAAAAATGCAGTTTTTACATCCATCTGAACTAGTTCCAAATCCAACTGCGTTACCAAAGCCAACAAAATTCTGATGGAGGAATGTTTTACAACTGGAGAAAATACTTCATTATAATCAACTCCCTCCGTTTGAGTGTAACCTTTAGCCATCAATCTTGCTTTGTAGCGGATGTTATTCTTGTCAGGAAATTCATCTTTCTTTGCATATACCCACTTGCACCCAATTGCCTTCTTTCCCTTCGGAAGACTAGCTAGTTTCCACGTCTGATTCTTTTGAAGGGATTGTATTTCTTCATTCATGGTGATCCTCCACTTTTTATGTTCTGAACTTTGGATTGCTTCATTAAAAGTGGCAGGAACGTCATCAATTACAATTGGTGATGCAAAAGAGACCATATTAGCATAACGAGTAGGTTGTCTAATGGTCTTCTTTCCCTTTCTGAGTGCAATTGATTCATGTTGTTATGGAGGTTCTTGGGTCTGAACCTCTTCTTCATCTGACTCTTCTTCTACCATAGGAGAGTCAACATCAATTTCTTTACTGGCTGGGACAATTCTGCTTCCTTCAAACTCCACCTGTTTGGGAGTTCCATCTGTCTGCTCCAATTTTTCTGAAGTCACCTTTCTCAACATGGTAGATTCATCAAAGGTAACATCCATGCTGAATATTATTTTCTTTGTTTCTGGACACCAAAGACGATAGCCTTTCACACCAGAGGTGATCCCTATAAAGATCACATTCTTTACTATTGGATCCAGCTTTGACCCCGTAACATGGTAGTATGTAGTGGAACCAAACACATGTAAGGAATCATAATCTGTAGCAGATTCTCCAAACCATTTCTCTAATGGTGTTTTACCACCAATAGCAATCGATGGTAAGCGGTTGACAAGGTGACAAGCATAGACCAAAGCCTCAGCCCAAAATTCTTTGTCTAACCCAACATTAGACAACATACACCGAACCTTCTCCACTAATGTCCAATTCATACGCTCTGTCACCCCATTCTATTGTGGTGTATATCTGACAGTGAAGTGCATGACAATATATTCTTCTTCACAAACTTTCAGAAATGGATCCTTTTTGTACTCTCCACCATTGTATGTACGAAGACGTTTGATTTTTCTGCCTGTTTGAGTCTCCACCATCTTTTTCCATTTAAGGAAAAATCCTAGCACCTCATCCTTTGTCTTCATTGTATACACCCAAACTCTCCGAGAAAAATCATCAACAAATGTGACATAATAGTGTGTTCCTCCCAATGAAGTTATCTTTGAAGGCCCCCATACATCTGAATGAACATAATCCAAAATACCTTTAGTATCATGGATTGTTGTTCCAAATTTCACTCTCGTCTTCTTCCCTTTGATGCAATGCTCACAAAAAACTAATTTGCAAGCCCGAGCACCATTCAATAATCCTTGATCTATCAGCAATTTCAATGATTTTTCACCAACATTCCCCAAGCGCATATGACTTGATTCCTTCTGACTCATGTTCATCAGTAGAAGCTGTCACTGTTGCTGTCCCAACAATTGTACTACTCAAAAAGTAATACACATTGTTTCTTTTCTAGATTCCCTTCATTATCACTAGTGCACCAGAGATAATCCTCATAATCCCATCTTTTACCCTCATTTCTAAACCTTTTGACTCTAAGGTTCCCACAGAGATGAGATTTCTCATTAAATCTGGTATATAATGGACACCTGTGAAGGTTTTGATTGATTCATCCTGATTCCTCAAGCGAATTGAACCAATCCCAAGTGTGTCAAGAGGAGAATTATCTGTTGTGTAGATAATTCCACCTTTTAGTTCTTTAAAATCAAAGAAACATTCTCTATTGGGGGTCATATGGTGGCTACAAGCTGAATCTAACAGCCATGAACTGGAACAGCTGGTTGATGGCGTAGCAGCGAATACGAAATCTGAATCTACATCATCATACTCAACCACATTTGACTCTGAGACATCCTTTCACCTTTCAGGTTTGCCTTTATTCTTTAGCCTGTGACATTCTTTCTTCCAGTGCCCTTTTTCTCGACAAAAGGCACATTCATCTTTTCTCAATCTGAACTTTGACTTCGATCTCCCTCTCATTCCTTTATTCTGACTCTTCGAACGACCTCTAACAACAATAGTTTCTGCTTCGACACTTGTGTTTTCTTGTTTGTCTTTCTTTCTCAATTCATAATTATACAAGACAACAGTTACTTCACTGAAAGACACATCAACTTTCCCATGAAGTAAAGTAGTTTCAAGATATTCAAACTCATCAGGAAGTGATCCCATCAATATCAGAGCCAGATCTTTGTCTTCAAAAGTCACGTCCATATTCATCAGATCAGTCACCAGCTCATTAAAGGTAGTAATGTGATCATTCATAGCGGTACCTGGTACATAGTTGAAGCGGAACAATATATTTTTCATGTAGAGCTTGTTCTGACCGTTTTTCTTCAAAAATTTCTCCTCCAGTGCCTTCCACAATTTACTTGCAGAAGTTTCCTTAGAAAATGCATACTTCTGCTCTCTATAAAGACACGATCGAATAGTACCACATGAAAATCTATTAATCCTCTTCCATTCTTTCTCCTCAACATCATCTGGTTTCTCTCATTCAATAGCAATGTCTAGACCCTACTGAAATAGGGCATCTAGAACCGCACTTTGCCACATGCCAAAATGACCAGTGCCATAAAAAATATTCACTGTAAATCTAACATTTGTCATAGCATTTCTTGCCAAAATTGAAGATGAAGAAGCTGTTGACGACGATGTGGATGTTTTTGTATCGTCTGTCATTTGTGCTACAAATTCTATTTAATAGCTATCAATGCGGAATGTCAATTAGCCCAAGGAATTTTTTTCCTGATGTGGAAGATCAGCCTAAGCCGCAACCACTGAGCATACTAAAATAAACCAAGAGCTCTGATGCCAATTATTGTGAAATTCGAGTTAATTTCCACCAATAATAACAAATTCACATTGAAAATTATTATCTATGTGACTAGTGTAAAAACGATTGTACTAAAAATCACCCCAATGTAGATTCCCACGAAAGAGTGGAGGAGTCACAATGGTTCCTCTTATAACCCACTCTCATTAGACAGAACTACCAAGACAAGTAATTTTAATATGACAATAATTAACAACAACTATACTCGACAATAGCTATTAAATAGACATAAAAGAGAACACCAAAATTTAACGAGGTTAGGCCAAAATTATGCCTAAGTCCTCGAACACTACTAAAATAATATTTTACTAATAGAGGAAATATTACAAAGAGAGAGAAAAAGTACAAATAACCTTTAATATAGAAGAAGACTTATATTTGTGGGATGCTAAACTAAGGAGGAGAAGAGCTCTATTTATAACAAAAGAATTTTCCCTCCTTCTTATACAAAACCAATGTGGGATTTAAAATTTACCAAAAAATCAACAGTTGGAACATTAGTTTGAGGAAAATCCTATCATAACCCTGATTACAACACTGAATATGGGGTGTAATAGGAGGGATGTGGACTCAACAATGTGATGATGTCATGGGGGCATGATGACTACATGTATTTGGTATATCTCCGACTTTTGTGTCCGATTTTCTGACCTTAACGAACAACATTTTAGACTTGAAGGAAGTGCAATGATACTAACCGGTTTTGTTATCTCTATTCAGGTGGCCAAGGAGAACAATACAACTCTTCCACCGGCAGCTCTTTTCATCATTCGATACCATTCGTTCTATGGTATGGAAAAGAAATAAAAGCCGGGTTCATTTTTTATTATTCCAACTCTACAATTACTTGATTTGGATACCAACCTATTTATGTTATGTTGTTGCAGCATTGCATAAGTCTGGAGCATACAAACGCGTAATGAATGAGGAGGATGCTGAGAATCTGAAGTGGCTCCATATATTCAAGTACTGAATTTTGCTTTCTTTTTTTTACCTTGGAGTCTTATATTTGGTTTGATTCTTATACAATACTAAACAAGCTTTTTCCACTTACAATTCTGCAGTAAGTATGATCTTTACAGCCAGAGCAAAGTCCAGGTCGATGTCGAGAAGGTCAGCCATATTATCTCTCTCTCATTGAGAAGATGAGCACTGCAAACATGAGCTTTGTTTTAGATCCGTACAGCACCGTTTTCGACCTTAAAACATCCTGCATTTTTTTTCTGCAATACTTCCCGGCAAAGTTAAGATGGTGAATTCGGGTTCTGTTGGCCTCACCCCAGTTGAATGCCTCAGCTTCAAGCTTATTATATGGATTGTAGAGTTCAGCCTGCTAACGTTAAACATCCTTGTAAAATGTTTGCTGGCTGGGTTTCGGAATTATCTATACTATGAAAATAATGTTTTCTGTTTCAGTTTCAGAATTTATCTATACCATTGTCTTGTAATAACATTCCTTTTTAAACTTTCATTAACATGACAATGAGATTATGTTTCAAAACTCAAATTTCTCTATCAAACTATAAGGTGTGATTGCTCATCTCATTCCTTGTTAACCAAGAGGTTGGTATTTGATTTTCACTCATAAAAATAATGTTTCCGAAAATTTTGAACTTTTCATGTTTTTATAGAAAATATCTCAATAAATTTAAAAGTTGTGTCTGATATTTAATTATGTCCAAATTTGAATAACAAAAAAAAAATCATGTTGCAACTTTAGATTTTGTTATATTATAAGAGAGAGAACGACAATAGAAATATTCAGATAATAAAATAAGACACCAAAATTCTAAATGAAAGACTTCAAACAAACAAAATCGTATATGTGATTCATTAATATTTAAAATAACAAAAATATAAGAGGATTTTGATTATCAATGACGGAGCGAATATTGATAGGCTGAAATATTGAATTATTTAAAAAATATATAAAGATTTATTAGGTATTTAAACTCAAAATTCAACACGAACAAAACGATTTTAGTGATTAAGGGATTATTTTTATGCTTGAGGTCTCGAGTTCGAGCATTGTGTATGTAAAGGTATGAGGGTTAATTGTCAAATAGTTAATAGTTTTTGTATATATATTACCTTGTCTTCACCCTAGATTTATTAAAAAAAACTTAAAATTCACAAGATAACACCTAATTTATCTAATATTTAAATTTATAATGATTTAAATTGTTATTAAACAAAAAATTTTGATAACACGGGGTTATATTTCTTTAGTTTGGTCCTTACTTGATTAAATATTTAATAAATTTTTATATTTTTAAATTTAAATATTTATTTTTACATAAACCAAAATAATATTAGACCAAAATTAGATCGAATATATAAATTTAAACAGGGGCGGCCCCTTTGGGCCCTCTGTAAGCTCTGCTAGTTGTGATTATGCTTTAACTTTCAAGACTTAGGGGTTGTTTGTTTACTTCAGAATGATTAAGCACTGAATGATTCAAATGCTGAATGATTCAGAGGCTCTGTATGAATTAGCTCTGAATGTGACATGATGTTTGATAATGGCTATGAATTATTCAGAATGTACTTATGTGCTGAATCATTCAGTACTGTTTTGTTGAATCAGTCAACACTGAATCATTCAGAGGTGCGAAACAAACGCGCTGAATGCTGAACGGTTCAGCATTCAGCGTTGAATGATTCTATTAAGAGGCAAATAAACAGCCCCTTAATCGACTAACCATTAACATTATTTCCTCATTAATATATATATATATATATATATATATATATATATATATATATATATATATGAATAATTACGTGATTATGAAGTAAATTTAAGTGGTAGAGTTTTAATTGGCCCAAAAAAGAATTTTAATTGGCCCAAAATAGAGGTGGTGGTAGAGTTGGAAAAATATTGGTATGAGTTTTGCTAACGGGCCCTTGAGGGTAAAGGGCTTTGCTAATCTGCACTGCCTGTTGAATTAAATATATTCTTGTCTCCAAACGTGAAACACTACTCCAAAGTTGTATATTTTATTGAAATTTGAATCTGTTTAAAGTAATAAAATAAAATAAGTACCTAATAAAATAAAATTTACTAAAATTTAAATAAAATAAAATGAACTTTAAATGAAATGAAATAAAATTTACTAAAAATAAAATAAAATGGGTTGCCTCCCATTTAAGACTTTTGTTTAACCTCATTAGCTCAACGACCTATTTTCAGATTATAGGTTCTAAGAAAAATACTTCATTCATTTCATACGTTTTTTTCCAATTAATAACTTCTTTATTAGAAACTCTACGACCATATAATTCTTTTATTTTTTTCTTATAGATTTTGACATTCTCATAGGCGTTACTTCTTTATTAGAAACTCTACGACCGTATAATTCTTTTATATTTTTCTTATAGATTTTGACATTCTCATACGCTTTACTTCGAATCCTCTTGTACGAAATAATTACTAGCAATGTATATATTTTTCCCAAAAATGTGTTATGCAAGTGTTTTGGCATATGCTTTAAATCGATTTGAGGGTCATGTAAAACAGAAAGTAACATTTTAGGATTTGAAGGAATAAAGCATGAATCAAAATTAACCAAAAATATTTTTTCAATCTCCCTGATTTCATTGTCAAATTTCTCCAATTCCCTGCATTTGTTATAAATAAAGTTAAATTCCATATAATCATCAACATGAAGTTCAATAATATCAACAAAATTAACACTAACAACTTTATATGGATGTCGCATTGCTTTGTATACATCAAATTTTACGATCTTGCCGTCAAACTCCATTGTAAAAATTTCACTTTTTACATCGATTTTCGTATTTGTTGTGCTAAGGAAAGGACAACCCAAACTGTTGAGAGTTGGCAACTATTGTAGAAATTAATTCTCTTACTGTAGCTAGGGTTTTACTGACGAAAACTCCTCCACTAGAAGCATCGATAGTTTTCATTTCCATGGGAAGCAACCCTTCGTAAAAATAGTGGAGAAGTGTTTGCTCAAATAATATGTGTTGCGGATAACTTGCATAAATCTTCTTAAATCGCTCATAGTAGTCGTAAAGCTATTCTTCATCTTTTTGTCTTATTCCCAGAATGTTTCTCCTTAATTTACTTCCTTCCGTTGCTGGAAAAAACCTATCAAGAAAAGTTCGAGTTAAATAAGCCCATGTATATATAAAATTGTGGGGTAAATAAAATAGTCATTCTTTAGCTAATCCAGATAAAGAAAAAGGAAACGCTCGTAGTTTTATTTGGTATTTAAATACTCTATGAAGTTTCATGCTTGAACAGACCATATGAAACTCTGTGAGATATTTATGTGGGCTCTCACTGGAAGTCCATGGAATATTGGAAGAAGATGAATAAGGCTCGTTTTTAGTTGAAAGAGAGTTTCTCCATGAAGTAAAGTGATGCACAGAGGTTGTTGTACGGCAGGTGTCGCAGCTAACTGGTGAATCGTTTGCTATGCCATTGGTTCTGGGGTGTTGTCTGCGCTTAGTGTATCTTCGGCCATCGGTTATTCATTTGTATTGACGAAAAATGATCCTTCCAGATTTAATTTTGGATCTGATTACTCTAGTTGTTCCTGTTGTCATTTTCTTCTTCTTTTCTTGAAGCTCTTTTTTGTGAATTCTTTTAGCTCATGCTTCGATTTATGTATCTAATTCTACCAAATTACCTAGATTACTTTTAGTCATAAATTAAAAAAGAAACAACTTTATTAGTTACTTTAGTCGAAGTCCCCGACAACGACACCAATTTGAAAAATTTCTTTTTACTATCAAATAATTCATTCTTCTCAAAAATAAATAAATAAATAAAGGAATAGAGTAGTAAAGAGAAGTAGGGTCGGTCCATAGGGACTTTGGAGTTTTTGATGTTGTGGACTTCCTGATTCTGCATTTGGATAAAGATGAGATAAGATAGGGATTTGGATAAAAGATAAGATAAGGCCTATCAAGAAAAGTCCGAGTTAAATAGGCCCATGTATTTATAGAACTGGAAGGTAAATAAAATAGTCATTCTTTAGCTAAGCTAGATAAAGAAAAAGGGGAAACTCGTAGTTTTATTTGGTCTTCAGATACTCCCTGAGGTTTCATGCTTGAACAAACCATATGAAACTCTGTGAGATGTTTGTGTGGGCTCTCATTAGGAAGTCCATGTAATAAATAAAGAGATAGAGTAGTAAAGAGAAGTAGGGTCGGTCCAGAGGGACTTTGGAGTTTCTGATATTGTGAAAGGGTTTTGATAATAGGGTTTAGTATTTGGAATTCTAATGATAAATTTGACTTGTCATAAGTTAGAATAAGAAGTTTAAGGTGTTAAAAAAGATTAAGAGCATGTTTGAATATTTTGTATGATTTTTAGTTTCAAGTGTTCTAGTGAGAATTTGGATTTTTAGGAGTGTTAAAGTGATATAAGTTGGTTTTGATAAGTGTAATTGAGATTAAAGGCATGAAAGGAGATAAAAATAGGAGATTTTAGTGAAGGGTGTGTAAAATTCGAAGTGAAAGAGGTGAAATTTGGGTAAGGGTATCGATACTGGAAGGACAATATTGATACTATAGGGTTAAATTGAAGAAAATAGTTTGAATTGAGGAACAATATCGATATTAATTGAATTAATATCGATACTGTTTTATTTCTTTTATGCAATATTTTATCATGTTTTGCTTAAGTTATATTTCTAAGATTTTGTTTTATTAATATATATACATGAATGTAAACTTGTGATATGTGAATATACCTTATACGAAAATGCTCTACGTGAAAGTAAACAACGAGAATGTACTCTATGCGAAGAAGACACACTTTAAATAGTGAAACGAAAAAGAATTATAAAGTTAAAGCCCAAGGTATATGTATGAGAATTAGAGGTATAGTTGGCATGCCAAGAGTCGAGGGTTCTAAGCAGTCCTTTGGGAAAATCTATGTGGTCATTCGGGACATTTCTATATGGTCCTTCGGGACAAATTCTATGCGGTCCTTCGGGACAAATTCTATGCGGTCCTTCGGGACAAATTCTATGCGGTCTTTCGGGACAAATTCTATGTGGCACTTCGGTGCAATTTATATGAGAAATGGTGACTGCATTAGTGCACAACCTCAATGTACTCAAATACCTTGAGTTCTCAGTATTATGCATTGGGCTAAAATAATAAAATGATACAAATTGAACAGTGAGTAACATTATATGTTTTATCATAATATATATTGTAACACCCTTGACCCATACCCGGCCCAGATACGAATATGAGGTGTCACATTTGACTTTTCAAAACATAAGAGATTCACAAATAGAATAAATTTAAAAATTATTATTTCAATCAAGATAAAGAAAATAATAATATTATAATAGAAAATCATTTCACATAAAATCTTAATAGTTTACATAGATAACCAAAAGTAAGAGTTTACAACATACAAAATATATATATAAGTTTACAAAATTGACCAGAGTATTTCAAATTAAACGTATAATACATGCCAATGTTTACAAAGTGAACACAAACCTACATTTAATTTGTTCTTATCTGATCTTCTGGTGATATGTTATTCTTCATAAATCAATCATCTGCTTTCTTCAAACATATACGTGAGAAAACACACGCTAATTCGATGACTTAGTGAGGCAATACTAATAATGCTAACTTATTAACAAACATCTTATTTGATTTGTTCAAAATGTTTTGCAAAGAGATTTCATTATTTTCATATCAACATTACACTAGGAATATTTACACTTTGTAGATCTTTGTTTCAAGTGCCCAAGGTATACTACTTAGAACTCTAGGTATCTGAGTACTATGAGGTTGTACACTAATACTGTCACCACAACTCGTAATTTGCACCGAAGTGTCATATATTTGTCCCGGATGACCACATAATTATCCCGAAGGGCCATATAATTATCCCGAAGGACCACATATACCCTCGACTCTTGGCATGCTAACTATACCCCTAATCCTCATACATATACATTGGGCTTTTAATCACATAATTAAGTTCACTCCTTATGGAAAGTGTTTCTTATTCACATAACTTCTTTGTCGTAGAGTATATTCACATTCACTATTTCGAAGTTCATATTCAATTGTCAAGGTTCATATTTTCATAAAACATAATCATAAAACATAGTTTGAAAAATGGAAATTGAATAAAGCACTGAAATAGAACATAAAATAAATATAAAGTTTTCGATCGAAAACACAGAGGTTGGCTTATCGCAAGCCTTCCTCAATTCTATTACAATAAAGAGAAGTTGCACTCACCTTTGCCTCACTAAAGTATAATTCAAATCCTGTCGAATGGATACTCAAAATGCCAAGCTGACCGGAAGTTAATCACGTTCGATCACTACATAAGACAATCTAAAATCAATATTGTTATTAACTCAATTATATCGAATCATAATAACTTGGGATGCAATAAACCCTATACTTCATTTTATGCTTAGAGGTATCGGTACCACCCTAAAGGTACCGATATCACCCTTCAGGGGTATTGATACCTCCATATGTACCGATACCGAAATTACATTCGAAGGTTCAAGTGTATCTATACCTCCTCAAGGTACCGATACCTAAATTACATTCAAAGGTTTAAGGGTATCGATATCATCCTTCAGGTATCGATACCACCCTGATGGTATCAATACCTCTATCAATAGGTATCGATACAACCCTATATAATTACTCGTATTCAACCCATGAGGTACCGGCACCTGTTCATAAGGGTACCGATACCCTAAGCCCATAATGGCCATTTTCATCCTGAAAATCACTTAAAAATCTTCCTAACACTCTCCTAAACACATACCATAAGCTTTAAAACCCACCCTTATACTTATATACCAATTATTAGACACTTAGCACTCTTAATTATCCAAATTCCAGTTTGAACACTTGAATCTCAAAATCAAACCAACTTTTCAACAATATTCTTAGACATATCTAACACTTCTAACCCTTAAGTTTAATCCTTGACAAGTAAAAAAATCTCATTCAAACTTCAAAAAATCATACATAACAAAATTTCATCTAAAACCCCATTTTACAAATCCATTTCTAAAACACTCATTTTGTTGTTTTAATGCTATATAAGCTTTCTTTTAGCTTATATAACATCCAAACTTCCATTACCCAACTAAAAAAATTAAGGAACAATAAAAAATTCAGATCCTTACCTTTGCCAGTGATATCCACTGTAAGAAGAATGAGAGAAAAAAAGAGTTCAACTCTTCTCTTTACCCCATACTTATCCTAAAATATAATTCCCCTAAAAAATACCATTTTGCCCTTGTTAAACATTCATATTTGCTATAGTACCCAACACAAAATTCCTCCATAAATCACTAAACTTATCACTTTAAATGGTTGTCCCTTTTTCCCATATGTATGGGGTAGGGGGAGGTAAGATAGTAGGCTACCCCCAACACCAGGTTGAGAGCAGCTTCCGTAAGAGACCTCCGAATTATGAAATGCCCTCCGTGAGACTCGATCCCACGACCTCAAGGTTAAGAACCTTGTGTTTTACCAACTGAGCTGGATGTTATTGTAATTTAATCACTGAGTTTAAAAGTCTTACATTTTGGTCATTGACCTGATAATTGGGTTGTTACATATATATATAATGATTTTAAGTATGAAATGTTTTATATGGATTGAATGAGAAATGGTTTTTAAATGTTTTCTTTTATACTCATTATTTCCTTACTAAGTCAACGACTTAGCATGTGAATGTTTCACACGTAGGTTCAAAGAGATCAGAAGAGTGAAGAATAGGAAAGGACAACGTAGACCGAAAAGATCAGATCAGAACCATTTGAAGTTGTAGGTTTCTTTTCACTTTGTAAATGTTGTTGGCATGTATCACCATGTTTAAAATGGAAATGCTCTGATCAGTTTTTGTAAACATACTTTGTTGTATTTATGTAAATTATTAAGTACTTATTTCCAATGTGAATTTAATTTTTTATTATTTACTTTCATTTAAGGGTTTCACCATTTTAATACAAATAAAAGTTTTAAATGTTCAACTGCTTTTCAAGAGTCAATGATTTGAAAGATCAATATGACACCTCCGATTTGTATCCGGGTCGGATACGGGTTGGGGGTGTTACATGATAATTTTGAGTTACAGTCTACAGGGTCCAACCCCTGTAACTTGTTTCTTTCCCTTGTAAACCGATAATCCAAAAGTTATCTTTAAATTTTAGTCCTTATGTGGACTAACTATGATTATCGTCGTCAGTACCAACTCAGTTTTAAAGTTTTGGAAAAACCCGACTCGGACTATGTTGTCCCAAAAAGAATTGAGTTCGATCTCAATTTCCCTTAGCGAACCGCCGCTAAGTGTGTTCACAGGAAGTCGGTCTTGCTATCGGTTGATTCATCTCTTCCAACATTAAACCAGAATAACATCCAAACCAACATCGACTTTTTTATTTAAAAGTGTTTTGATTTTAAAGGAAAGGTCGATTGTCAATCCTATTTTTCCAGAAATTTGAGAAAATAACATGAATGTATTTTAGGTGTTTTTAATCCTCACAATCGGAATTGAGTCATCGCTTTTGCCATTGGCTTATGGATAAATTAACTAAATATGACAATCATACTTAACATTTTAAAAAATAATAATAAAAAGCTTTGAAAATAAAGAAAGAAAAAGAAAACTTTTATAAAATCCAAAAGCAAAGAAGAAAAATGAAATCTGAAAGTGTTTTCAAGCTTACTCTAGTGGCATATTTGTAGCTTTATAAATCATTCAAAATAATGAAAAGATAATTCCTAAAAACAAAATATATTTCCAAGACAATTCTTGAAAATATTAAAACTAAAATCCTAAAAACGATAGATAATTTCGAATTCGAATTTAAAAAACGCGACTAATTCGTTCGTTCTTTTGGAAGTTTTGACTGGACCTTCTGGAAGTTGTTGACTCAATTCCACGTCAGATGCATCATGTCTATTAATCCAGCCTTGATTTCGAAAATAAAAAAAATGCATAATTCTATCTTTTTATTGCAATTTCCATAATCTAATGTCATGCAAAAAAATGAATCAAAACGAATAAATCAACCACAAAAACCAACAACTAAAGAGCAAATTAAAAAATAATAATAACTAAATAAATCTCATATCAACTTCGTTGTTTTCTTAAATCTATAGTTGTCCTGCCGAATTTGAGCCAGTCTAGATCAAATTATCAACCATTCAACATCCCCAACCCCCTCCCTCCCTGCAATTTTCATTTATATTCCCTAGCCTACAATCAACTGCCTAAGGACCACATTGTCAATTCAAATGTAGCTTTCATGGGTTTTTCTTTTTCTTATCAGTTCCAAGTTTCATTCATAAATTCAGTAATGAATTAGAGTTCTGTAACGTTTTGAGAGAATGGGTGGGGATACTTCAAACTACTTTTATATGTTCTAAAACCCATCTTCTTCCTTCACAAATTTTCAGTCTGTTTCTTCTTCAAAAATATAAAAGAAAATGAAAACACTCTTTTAGACCCTGTGAAAATCACACTTTTTGACATCCCGGTGGAAATTGATTTTTATATCAAATTCCGTAAGAGGTTATTTACCATCATTCTAAGTTCATAAAGCCTTAATTACTAAATTAGCTCTATACCTTACACATTCTTCCAAGTTAATATTTTTATCTTTTATTTATCATTGTGTTCATATTTTCATTATAATACTATTAAGATTGTAACATGTCATATTATAAGATTATGGTGTGTGACAACTATAATATCACTAACAACATATCGTTTAATAATAATATAATTGTTATATTTTAATCACTTATGTTATTAATTCATTATAATTTGATCAGTGAGACGTTTATTTTATTGTCCCGATAACAAATATTTGACTCATAATCCGTGCCATATTGGACTTAAATACATTATAAATTATTTAAAATTAAAAATTTAAATTTATATATTTTTATCCAAAAAAATCTTTGTTTATCTCCCATTATTTTAAATCTATATATTGTATAGTATACATAATATACATATGTAATATATATGCAAAAAAATAAATTAAATATATTTATATAGTTAAAATATATACACCATACTAAACATGCTTTCACTATACTTTCATATATCATCGACATTTATACAAAATATTGTTATTAGATTAGTTGAGACATAAAAATTTTGCACCTTAATATGGTTAAGAAATATCATAAGTCATTTGAATCAGTCGTACGCATCTAATCATATTTTAGATAATTCAAAGACTATTCGCAAATCCTAACACGTCATACATTAAGTTAGCATATAAGGTGCACTCACGTTATTTCGGAATTTTCAATTTTTCTAATGAAAATGTTCAATTTTTTAATTCTTATAAATCATTTTAAATTTAATAATTTATAATTTTCATATTATAGCTTGTAATATTTTTATTTTTTAATATTTAATAATATTTTTTAAAATTTTTAATAAGTTATTTCGTTAATATTTTATATTTAAGTTGGACCACGTTATATACCAAATAAAACAAATATCACATTAGTTTTCCCCCCCTCAAAAGTTGGATAGGCTCATACACCACTAGGTTTAATTAAATTTCTGAGAACTTTGATATCATGCTAAAGTAATGGTAACACAGAGGTAACCCATACTAAATTTCTTCAGCGATTGGCCAATAACTCCTGCACGTGCAGTTTTCTAATTACCAAGAACGCCCCTATTTATTATCATCCAACTACCTCCCTTTATGTTGGTTAAGATACAAAGAAAATTTCATAAATGTAATATTGTGCATATACTATGTAACAACCCGGAATTTTGGGGGAAAATATTTAATTGAAATTTGAGGATTTAATTGTGTAATTGATGAAAAATTAGGGATTAAATTGAAAGTTTTCAAAATTTGTAGGTTGTTGTAGAGTTTAAGTAAATTTAGGGATTAAGCCTTGAATTTACTCAAAAAGTATCGACAGACACTATATTAAATGTTTTGAATCAGATTTACGGTGGGAATTCATAAGCATAATTTGTTAAAATTCCTCACCACCAACCTCTCCTTCCAAACCCGATTCCGGTGTCGTCTGAATTTCGATAGTTGTTTTGAAACCACCATCGTGTTCATCATCGAGCGATGAAAAAACCCCTTAAATTAATTGAAGTGAAACGTTGTAAAACGCGATGAATTTCAAGTCAAAGGCTTGACGTTTTTTAGCACCATCGCTGAGAAAATCTTAAATTCGTCGCCGATCGTTGCTTCGTTTTCGACACCTCCCGCACCATCATGTTCCTTGTGCCGTTCCGAGTCCGCCGGTGTCAACCTTGGTCTCCGTCGACGGCGGCGCGTGAGGAGGTGAGACGGTCAAAGTTTCTGATTTATTGAAATCGAGCTCTCCGCCATTCAAAAATTTGAACAAATCTTTGTAAGTATCTCGAAATCGCTCAAAATAATTTTTAGAAATTTTTCTGTGAATTTTACGATGCCAGAAGACGTCCCACGCGCCGCCACTGCGCGTGGGGAAGGTCAAAATGACCGGTTTGTCCGGTTGCAACCCGACCCGACCCGTTGACCGTTGACCGTGTGTTATTTTGGTAATTATTTGGGAAATGGTGTTATTATGGTAATTATTTTGAAAAGGGTGTTATTTTCATAATTTTTTTAAAAGTGGCAATTTTGTAATTTAAAAAAAAGTGATATATTAGTTATTATTTTGAAAATAATGCTATTTTGGTAATTAATTTTAAAATGGTGTTATTTTCGTAATTTAAAAAAATGTTAATTTCTTAAAAGGGTTGACCACCTTTGACCAGGACTTTGAATGGCTTTGACCGGTCATTAAACGACCTTTAATATTTTTCGAGTATATTTATCCTGATATTTTTTGAATATATTTATCCTGATAATTTTTGATGTTCTGAATCCATTTTTGGGGTCCGTTTCACCAAATTCGAACCCGAAAATCTCCAAATCGTCAGTCAAACCCGTTGACTTTAATTTTGACCAAGAATTCAGAATTTCAGAAGGTCTTTATGTTTTTCGATGTTCTGAATCTGATTCCGAAGTTCGTTTTGCCAAATTCTGATATGAAATCTCCGAATCGAGCATGTGAACCCAAAATGCTTAGTATTTTAATATTTTGATTATTTATTTGAGTTTTGGTTAAGGAATTGATTCAATAAAATATTTTATGAAGGTACTCATGTTTCACCTGAGCGTGGATCAGTTAAGTCTGGAGTTGTTCGTTCGTCAGATCAACCTAAATCGCGTACTACAAGAATTACTCGTAGGTTTTCGTATATTATTTAAATAAAGATTATTTATATTAGGATTCCAATATGGATTTTTCCAATTCGTAGGCAGCAGAGCGTGATCGACAAACCCAGTAATATGCTTCCCTATCTGATTTCTCAAACTGTTACAGGTGTATTTCATGACAGTGTTATTTTACTATTTCAAAAATATTATTTGAATTGTTTTAGATTGATGATAAATCATAATATTGTTATGACATGATATATGATACTTAATTTTTGAATATTAATTACCTGATATTTGATTTCTGTATTTTGGTATATGATTTTTTTAAGTATAAATTATTCACCAATTTCACTTGAATATATACTTGTTTATTACTAACATTGTGGGGAATATTGTTGGAGGAAGAATACTTGCAGGCTCCTCGGCTTTGTGCTCAGGGCCTTACTGGACGTGACGGGGTGTATGGTTCTGGGGAACCTACACATTTTGTTCGTGACGGATGGGGGGTAGTGTTAATATTTTAAATAAAACAAACATGTTTGATGAAATGATTTTTACTGGAATATTTTTATTAGTATGTTTTTATACACTGTTTGAAGCACATTGGGCTTTTTAGCTCATTCTATAGTTTTACCCTTTTTTCAGATAACATCAGACAATAAGGAGCAGATTTGGCATCACGAAATATCAACTACTTTATTTTGTACGAACGTATATCTTTCTATATTTTTCAGTTGTGTTTGGTGACATGTATTTTTCTATCGTTTTGGATATATTTGTATTATCGATATTTTGTTTAGTATTATCTGTAATGTTTTATAACTTGTTTTAAAAAAAATCTCTGAATGGGATATGTGACCACTTAGGTTTGAGTCTAACTTACAGACCGGGTCTGGGGGGTTACATTTGGTGGTATAAGAGCCTTCGATTTAAACACTCGGACTGTATATGGGTCCTAAACTTTGGATTTTTAAAAAATTATGAAAAAAAATGTCACCTTATTTTATGATTTAAAGTTCTCTCTACATCCCTGATACTAATCTGACATATGTTTCAAACACTTTCTGCAGAGCTTTATAGATCAAACGATGAGTGTTGCTAGAGGTCGTAGGACAGGACGTGGCCGTGGTCGAGGGTGAGTCGCTCGACCTTCTGTTACGATCGACGATCCGATGTCTCCACGTGATCCTCTTGTTTCGCAAGTAGATCCGACCCTTTCTCATGATGACCAGTTTACTCCTGTAAGAGATCCTCTTGTCACTGGAGATGAGGATACTGACATGAACGAAGATGTCATTAATAGAGCTATATTCCGCATGTATCAGAGAGCTACCAGAGCCCCTAGTAATATGACTGCGGTTGAGATTTCAAATTCTCTGGTTGCTGCTGGTGTAGTTCTATTCGAGGATATTACTGGTGGACCTCCGACAGACGCTGAGTATTGGCTGGAGGATACAGAGAGGATTATGGATGAGATGGACCTCAGACCTGAACAGAAGTTGAAGGGAGCCCTAACTATGTTGAATAAAGAGAGTTTCAGATGGTGGCAATCAATTTCTGGTAGTATTCTGAGAAACCAGTTAATATGGGATCTTTTCAAGACGCGCTTCCGGAGTCACTACATCGGAGAGAGATACCTGCAGGAGCGACGTCAGGAGTTTTAGAATCTGGAGCAGGGTAGTATGTCTGTTATGAACTACGAGGTTGTATTCATCTGATTGAGCCGTTATGCTCCTGGACTTGTTGACACAGAGATAGATCGATGCTTGAGGTTCTAGAATGGACTCATGTATGAGATCAGGAGTCGAGTCGCTACCTACCGAGAGAGGAATTTTGATGCCTTGGTTGAGATAGCCAAGACTGCTGAGGAAATAGAGCGATTGGGTATGGAGCACAAGAGAGATAGTGATCGAGCTCAAACCCGATTCAGGAGGCCTTCTGGTTCTGTTGATTCTTCTATACACCCTAGCAAGAGAGGCAGGGGTGAGTCCTTTCAGAGAGGTGGTAAGAGTGTCAGACCTGTTGCATCTGGTTCTTCAGCTGTTCAATCTTCTAGACATGGTGGTTCTTTTGGATCGCAGTCCTTGCCAACATGCGATTACTGTGGGAAATATCATTTTGGGGAATGTAGGATGAAATTGGACACTTGTTATAAATGTGGGTCTGGTGACCATCATTTGAAGGATTGTCCAGAGATACCTCATTCTGTTCAGACACTAGTTCGTACTCCCGCTCGTACTCAGAGTACTGCTTAGACTCTAGCGGTGGGTCATAGTCAGGGCAGAGCACCAGGATCGGCTAATAGAGGCTGATTATCTCAGAGTAGGGGTCCAGTCAGATCTGAGGTCAGACAGCCTGCATTGGTTTACACTGTCAGACTTCGATAAGATCGTGATGGGCCTAATGTGACTGCAGGTACTATTACTATTCATTCAGTTCCTTACTTTGCATTGTTTGATAGTGGCTCTACCAATTCCTATATATCACATTCCGTTTCTGAGGGTCTAAATATTCATGTTGAGAATACTGAGCATTCAGTGATAGTTCAAAGTTCCTTAGGCAAGTTCATAATGTTGGATCGTATTTTTAGAGAGTGTCCTATAGAGATCAATGGGGAGATTTTTCTGGCCGACCTGATGGAGTTACCTTTGGAAGAGTTTGATTTGATTATCGGCATAGATTAGTTAGACAAACATCGAGTAAATATTGATTTTGAGACCAAGAGAGCTGTTCTGAAGACCCCAGATAATCGAAAGATTGTAATGATCGGGGAACGTTGTGGATTTATGACAAATGTTGTATCTGTTTTGGTAGCTGAGAAGATGATCAAGAAAGGTTTTGAGGCGTTTCTTGCTTATATATTGGATACTAGGAGTTCTCAATCTGATATTGAAGGCATCCGGATTGTCAAGGAATTTCCCGATGTTTTTCCCGAGGAGTTGCCTGGATTACCGCCAGATAGAGAGGTTGAGTTTGAAATTGAAGTCTATTATGGTTCCACCCCGGTTTTAATGGCTCCTTATCTTATGGCCCCAAAGGAGCTTAAGGAACTAAAAGTCCAACTTCAGGAGTTGTTGGACAGGGGATTTATCCGACCCAGTGTATCACCGTGGGGAGCCCCAGTTCTCTTTGTCAAGAAGAAAGATGGGACATTGAGACTTTGTGTTGATTATAGAAAACTGAACAAGATCACGGTTAAAAACAAATATCCTCTGCCCAGAATCGATGATCTATTTGATCAATTTCGAGGGGCTTCTATCTTTTCAAAAATAGACTTGAGGTCTGGTTATTATCAACTCAAGGTGAAAGACTCGGATATTCTGAAGACTGTTTTTCGTACTGGGTATGGGCATTATGAGTTTTTAGTGATGTGATTCGGGTTAACAAATGCCCCTGCTACTTTTATGGATTTGATGCATAGGGTGTTTCGACCTTATTTGGACCAGTTTGTAGTTGTGTTCATTGATGACATACTGGTGTATTCTAGAAGTGAAGAAGAACATGATGAGCATTTAAGGATTGTTCTACAGACTCTAAGGGAGAATAAGCTATACGCTAAGTTAGCAAGTGTGAATTCTGGCTCAGCGAAGTGACTTTTCTTGGACATATCGTTTCTGCTGGTGGTATTCGGGTGGATCCAAGCAAAGTGGAGGCTATTCTGAACTGGAAGCAACCCATGAACGTTTCTGAGATCCGTAGTTTCTTGGGCTTAGCTGGTTACTACCGTCGGTTCGTTGAGGGGTTCTCCCTTATTGTAGCTCCTCTAACGAAACTATTGAGGAAAGATGTTCCATTTGTCTGGTCTAAGAACCAATAAGCTAGCTTTGAGAAATTGAAGACTGTTCTAACTCAAGCCCAGTGCTGATTCAGCCTGAATCTGGAAAAGATTTTTCTGTCTACAGTGATGCTTCACACTCTGGATTAGGATGTGTTTTGATGCAAGATGGGAAGGTTTTCGCTTATGCTTCGCGTCAGTTAAAGCCGCATGAACGTAACTATCCTATTCACAATCTGGAGTTAGCTGTCGTGGTTTTTGCTTTAAAGATCTGGAGACACTACCTATACAGAGAAAAGTGTTATATTTATACTGATCATAAGAGTCTGAAGTATCTGCTTACTCAGAAAGAATTAAATTTGAGACAGTGTCGCTTGTTGGAGCTTCTAAAGGACTATGATTTAGAGATGGAATATCATCCAGGGAAATCTAATGTAGTGGCATACGCCTTGAGCCGTAAGACAATATCAGATCTCAGAGCCTTATTCGCTAACTTGAGTTTATTTGATGATAATAGTATGTCAGCAGAGTTGCAGGTTAAACCTACTTTGGTCGAGGAGATTAAGACCAAACAACTTCTGGATAGCTCATTGCTTCCCATTATTGAGCAAATTAAGCAAGGATCGAGTTCAGAGTATATTGTGGATCAGGATGGTATTTTGTGTTTTCACGGTCGTTACTACGTTCCTAAAGATGATGAGTTGAGACGGATTATTCTTCAGGAGGCTCATAGTAGTCCTTATGCTATGCATCCTGGCGGGGACAAAATGTATAATAATCTCAAATAGCGCTACTTCTGGACTGGTATGAGAAAGAATATTTCAGATTTTGTGGCGAGGTGTTTGACTTGTCAGCAGGTTAAGGCAGAACACCAGCATCCATATGGATTGTTACAGTCAATTAAGATTCCTGAGTGGAAATGAGAGCGTATTACGATGGATTTCGTTACTGGTCTTCCTCTGACTCCTTCCAAAAAGGATTCTATTTGGGTGATTGTTGATCAACTCACCAAGTCAGTGTACTTTATCCCTATCCGGATTAATTATTCTCTGGACAAACTGGCTAAGTTGTACATTTCAGAGATTGTTAAACTTCATGGTGTACCGGTGTCTATCATTTCTGATCGAGATCCAAGGTTCACTTCTAGGTTCTGGAAGGCTTTGCACGAGGCTCTGGGTACTCGTTTGAATTTCAGCACAGTTTTTCATCCTCAGACTGATGGACAGTCTGAGCGAGTTATCCAAGTGTTGGAGGATATGTTACAAGGTTGTGTGATTGATTTTCGTGGTAGTTGGGAAGATTTCTTGCCATTAGCCGAGTTTGCTTATAATAATAGTTATCAGGCGAGTATTCGCATGACACCGTATGAGGCTATGTATGGACGTAGATGTCGTACTCCTATATGTTGGACAGAGTTGCATGATAGAAAAACTTTGGGTCCAGACTTGGTTCGAGAGACTGAAGATACGGTCAGATTGATCTGTGATCGCTTAAAAGAGGCATTTGATAGGCAGAAATCATACGCAGATAAGCGACGTAAGGATATCGAGTTTGAGGTTGGAGATCAGGTTTTTCTCAAGGTATCCTCATGGAAGAATGTATTGAGATTTGGACGTAAGGGTAAACTGAGTCCGCGATTTATTGGACCGTATCGTATTTTGAAGAAAGTTGGACCTGTTGCTTATCAGCTTGAGTTACCTCCCCAGCTCAATCGTATTCATGATGTTTTTCATGTGTCTATGTTGAGGCGATATCGTCCAGATCCGGATCACATCATTCAAGTTGACGAGGTAGAACTGAGACCTGATTTGTCATATGAGGAGGAGCCTATTCAGGTTTTAGAGAGGGATGAGCGAGTTCTTCGGAATAGACGTATTGGTCAATGGTCAAAGTTCAGTGGAGTAATCGTAGCCCCTCAGAAGCTACTTGGGAGACATTGGAGTCATTTGAAGCTCAATTTCCTCATCTATTTTCATAAGGTAAATTTCGAGGACAAAATTTCTTGTAGAAGGGGATAATTGTAACAACCCGGAATTTTGGGGGGGAAATATTTAATTGAAATTTGAGGATTTAATTGTGTAATTGATGAAATATTGGGGACTAAATTGAAAGTTTTCAAAATTTGTAAGTTGTTGTAGAGTTTAAGGAAATTCAGGGACTACGCCCTGAATTTACCCAAAAAGTATCGGCAGACACTCTATGTTTTGAATCAGATTTACGGGGGGAATTTATAAGCATAATTTACTAAAATTCCTCCCCACCAACCTCTCCTTCCAAACCCGATTACGATGTCGTCCGAATTCTGATCGTCATTTTGAAACCACCCCCTTAAATTAATTGAAGTGAAACGCTGCCAAACGTCGTGAATTTCAAGTCAAAGCCTCGACTTTTTTTAGCACCATCACCGAGAAAATCTTAAATTCCGCACCATCGTGTTCCTTGTGTCGTTCCGAGTCCGCCGGTGTCATCCTTGGTCTCCGTCGACGGCGACGCGTGAGGGGGTGAGACGGTCAAAGTTTTCGATTTGTTGAAATCGAGCTCTCCGTCGTTCAAAAATTTGAACCGATCTTTGTAAGTATATCGAAATCGCTCAAAATAATTTTTAGAAATTTTTTCGTGAATTGTACGCTGCCAGAAGACGTCCCACGCGCCCCCACGCGCCGTCACTGCGCGTGGGGAAGCTCAAAATTACCGGTTTGACCGGTTTTTAACCGGTTGCATCCTAACCCGACCCGACCCATTGACCCAACCCGTTGACTCGACCCGTTGACCGTTAACCGGGTGCTATTTTAGTAATTATTTGGGAAATGGTGCTCATTTGGTAATTATTTTTGAAAAGGGTGCTATTTTTGTATTTTTTTTAAAGAAAATGACAATTTTGTAAAAAAAATTTAAAAAATTGATATTTTAGTAATTATTTTGAAAATGGTGTTATTTTGGTAATTAATTTCAAAATGGTGCTATTTTCGTAATTTAAAAAAATTTGTTAATTTCGTATACCACCTTTGACCTGGACTTTGATCGGTCATTAAACGACCTTTAATATTTTTTGAGTATACCTATTCTGACATTTTTTAACATCCCGAATCTATTTTTGAGGTCTGTTTCACCAAATTTGAACCTAAAAGTCTCCAAATCATTAGTCAAACCCGTTGACTTTAATTTTGACCAAGAATTCAGAATTTTGGAAGGTCATACTTTATGTTTTTCGACGTTTTGAATCTGATTCCGAAGTCTGCTTTGCCAAATTCTGATCTGAAATCCCCGAATCGAGCATGTGAACCCAAAAGGCTTAGTATTTTAATATTTTGATTATTTATTTGAGTTTTGGTTAAGGAATTAATTCAATAAAATATTTTATGAAGGTACTCGTGTTTCACCTGAGCGTGGATCAGTTAGGTCTGGAGTTGTTCGTTCGTCAGATCAACCTAAATCGCGTACTACAAGAATTACTCGTAGGTTTCCGTATATTATTTAAATAAAGATTATTTATATTAGGATTCCAATATGGATTTTCCAATTCATAGGATCTAGTGCTGTAGCAGAGCGTGATCGACAAACCCAGTAATATGCTTCCCTATTTGATTTCTCAAACTGTTACAGGTGTGTTCCATGACAGTGTTATTGTACTATTTCAAAAATATTATTTGAATTGTTTTAGATTGGTGATAAATCATAATACTGTTATGACATGATACATGATACATGATACATGATACTTGATTTTTGAATATTAATTACCTGATATCTGATTTATGTATTTCAGTATATGATTTTTTTAAGCATGAATTATTCACCAATTTCACTTGAATACATACTTGTTTATTATTAACATTGGGGGGAATATTGTTGGAGGAAGAATACTTGCAGGCTCCTCGGCTTTGTGCTCATGGCCTTACTGGACGTGACCGGGTGTATGGTTCTAGGGAACCTACACATTTTGCTCGTGATAGATGGAAGTAGTGTTAATATTTTAAATAAAACAAACATGTTTGATGAAATGATTTTTACTGGAATATTTTATTAATATGTTTTTATACACTGTTTGAAACACACTGAGTTTTTTAGCTCATTCTATAGTTTTACCCTTCTTTTCAGATAACAGCAGACAATAAGCAGCAGATTTGGCATCAGGAAAGATCAACTACTTTATTTTGTACGAACGTATATCTCTATGTATTTTTCAGTTGTATTTGGTGACATGTATTTTGCTGTCGTTTTGGATATTTTTGTATTATCAATATTTTGTTTAGTATTATCTGTAATGTTTTATAAGTTGTTTTAAAAAAAATCTTTAAATGGGATATGTGGCCACTTAAATTTAAGTCTAACTTACAGACCGATTATGGGGGTTACATACTATACAGGAAGGAACTCCTAGAAAATAAAATAAAATCTGAGGCCTACGACATGAAAATGGTTAAGACATTCATTTGAACTATTTTCATTTATTGAGTCTTCTCAACCGCCATCCTCCTCTTTCAAGACAAACCACGTCCTTTCCATTTTCGACCAGCTTATAAGGGCCAACTCAGTGCTCAAAGATTCAATGCAGTAACCCCCTCAGGTAAAGAAGAATGGATTCTTACTATTGCAGAAAGGTAATTCTGTTTTTGGTGTTTGCATTTCCTTCAATAAGCAGAGGGCATGCACAAGAATCAACCACTCTTGTCCCTGCAATCATAACATTCGGTGACTCCGTGGTGGATGTTGGCAACAATGACTATCTCCCCACCATCTTCAAGGCCAATTACCCTCCTTACGGCCGGGACTTCGCCAACCACCACCCAACGGGAAGGTTTTGCAATGGAAAATTAGCCACCGACATCACTGGTAAGTAGAAGTAAAGCACCAAAGTCCGAGTTTAGAATTATATGTTCCAGAGTTCTACTCAAATGGCTTCTTGCAGCTGAAACTCTGGGGTTTACAACTTATCCACCGGCGTACCTTAGCCCGGAAGCATCGGGGAAGAACCTTCTCATTGGAGCCAATTTTGCTTCAGCCGGCTCTGGATATGATGACAAAGCTGCCATGATGAACGTAAGATGCTAATCTTAAGAGTCCGAAATCCTAATCTCGACATCAAATTGCCTTATAGTATTATAACTATGAGGTTCCTGATTTCCTGTGTGTTTGCAGCATGCTATCACATTGACCCAGCAAGTAGAGTATTTCAAAGAATACCAGGCAAAGCTATCAAAGGTAGCCGGCAGTAGTAAATCAGCATCCATTATCAAGGATGCACTGTATGTACTGAGTGCTGGAAGTGGTGACTTCCTCCAGAACTACTATGTCAACCCTTTACTTAACCATGCCTATACTCCGGAACAGTACGGCTCATTCCTCATCGACGCCTTCTCAAGCTTTGTCAAGGTATCGGTATATAAACTATTAAAACGGTAATCGTTTATTCTGTCACTTTCAACCGTTGAATCCGTTAATAAAATTTTGGATTGCTATGATCGACCAACAGAACATGTATGAGCTGGGAGCTAGGAAAATTGGGGTCACGTCTCTTCCACCGTTAGGTTGCGTTCCATTAGCAGGAACATTGTTTGGTTACCACGATAAAGGATGCATCTCCAGGTTCAATACCGATGCTCAACAATTCAACAAGAAGCTCAACTCGGCAGCAGCTAATCTCCAGAAACAGCATCCTGGTCTTAAGATTGTGGTTTTTGACATCTTCAAGGCGCTTTACGACATCGTTAAATCTCCTTCGAACTATGGTAAGGAACTAAAAACTGTTTAAAATGGTTAAATGAAATTGGTGTTGAGTTCGGACTCTGTTTTGGTAGGTTTCGTTGAAGCAACAAGAGGGTGTTGTGGAACTGGGACCGTAGAGACGACCAAATTCTTGTGTAATCCACACACGCCGGGAACATGTTCCAATGCGTCCCAGTATGTGTTCTGGGACAGTGTCCATCCATCTCAGGCTGCTAATCAGGTCCTTGCTGATGCATTGATTGTTCAGGGTATTGCCCTCATTTGATTCAATTGAGCCTTGGTGACATATTGTTGTTAAAGAATTTGAGACGGTGATCTCCATGATTATTGAGGAAATAGTATTTAAATGATTGTATTTATTGTGTGTTCTGTTGTATCTTTTAATGTTATAATTCCAAGGGAAATGTTATATGCGCCGCTTCACTTTTTAACATTATGGTTGATCTGGTTTTATTCTTTGATTTGCTTTAAACCCACTCTTGATGTTATTTTGAGTATTGGGATAGAAAAGGAAGTTTTCTTTTTACAAAAGAAAAGGAAGGCTTTTTTTTTCTTCTTTTACAAAAGAAAATGAAGGTTTTAATCTTAAAAAATGTTTTAATTTATTCCTAGAGTTAATTGCATTATATGTCCCCAAACTATAACTCTCATTCTAAATTGATCCTTAAACTTTTGAATATTTTAATTCCATTCTTAAACTGACTCTCATCTTAAATTAGTCCTTAATTTTTTAACATTCTAATTTCATCCCTAAACTATTAATTTTTTGTAAATTAGTCTTCAAACTTTTGAACATTTCAATTTCATCCCCAAATTCATCCAAATATGTAATTAGTTTCAATCATAGTTTAACCTAAATTTTATTTTTTTTCAAGCATATAATAGCATAATTGGCCTAACGATTTTAATAAAAATGGATGTGATTAGTATATACGTATAGTTTGGGATAAAATTGGAATGTTTAAAAAGTTTGGGGACTAATTTAAAATGATGGTCACATTTTGGGGATGAAATTGAAATGTTCAAAAGTACAAGGACTAATTTAGAATGATAGTCATAGTTTAAGGATGTAATAAAAATATTTAAAAATTTAAGGACCGATTTAAAATATGAGTTTGAGGATATATGATGTAATTAACTTTGAATCCTATGTATAAAATTCATTGGTCTTATATGTGTAGGTGAATATCTGTACTAATTATTAAGTAAATTCATTGCTTTTAGATACCATATATTATTCAATTAAGTCCTAAAGATTTATTTAAAATCTGAGAACAAAAATATTGGAAAAATCAACTGATTCGTAGAATTTGAAGTCAATAAGAAGCTATTGTGTGAAACTAAAAATTAGATGATGCTTTCTGCTCTTATGAATTTGTCCACTATCTGTTCCTGGTTGTTTTAAAGCCTCTGCAAACTTCATAACGTCCAATCTCCGATGGGAATACGAACCTTGGTCGAGTTGAGGTTTGAAAAGAGACTCATCCCTGCCACAACTGAATCCTTTATATCCATACGAACCACAGTGGCTGTTCCTTCGGAATTTACCAATTTCCTTCACTTTATCAACATCCAATGTGGTTGCAGGTGAAATCTGAGATGGAGTTGTAAACCTATCACTGCTGTTTTGTAGCCTCTCGTTCCCTCTACCTGAACTCCAACTCAGAGAATCGACATCTTCCGTATTATCACTTTTTCTTGATGATGTACTAACGTATGTTCCCACTGTTAATCTCCTAAGTTTCTTAAAGAACTTGTTTCTTCTTGAAGTCGGGATTTCCTCAGCAGATGAATTCCCGATTCTAGAATCGGCTACTTCATGGTTGTCACTACCATAGAAGGCTCGCGAGCAAGACCAATGACCAGAATCAAAATCCATGCTATCCCCCGTTCCTTCAGCTCGTGCATATTCAACTATTAGCTTCTTGGCTTTCTTCTCCGACTCCGGACTTGGGCTTTTGCTTAGGTCTCTAGCAACTGGTTTTCCAGGGATGGGTGGCAAATTCCTCAGTTTGTACCGCAAACAAGCATTTATGATTTACCCACCGGCGATACACCAGTTCTCGGCATCAGCGCATCTGTCTTCGTTGAGCTGATCAATTTGCTTCTTCAAGTCTTCATTTTCTTGCCTCAGACGCTTTTGCATTTTGTTTATTGCTTCTGATTGCAATCAAATCACCCGGTATAAAGCCAACAACAAAAGTAGCAATAACAATATAAAGGGAGAGGATTCAAGTTTCAACACATATGAACTGACTACCTCAGGATCCTCCAAAACAGAATTTGCAAAGATTTGGGTTGACTCAAACTTCCGAGCCTGTTCGGAAATTTCTATCTGAAATCTCGTATTATATTTCCTCAACTCTTCTGCCTCACCTTCCAAAACCTTTAGCCTTTCTAACTTTGGTTCGATATCATGATAATCTGCACGAGCCTTGAGTTCTTGCTCCTTTAAGCTAGCAACCCTCTTTAGAACGTTTCGAATCTGCTCTCTATTCTGCTCAACCTCATGCCGAAGTTTCTTCTTAAGCACCTTAATTCTCGATTTAGATGCCTGAAGCTCGGCTACGACTTTTGCATGATCGGCAACTTGGTTCTATAATCTTTGGTTTTCCGACTGTAAGGATGCAATCTTGAGCGTGAAAAGCTTAGCCTCCATATTGTTCATCTTCAGCTGGTTTTCAAGCTCCAGAACAGCTGCTTCTCGTTCTTTAAGACCATAATATTCCAGCAGCTGGACCTCAAGATTCCTCTCCCTCTCCCGAAGCGTTCTTACCATATTTCTAAGGTGCTTGATCTCTTGCTCATGATCATCCTTTTTAGCGGTTATAAACGTTCTTGAAGTGTCAAATTCCTTGACAAGATCATTGAACTCCGGCAAGAGAAACACTTCTCCGCCCTGTCTACTGCTTGGGGAAAGAACAGAAGCATTCTCAACACTAGCTCGTTGTGCGGATATACCTTCCTGCCAGAGGGAAACCAAAATGTCATATTCAACCTAGAAACTAACATCAGGTGACACGTACTCGGCGCCGAGTCATTCGAACAATGCTTCACAATTGCTATATAGTTGGAAGGTAAATAGTGAGAAAGACAAAATAAAGGCACCATGTAGATGCTTTTTGTGAATAGGTAACAGGTGGATTCCTTGCCGAGTTGACTCCATGTAGATGCTGCACTTTGTAGATGCTGCACTTGGAAATTAAATAGACGTCCCCAATTTTATTTTAAATAATTAGTTTGACATAAAGATTTTGGAATAATAAATTTGGACATGGGTGGCCCCCTATGAGATTCTCACATATAATTAAATTATTATATTTTAATTATTTTTCAAAATCTAACAATACGTTATAAACGAAAGAGTGTGCTTCGTCTCATTACTTGATTGGCTTAATAGCAGGTATAATGAAAGTGAGGGACTTTATTAACTTTGTCAGCATGAGTTGGTATTAGCCTATTAGGGGACTACAATCTATAAAACTTGGCAACTTTCATTTTCACATTTTTCCTATGCTTGATTCGTGGAACCAATTTCAATGGTTTTTCAAGTTTGACAATTAGGTAATGGAGATCATAGAATAGGCTTATTGACAAAGGTGGAACACGTGTTGTGACCATAAAGCATGGTAACTATAGTAGAATCTACCCTCACACTATAGTTTTACGTATATTTATATTTTTTATAGAAGGATTTAGTTTTATTAAAAAAAATATCAAGAATAAGAATTTATGATCATAATCACATTTAAATATATGATTAGCACATTTTTTCTATAATCATTAACTCACAAAAATTGGCCACTTAAGATTATACAAAAATCATACGATTTAACCAAAAAAATAGAATAAAAGATAGATATGAACATATCTGACAGCATCTGTAAATGAGCTACAAAAGTAGATTAAGTTACTAAAAGATCATCGATAAATCGTAAATCAGAGTCGAGTGACATGAAAAAACTATCTATAAACGTAAATTGCGTATTCAAATCCAATTTAGTAGTATAAAGTCGGAAAGATCAACATGATAACAAAAAGTGTCTTCCTGATAAGTCGTGACAATGTCAAATCAACCTTGAAAAAAATATAAACGAAAACAATGACCAAACTACTGAAAACGTTTCGGTGGAGAGATTTTTATTCACATGGGAACTTCCAATTAAACCATCTTAGAGACCTCTCTGGCAGGTTGCTTTCCTTGGTATTGTTTGGTCGATTTAGGTGGCTACGAATGAGGTGCTTCTTAGCAATAAACAGTGTATTCAGTCCCGTATCTTTGAACTAGCCTTGCTTCGGACTGGTTCATGGGCACAGAGTAAATGGCAGAATCGATCCCTTCCTTTAACGAGTTTATCAGGTGCCCTTCGGCATCTTTTACTCCCCTCCCCAAAGCTCGTAGACTTGTAGATGGTGCTTGGGTTGCTCCTCCGGCTGGAAATCCCAAGTTTAATGTTAATGCTGCAGTACAAGAAGCTTCGGCATGGCTGGCATCGGAGGTGTCCTTCGTGATCACAATGATATTAGTCTTATCCGATTCTCGAAATCCTTGGGGGAGCTCGACCCAATTAGTGTAGAACTGAATGCTATTTTAGAAGCTTGTAAGATAATGTCTGCCTCGTCTCAGGATCACCATAGTATGTTGACAATTGAGTCTGATTGCTTTTCTTCTGTTTGTTGGTCCAACAATCCGAGACTATCGCCCTCCCCCCCAATCTAGTTGCTTTAGCTAGTAGATGCAAAAGTTTATGTGTCCGCCATTCTTGGTACATTAAATTCGTGCGCAGAGAAAGGAACTTAGAAGCTCACAATCTAGCCAAAGAGGGCATTAGAAGACATAAGTTGTTGTGTTTCAGTAAAATGTTGATTGTTGCTGCGGTGACTGTTTTGAAGGATGTTTATCATGGTCTGGTTCGTCGACTCGATATTAAATGTCGTTTTGTTGGTTCTAAACTGATGTTTCTGCTGCTTCGTGTAATGAAGTTTGTTGTTTGTTTTCTATTTTTTGGTTGCTGGTATGAATATGTTGTGTGCTGGTTTGAATGTTTGTGTGTTTATCTTGATAGTTCAGGGGCAACTGGTGTATTGGAAGTTATAGTGGTAGTGGTGTTGAATGTGTTTCAAGTTTAGTGTCTTTAATTGCCGTTGGAGCAAGTTCGTGGGTGGTTAAATACTCGATTACAATGTTGTACTATTTTTGCTTGAAATAGGGCTAGGAGGTTTTTTTTAATGAGTCAAGTATCATTGTCTCGTTTTGTATATGTTGTTCTAATAAATCATATAAGTATTCACCTTTTAAAAAAAAGATAAAAGAAAATATGATATAAAGATAATTTTATTAAAATTAAAACTAAAAAAATAAAGAAAAATATAATATAAGAAAATAAAGAAAAAATAAATATGAGAATAACAATCAATATTAAAATTGATATCGTCACCTATCAATTAAAGATTAATAAAAATCAAACCACGATTAAGATTTCAAAAAGCAAAATGTTAATGTTGAATATTTGTATTTAAAATGGCACGAACGTCAGTGATCTCAGAGATAAATGAATTATTGTTGTTTCTTTATATTTCGGGTTCGAGCACAAAAATAATAGAAGTACGAGCATTCAATATCAAAAAATTGATAATTATCTTTAAATAAATATTATTTTATACATATCTTAGATTAATAAAAAAAATTGTATCACAATAATAAACATTCGAGTTAGGGGCGCTGGCCATATAGTTGAAAATGTAACTCAATGATAAACAAAGTCAAGGGCGCTAGGCAAAAGGGCATAACGGTAATTAAAAAAGGTTGTACAAACTAAAACCCTAATCCATCTCCCCTCTAAATATACATACAGAAGCAGCTAAACTTGAGCAAGCCGCGATTTGAAGTGGCCGTGGCCTCCTTCTCTCTGTCATACATTTTTCCTCATTAATGACCATCATCAATTTTATGTTATTAAGAAGTATTTTCACTGATGCAAGTGGGTTGAGCAGAGCATGGATAGTGTGTATCGACGTTGTGCAAAACTTCCAATGCACTCTGCTCGAAAGAGTTTCCTGCAAAATTGATTTGGGGAAGATGGGCAGTTGTGCTTCATATCTATCGTTGATTCTTTCAACAATCTTCTTCCCCATATTCCAAATTCTTTCTTTCCAAAATATTTGTTCATCATGTTATAGACGCTTAGGTTCTTGTCATTGCGATTTGCTTCAAAATTGTATTTAATTAATGATGAGTTTTGTTAGAGTGGTGAAGATATTATGAACTCTGGTTGGTTTCCCATTTTTTGGATACTGTGAAATCTTATGAAAAAGCCTATGTAAGTTTAGATTAGCTCCAGATGTTTGAAGTCAGCCTGGTTTACTGTTATATATGACACGATCACATAAAATAAATGCCGACATGAATAAGCTGCAATGTCTTTGTAAACACTAATTTTTCATTTTACTTAAATTACTTAAATTATTATTTTTTAAATTACTATTATTATTATTATTTAAATATAAATATTATTATTATAATTATTTATTATTATTATTTAAATAAATACAAATATTGATACAAAACCCATAACCCATTTATAAAATTCGAACCACAACCCAATTACAATTTCAGACCCAACTTGTTCAGGCCCAAGTGGAGACTCAACCCGAATACATAGGAAAACCTAGGGTTTCTAACCCTAGCCCAGCCGCCAATTACTCATCACCGTTGGATTTGGAGAGATCCAACGACCACCAATAAGTCAAATAAAACCCTAGGGTATGATACCCTATGGCCACGTCCCAGCCGCCGCTTCAAGAGTTCCAGCAAGTTCCAGCCGCCCCACGTTCACACTGCTGACGCTCCCACTGCCAGGTGACCCAACCCGCTTCAGCTACGACGTCGTCGCCTCGCCAGAATGCTCCAGAAGACCCAGATGGCTACCTACGTTGAAGATCTATGGTGAGTCACCGCCATAACTTGGTGAGTCACCGCCATAACTTGTTGACTCACCGAAGACCGCTCCATTACCCGGTCTGATGAACGTCTCATCGAAGCTATAAAACCTCGGTTCATCTATAAACAAGAAAGAAAAAAAAAGGCGAACAAGAACGGAGAGACCACGCCAGAACCCAGCAAGACGCCAAATAACAAGCAACCATTCGAAAAACAAAAAGAAGAAAGTGAAGAGACTTACCCTTGGAGAGCCCAAACGACGTCGAAACAGTCTGTAATTGAAGGTAATCTTCGGTTTATTTTAAATCTAGAACTATTAAGGGAATTTTAGGGGTAAATAAGGGATGATTCGGTTTGAGGATCGAATCAGCTTTGATTAGGAGGATTTTGAAAATTTTCGGCCACCACGTACGGTGGCCGGCGGTAGCCATTGCCACCGGAGTACGGTGGCCGGCACGGTTGTCGGATTCTCTCTGTCGAGAGAATCTAAAGAGAAGGTAGAGAACTCTGGTTCTCTCATTTAGAGAGAGAGAAGAAATGAGAAAATGAGATAGATGAAAGGATTTAGGGCCGGTTTTTGGGTTTAAATACCCCTCCCGAACGACGTCGTTTTGGGGAGGGGCCTGTGTGTAATTTGAGAAGGGTAAAACCCTTTCCGCATCCATTATATATTTGTTTATTTACATGTTAATCACTTAAATCAACTTTAAATCCTTTTAATTCGGTTTTTAAATTTTGTTTAATTTATAATTTAGTCCCTTATATGCTTATATATATATATATAAGGTAAAATAGCCTATTTAGCCCCTATTATTTTAATAAATTTTATTTATATCCCAAACTTAATTAACATGGTCAAATTACACTGTAAATACTTAGTTTTCATAATATTTTGAATTAGAGCATTTAATTTTATAATTTATATTTTAATCATTGTTATTTTAATTCTTTTCATTTTTGATCATTAATTTTAATATTTTTAGAATTAAATTCTATAAAAGAATATTTCTGTTTATTTTAATTTAGTGTATATATATATATATATATATATATATTTCTTTTTAGTTATTTATATATATATTTTAGGATAAGATATGACAATGATATGATTTTTTTTAAATCTAACCTTTTCGAAGATAGTAATATACTGACAGACAGGTAATGATCATATTGACTTAGTGGTAGCATGACTGTCAATAAATTGATTGATAAATTTATATTATATGTATATAGGGTATAGAACTAAATTAATATAATGTTGTTACTATATGCACGTGATATGCATATTGTAAACATACAATACTAATCATTTTGATAAAATCTTCAAGAAAGATTTCGTATCAATAAATTGTTTTTTATTTAGAATTTAGTGTTTAAGTTTTATTTTAGTACATGTTATATTTATACATATTTAATTTTGTTTTATTTAAATTATTTTCTTAGGAAAAATTATTATTTTTAATATTTATTTATTTTTCAAATATTAAGAAATGGCAGTCTTAAAGCAACTAGATGTCTTATTCTGGTATTTTAAAAATAAATAAATATAAAAAACAAAAAATATATATTTTTTATTTAAATTATTTTCTTAAATTATTATTTTTAATATTTATTTATTTTTCAAATATTAAGAAATGACAGTCTTAAAGCAACTAGATGTCTTATTCTGATAGTTTAAAAATAAATAAATATCCTGCTTATAAAAATATATACTTCATTATTTTTAGGAAAATTATTATATTCTTATTAATATTTATTTATTTATTAATATTAAAGAAAAGACAGTCTTAAAGAAACTAGATGTTCTTTTATGATATTTTAAATAAATAAATGTCCTATTTACAAAAACCCTAAATATATTTATAAATACATATATATATTTAATATTTTTTCTTAGAAATATCAGATTAAATATGAAATAACACGATTGTAAATTAAATTCATGTTTGAATTCTTAAATTCTATTATTAGAGACAATTTATAATCAACAGGTACCAATTTTGGGCATTGTGGGGGTGTTAATCCTTCCCAAAACTTAACCGACCACGAATCCCTTTTTATTTCTAAAAAGAATGAATTTGTTGTTAAACGCATACCAATTTATCTTTTAACTGATGTTTTCTTAAAAACTCTTTTAAAAGATGATTTTTAGGTATTCGACCTACCTGACCCAAAAGGCTGATAGCGACTCAAAAAATATTTTTAAATCAAAATCATTTTTTATCCACATTATTTTCCTGTCAAGTAAAATTTCGTGCCCGGGCGAAAACCGTTTACGACAGCTTGGCGACTCCACTGGGGACCTGGTCAAGCTTTGAAATTAATTATAAATTGTCTCTATCAATTAGAAATTAAAAATTCATATATTTAATTTATAATTCTTTCCTTTCAAATTTTTTATATATATACTTATTATTTTCATAATATGTTATATATTCTTCTTTATTACTGTTTTTATTTTATTTTTATTTTTAGATATTAAATTTCATTTGTTTGTCAAAGGTTTGAATATTTCTCCTCACATACAACACTTGCATTTGCATAACATAAGCTTTATAATCAAGCTTGTCCCTTTTAAGTAGGAGTGAAAGCGACGTCTTCGTGAGAATTTATTCTCCGTGTCAGACCTAGCAAGTAACTTTCGGGATTCATATGCTCTATGTCTTCGTGAGAATTTATTCTCCATGTCAGGCATAGAGAAATGTGTCCCCTCGAATTGAACTTAATCCGCTTAAGTCTGTGATAGACTATGATTGAGGGTTTGGCAGCCTAAAGGGGCACCAACAAGGAAAATTCGAGTACCTTTACTCTTAGAACCGAAACCCTGCATATAATAAACCCTATAAATTCTCCCAATCTAAGACAGTACTGAACCTCTGTCCATAGGTGTACACAAAGGAGAAATGAGCTGTAGCTTTTAATTTATTTAATTTTTTCCTAAATAAATGCCTATGAACTAGAAATCATGCAGTTATGTTAATTTTTCCAAACCAAGCATGGAACTAGAAAGCACGAGGTTAAGATTTATACATTGATAGATAGAATTTTTTTTCTTCCATTAATTGGTACTAACCAATTTATTTTTTTCCTTTCTCATTTTTATTTTTTATACATTTTGTTTTGTTCTAACTTGTTTGCATTGCATGATGATGGCATAACCAAAAGGTGTTGACTTGAAAGACTGTTCATCAAATTGGAAACACTTCATAAATGGACAAAAAGTTTTATGATCAAACAAAATATGACGCAACCATGGAATGGCATCCCGAGGGAACTCCGAGGATAGAAGAGAACTATGCACCAAAAGATCGTATGCCCATTGAAGAACAAAAGGAGATACAAGAAATAAGAGAGCAGATGTCCAAGATGATAGATAGAATATCTGTTTTGGCCAAAGGAAAAAAGACTCCTGCACAAAAAGAGAGAGAGTTCAATGAAGATAATTCTGTAATTTCATATATACAAGGAACTTCGGATCTTAACCAATTTGAGAAATTACAGACAATCATCATTCGTATTCACAAACTATCTGGAGATACCAAAGAAGTGGTGATAACTGTAAAAGTTCACAGAGATGAGAAGAAATCATATAATCTGAAATCGTCGAAGTTTAGTCTAATCCCGACGTCTAAAACTCAGGTTCAATCCAAAACAAAAGGAAATTCTCATTTTGATGTTATCCCTATATCATATAAAGAGTTATATGATAAGCTACTTGAAGCACGAGAAGTGGCTCCGTACTACATAAAACCGTTCTAACCTCCGTATCCGATTTGGTATGACATCAAAGTTTATTGTGAATATCATGCCGGAGCTCAAGGAAATACCATCGAGAATTGTCTTGCCTTCAAACGTCGAGTCCAAAGTTTTTTGGATCATGGAACCTTACAGTTTGTAATAAATGATCGACCTAGTTTGTTAACTTAAGGTTCTACTAGATTAATACCAAAAGTGGTCAAATGTAAGAATATCAGTAGGGACACCCAGAAAAAAGAAGATTTGTTGAGGTCTGAGACTCAAATACGTCATTTGAAGATTGAAAACGATAAATTGAGCACCAAAATAGAAACCATGCATGAAGATTTCTAGAAGATCAGTCAAGCTTTTCAAAATGCTAGCATAGGAAACACCCAGAAGAGTGGATAACAGGGGTCACCAAACTGAAAAAGAACTGCAACATATATGAAGTTCTTGTCCAAAAACTTCTTGAACATAAAGGTTCTCTTACAAGGGAAAATGAGCAACTTTGATAATTGACATAAGGAGATGAAGGAAAAAGAGAATGTCATGGAAGAAGTTGCAGTCCAGACAAGCAATATGGCCCATAAACTGATAGACTAATTTGGCTTTAAAGAATAAAATGGGAAAGTTATCCCCTATATGTAAAGTTTTGTTGAAGTTAGGACTGAAAGCTATCCCCTACATGTAAAAGTTTTGCTTGATGCACGAAAACTTTTGTGTTCAATTAAATCTGTTCTAAGATGATCACTCTTGAGTAACACCTTTTCATACATGCATTGGCATTTCACATCTTTGCATTTTCATTTTGTATTCATACTTTTATGTTTGCTTTTGCATTGCACAGTTTGCATTCTTATTTTTACATTTATGCATTTTCACACTTACATTACATTTGTTATTTTAAGTATGGTTATATACATTAATTATAAAAACATGTAAATAATTCATGAAAGGTTTTATAACAGTAAAACCAATATCATCCATTCATTTTACTATACCATCATCATGAAAACAATGGAGAAATCTTATGAGGGACTACAAGATTAGTGGCCAGAACAATTGACAAGGTTACCTTAAGATATAAGGAAAGAAACATCAAATTCAGTACCAGATGGATCAAATCAAATTGTTCAGGGGAAGGCATCTGATAAAAAAGAGATAATTGATAAAGAGCAATCATGCTATCAGATTGAAAAATCGAGAATGATAACATACCCTGGGGCATCCCAATCAAACCCAAAGAATAGCCTCATTAATTATTCACAATATGAGGAGAGATTTAAGAAGATGGATGAAACAATCAGAAAAATGAAAGGTGTTAATATTTTCCACAAAGAACTAAAAGCAAGAGAGCTCAGCTTGCTTCCAGATTTGGTTATTCCCCATGAATTCAAAATTCCAGATTTCGAGAAATATAACAACACCAGTTGTCCCCTAATCCACCTAAGAATATTTTGCAGAAAAATGGAAGGATATTTAAGTTATGATGATCTGTTAATTAATTCCTTCCATGATAGCCTCATTGGACCAGTTGTAGTATGGTACAATCATTTGACCCAAGAACAGATCAAGAGATGAGTTGATCTAGCTGATACATTTTTGGGACAATATCGATATGTTAAAGGTTTAGCATCAACACGTATGGATCTTCAAGGAGTAAAAATGGAAGCCAACGAAGGGTTTCATAAGTATGCCTTAAGATGGAGAGGAGTGGCAGCACAAGTTCAACCTCCCATGTTAGAAGAAGAGATATCACATATGTTTTGTTATTCCCTTCCCGCTCCTTTCTTTAAGTTAATGTTGGCAAATCCTACAAAGGAATTCGGGAATCTTATGATAATGGAGAATTAATTGAAAATGTAATTAGCGAAGGAAACTCAAAAGTCACATCCAAGAGCTCGACGGATCGAAAAACGAAAGCTAATGCTGTGAATGAAAGTCGCATCCAGAGTCCCCACAATTGCAAAAGAAAAATAGCTAGTAGTTGTTCAGATCGATCAAAGAAAATCACACGATCAAGAAAAACTTTGGAAGTGTTCCAAACTTCCATTTTAGACTTGTACCCTCATTTGGTTAAAGGTCAATAAATTACACCAAGATTGGTGAAAGTGTCAACAAAACCTTATGCCCATTGTTATGATCAAAATAACTTCTGTAATTTTTAATTGGGGGTAACAGGGAATTCGACAGGGAGTTGTTGGTCACAGTTAAAGAGAAATACAGACGCTCATTGACAAGGGAGTTTTGACACAAGAAATGATCAAGAAATGGGAGGGAAATAAAGATGAAAATCCTGGGCCAAGTACACACCCAACATTCAAGGAATGATAGAGCAAGCTAAACAAAACAAGTAGAAGTTGTTATCTACCACTGTAGTACCTTTCTATTTTCAGCATCTTGTTTGAACTTGTTTTTTATTCCTTTCTCCGCCCTTTATGCAATAAATAAATTTGTGTTGCTTTTAAGGTTATGAGCATTGAATCAATTTTGCAATCTTGCAGTTCTTTGAATATCAACTGGATTAAAAAACTCTTTAAATGATTAAAGTTATAATCTTTGACAACATATCAAGATTGAAAACCAGAAAAACAAGGACTCTTGACCTTACCTCAGATAAATATACCCAAACACTATACCCTTCTACAAATATGAGATAGCCTTCTCCTATTGAAAGGAATTATACAAAAGGCTTGGTATTTATATATATGAGCGTACAACATGGGGCATCATTGGTGTATTGCAAAATCGACTAGAGTACTTTTCTATTGATGACGTTCGATGATGAACATAATTTTTATAAATAGGTAAATCTAGTTTAAGTCAGTTACTTGGGAATTGAACTCTAACAAAGAGATTTTTTGAATTCCACCAAAACACCTAGACTATAACAGGTTCTTCTTAACATGCTTAAGAAATTGGATTTGGATACCCATGTTATATTATTATATATACAATAAAGCTTGAGTTATCCCCCTAAAGCAATTGGTTAATAGCCCCGACTTTATGGATAATATTCAGCTAGCCTATTATACTATTATATGCAATAAAACTGTCCCTCTAGAGCAATTGGTTAATCGCCCCGGCTTTATAGATAAGTTTCAACTAGCCTGATAAAGGTGATTATATTATTATATACAAAAACTGAATTCAGCTAGCCAAAATGGAAAAAGTTACTAAATAAAAATGGACTAAGGGAGTTACGAAACACATGTTATAGTCAACTTCACACAAGCACTCAGAAATTTCATTTTTAGACCGATATTTTCGCACTACTTTGGTTAGATGAGTCTAAATGAAAGATTCCTAAGAATCGAAATAGAGGTATTCTAGATAGTCTAGTAATTGGCAATCCTATTTGCGTCATTTTGTACGCATCCGGTTAAAATATCAAGTTCTTAAAGTGAGGAATGTGACAAAGTTCACAAAGATCGAGAGATGAGTGACATCTTAAATATACGTAAGCATAAAAAATAGGAAATCCATCTTGAAGCCAAACCAAATTTTTATACTTGTCAAAGAGCTATAATTCTTAAACATTAAATAATTGTTGATCATTTTGATATTCTTTGAACTCATGCTTATTCTACTTCTATTGTAGAAAAAGAATAAGCAAGGTCAGAATGATGAAGTAAGTTGTTGCCTATTCTACTTCTATTGTAGAAAAAGAATAAGCAAGGCCAGAATGATGAAGCCTTTCACATTCTTGAAAACAAAAATCCTCGAGTCCATTCAGATGATGTTTATTTGTTCCAGTAAGGTTGTTATATAGGATGCCACCGACAACAAGGTCGAATCAGCCAAATCTACTCATCAATTGCTCCAACCGATCATCATTCAGTTCTTGCACATCTGCCTTCAAAGGTATGCCGAGCCGATAGAGGGCAACCTTTGCACCATGGGTCCATGAGAAAAGAGACAGGACATTGATACCCCTAGGGAACATGTTTTTTAAAACCGAAAGATGTTAAGCCATTGTGTCGGCCTGGAATGGATTACCAAGCAATTTATACCACTCTGTCCGACTAGATCCCTCCATATCTAGAAAATGGTCACCTCATTCAGAAGAGGCACATATCTCAGACATTTCTGTCCGAATGATGGATTACTTCTTAAATTTGTGACAACATGAAGAGAATTTCTCAAGTTACTTGATAACTACTGTTTAGTGACCCCAGAATGAGAGCATTCAAGATTAACAAATTGGGGCACGAATAAAGCCATAAGTACACATAACAGTGCATTGTCAAAATTGGACCTCGTGGGGATTATGAGATTCAAATCAAATAAACATTGAGAGTAAGCCTTACAATTTAGAATGTTGGGGCATTTTGAAGGCCCAATTCAGACAGATCCATGTGGGACATCTTGAAGGCCCATTTCAAACAGAAATAGAATGTTGGGGCATCTATGTAGGGTATTTTGAAGGCTCACAACAATATGGATATTTGGCCATTCTTGGAGGCTCATTTCAGCAAGAAGCAAATACTGAGGCATATTGAAAGCTCATTTCAACCAGAAATAGAATGATGGGGCATTTTAAAGGCTCATAGTAATATGAATATTTGGGCATTCTTGGAGGCTCATCTCAGCAAGAAGTAATGTTGAGCACACTTTTAACATCTGTATCAGCAAATGTTAGGGCATTTTAAAGGTTACTTCAGACAGATCCATGTATGGCATTTTGTAGGATCAGATTAACAAGAAACCAATGATGGGGCATACTGAAAGCCCATTTCAATCAGAATCACATTTTGAACGTTGTATTAGCTAATGTTGGGGCATGTTGAAAACCCCTTTTAATCAGAATCAAAAATATTGATGTATTTTGAATGTTTGTATTAGCCAATGTTGGGGCATGCTGGAGATCTATATCATCTTATGGAAAGATCATTGACTTGAGCAAATATTTCCAATGAGACAGAAAGGTATGAAGAATGAAAATTAAGCAGTGACAGTCGAGCTGACTATACATAATTGCTTCGTTCATCAGGCAGTTGCATCAAGGTCTTGTTGTTGAACAAATATCTACTCATCAAGTAGGGTTTCAAATACCTAATCTTCTTAAACATATGTGACATGACACTGTGTTCTTTGTTAAGCTATATCACAGTTGCATGGATAATGATGGTCCCTATGCAGACCATTCGATCCAGGGTTCAGTTCCTCAAGATCTCGACTTTGAATTTGGTATTTTGTGTGCCAATGATGATTGGAAATATTTCTTTGAGATTCCTGGCAGTTAGTTTCAATCATACTGTTGGGGTTACGAAGCTATTTTTCACATCAGTTTTTGTTTACTTGATGATATTGAATAATGAGGCCCAGCTTACGTATATTGCTCTTTCCCAGTTTTACTGGGTGTTGAAACATTTTAATATTTCGATATAACAAATTAAGTTAAATGGATTTTAAGATTTTCCAAATGATTTTCTAAGTATATTCGATATAACTATTCGAATAATCAAAACATTACTCCAAATATTTCAAAAATCATTTTTGATCCTTACTTAAGTGTAAAATTAAGTTTTAATCATAAAACAATTTCAAAATAATTTTACAAAGTATTTCGAACCAATTCAAAGCCAAAAATTCCAGATTGCTCAGAGGGAACCGATTCCCCCCCATAGGAGGAACCGATTCCCCCCTGAATGGTTTGGCTCCGAGATTTCCAGAATGCTCGGAGGGAACCGATTCCCCCAAAGGGGGTACCGATTCCCCCCTGTTCAACGGTCGAAATATTTGAATTTTACACTTAGGGAACCGATTCCCTATGAGAGGGAACCGATTCCCCCCACGCTCCAAGCTGTTTTATTAAATGTTTTCACACTAAAACGGCTATAATATCTTCTCTAATTATCCCCAACGTTCAGAAGTGATCCAAGGTGTATTTAAGCAAGCTTAGAAGCCATTGATCAAGAACAAGAAACATCAAGCAACTAGAATCAAGAGAGAATCAAAGAGAAAGCATCAAACCTCAAGTTTGAGCATTTCAAGCCTATTTTCATTCAATATTCTTTTTGCTTTCAAGAACACTTTCTGTGCTCAATTGTATTCATCTTTGAGTGTTCTTTTCTTTGTTCTAGAATTGTGCAAACATCTTACCTTGTGAGGTTTTCTTGTAAGTTTGCAAATTTGTAATCTTCTCTTTGAGAAAAGAGTGTTCTCAAGAGTTGGGGTATACTCTTGAGGGAATTGTAAGGTTATCTCTTTGGCCTCAAAAGAAAGAACAAATTAGTGAATTTGTTGGAAAATCCTTAGTGTGGATAGCTAAGGTAGTGGACGTAGACTTTGTTTGAGAAAGTCGAACCACTGTAAATCGCTGTGCAAATACTTTCAATTCTCTGCAAAAGCTTCCACAAAATTTTTTATTGCCAATTCACCCCCCTCTTGGCCAATTTCGTCATTCGATTAACTCAACAATTGGCATCAGAGCCTAACTCATTTGAAGGTTTTATCGCCTCTTGAGTCGATTCGGGAAGAGTTATATCGATTGTTAAACTCATCAATGGCCTCCGCTTCAAACTTCGACTCCGGTCTCGATTCTATGCCCGTCAACAAGCCTCCTTTCTTCAATGGAGCTAACTACGCCTATTGGAAGAATAGAATGATGTACTTCATTCAAGCAAGTGACATGGGAGCATGGAATGCCGTAGAAGAATGATACATTAAGCCTATCACTCATCCAAGGTTGTGGAGTGAAGGAGATACAAAAATGTTCTAGCTCAACTCCAAAGTCATCCATATTATCTTTTGTGCTCTTGGACCAGATGAATACGGAAGAGTTTCATCGTGTACAACCGCCAAAGAAATATGGGACAAGCTTCAAGTCACACATGAAGGTACCGATGAGGTAAAGAAATCAAAAATTAGTATTCTAACGCATAGCTATGAAAATTTCAGGATGAAACCAAATGAAGACATCAAAGCTATGACGGATAGATTTTCAACGATTGTCAATGGTCTCAAATCATATGGAGAGATCATCTCAAATGAAAAGCTTGTGAGGAAGTTAGTCTACTCCCTCCCAAAATCATGGCAATCAAAGAAGACGGCAATCATCGAGTCTAAGGACCTATCGTCCTTAACTCTTGAAGAACTTATCGGTTCACTACTCACTCATGAGATGATGCTTGAAGATGAGGTGGACCTTGATAAAGTTGAAGAGACACCAAAGGAGAAGAAGAAAAACATTGGAGTTGCTCTCAAATCCACAAAAGATGAGAGTGATTCTAATGATGATGATGATGACGAGGAAATGGCATTGTTTGCCAAACGGTTCAGAAAAATGATGAGACCTTACCAAGGAAGAAAATTCAAACGAAACGAAGGCCTCAAAAATGAACCAAAAGAGAAGGACCCAATCATTTGCTATGAATGCAAAAAGCCGGGGCATGTCAAATATGATTGCCCACAATTGAAGAAAAAGGGTCAATCAAAGAATAAGCACAAGGCTCATGTGGCTACATGGAGCGATGAAGAAGGTTCCGATGAAGAGGAACAAGAAGTAGCAAACTTGTGCTTAATGGCATTCGGGGAAGATTCTAAGGTAACCTCTAACTCATCTGATTTTGATGATTTATCTTATGATGAGCTATTAGAGGAATATAATGGTTTGGCTTCGGATTATGAGAAATTATTTTTAAAATATAAAAATGATGTTTCAAAGTTGAAAAATGAAAATAAACTCATATCCAAAACCAACAATGATCTTGAAAGTAAAATTAAAGATTTGCAAATCAAACTAGAAGAGTTTGAAAAGAAAAATTTAGATTTGCAAAATTTACTTTCAAAGGTCAATGATGATCATCAAAAGAAAATTGATGATCTTAAAATCTCTTTTGATAAAGTTGGAACAAAACATTTTGAAAAAGGAGAAAATTTAAAATCCAACTTTGTTAGAAAAGATTTTAGAAACTACAATCATAGAAATCCTCAACGAACCTTAAATGGTAAAATATTTAGAAGTATATGGGTTCCTAAAGGACTCATTACTACTAAAGATAAAGATATCCTACAAAAATGGATACCTAAGGGAACTAGGATTTTGGAAACTAATGAATATGGACCCAAAAGAATTTGGGTACCAAAAATCAAAAATTAATCTATGTTTGTAGGGAAAGGAGCATTGCTACAAGGCACGGGAAACAAATTCAAATTCATGGTACCTTGATAGTGGATTCTCAAGACACATGACCGGAGACAAAAGCCGGTTCATTGAGCTTAACGCCAAAAATGGAGGAGAAGTGACTTTTGGAGACAATTCAAAAGGTCACATTGAAGGTATTGGTACAATAGGTAATACCTCTTCCATACAAATTAAGAATGTTTTATATGTGAATGGATTAAAGCATAATCTATTGAGTATTAGTCAATTATGCGATAAAGGATTCAATGTCTTATTTGAAATTAATGGTTGTAAAGTCATTGACATTGCATCTAATCGGATTATGCTTGTTGGTCATAGAATAGGAAACATTTACATGGTGCATTTAGATTCTATTGATATGACTAATTTATGCCTAGTTGCTAAGGATGAGCATGATAGTTGGTTATGGCATAGGAGACTAGGTCATGCTAGTATGAGTGTTTTGCAACGGCTAATTCAAGGTGATTTAGTTCGAGGGTTGCCTAAGCTTAAATTTGATAATGATAAAATATGTGATGCTTGTGCTAAAGGAAAACAAAAACGAGTTTCTTTTAAATCTATTAATGATGTATCAACTAGTAGAGTATTACAATTGATCCATTTAGATCTTTTTGGGCCAACTAGAACTACTAGCTTGGGAGGAAAACAATATGCATTTGTCTTGGTAGATGACTATTCTAGATACACTTGGGTTCTATTCTTAAGTACTAAAGATGAAGCATTAGAAAATTTCATCACATTTTCAAAAATAATCCAAAATGAAAAAGGATACTCTATCACGAGTGTTAGAAGTGATCATGGAACTGAATTTGAAAATCTTGGATTTATTGAGTTTTGTAATTCTAATGGTATTAGCCACAATTTTCAGCACCTAGAACCCCTCAACAAAATGGAGTTGTTGAAAGGAAAAATCGAACTTTAGAAGAAATGGCTAGAACCATGCTTTGCGAAAATAATTTGCCAAAATATTTTTGGGCGGAAGCCACAAATACCGCTTGTTATGTTGTAAATCGAGTAATGATTAGGCCAATTTTAAAGAAAACTCCATATGAAATTCTCAAAAATAAAAAGCCTAACATTAGCTATTTTCATCCTTTTGGATGTAAATGTTTTGTTTTAAACAACGGTAAAGAAAATCTTGGTAAATTTGATGCTAAAAGTGATGAAGGAATTTTTCTGGGTTATTCCTTAAATTCTAAAGCTTATCGTGTATTTAATAAAAGAACTTTAGTTGTAGAAGAGTCTATACATGTTGTTTTCGATGATAATCCCCTTCCAAGGAAGGATTCTTCTGTTAATGATGATGTAGGTATTGTACAAGCAAATGACGTTAGACGTGACGTTGGAGAATCATCATCAAAGGAAGAAACAAAAGATGAGGAAACTCATGATCCCCTCGAGAATCCAACCATTGAAGAAAGGGAAGTATCTTTTCCAAGAGAGTACAACTATGTCAAGGATGGTGAAATTATAGGTGATCCATCAAAAGGGGTAACTACTCGATCTTCTCTTAGAAATATCTGTAATTATGTTGCATTTATTTCATGCATAGAGCCTAAGAACATCAAAGAAGCATTAAAAGATGAACATTGGATTATGGCTATGCAAGAAGAATTAAATCAATTTGAGAGAAGTAAAGTATGGACATTAGTTGAAAGGCCTAGTAATAAATCTACTGTAGGTACTAGATGGGTTTTTAGAAATAAACTTGATGAAAGTGGTAATATAGTGAGGAAAAAGGCTAGACTTGTTGCTCAAGGCTATACTCAAGAAGAAGGCATAGACTATGATGAAACATACGCTCCCGTAGCTAGGATGGAAGCAATTAGAATGTTATTAGCATTTGCATGTTTCAATGAATTTAAATTATATCAAATGGATGTTAAAAGTGCATTTTTAAATGGTTTTATAAAAGAAGAAGTGTACGTGGAACAACCTCCAGGTTTTGAAGATTCAAATTTTCCGGATCATGTTTTAAAATTGACAAAAGCTCTTTATGGTTTAAAACAAGCTCCTAGAGCTTGGTATGAAAGATTGTCAAATTTTTTAATTGAAAAGGTTTTTTAAAAGGAAAGGTTGACACTACATTGTTTTTAAAAAGAAAAGGTAAAGATTTATTAGTAGTTCAAATTTATGTTGATGATATAATATTTGGTTCTACTAATGATGTTCTTTGTCAAGAATTTTCTAAGCTAATGCAAAGTGAGTTTGAGATGAGCATGATGGGGGAGCTCTCATTTTTCTTGGGACTCCAAATCAAGCAAAGAAAAGATGGCATCTTCATTAATCAAGCTAAGTACGTCAAAGATATGCTCAAGAAGTTTGGACTGGAAAATGGGAAACCTCATAACACTCCAATGAGCTCTTCAACAAAGCTTGACTTAGATGAAGGAGGTAAATGTGTAGATGTTAAATTATATAGGTCAATGATTGGCTCTTTGCTTTATCTAACTGCAAGTAGACCGGACATTATGTTTAGTGTTTGCTTATGTGCTAGATTTCAATCATGTCCTAAGGAATCACATTTACTAGCTGTTAAGAGAATCTTTAGATACCTTAAGGACACTCCTAGTTTAGGACTTTGGTATCCTAGAGACTCTAGCTTTAGCTTGCATGCTTTTTCTGATGCGGATTATGGAGGATGCAAATTAGATAGGAAAAGCACCTCCGGTACTTGCCAATTCCTTGGAAATATGCTGATTTCTTGGTTTTCAAAGAAACAAAAATTGTGTTGCATTATCTACCACTGAAGCCGAATACATTTCAGCTGGTAGTTGTTGTGCACAAGTTTTATGGATGAAACAACAACTTTTTGATTATGGAATTGAAGTAGGTACTATTCCTATCAAGTGTGACAATACTAGTGCTATTTGTCTCACTAAAAATCCCATCCAACACTCTAGAACTAAGCACATTGAAATAAGACATCACTTCATTAGAGACCATGTCACTAAGGAAGATGTAGTTCTAGAATTTGTTGATACTTTGCACCAATTAGCGGATATCTTTACAAAACCCTTAGACAAGGAAAGATTTTGGACACTTAGGAGAGAATTAGGTTTGACCAACCTATCTTCACTTAGTGTTTAAAATAATTTTAGCACTTTTAATAAATCTTGAAAAATGCTTATAATAATTTTTTGCATTCTTGCTATTAGTTAGGGGGAGTTTGTAATTCTTAGTGAAAATTAATTTTATGTTCAAAAATCGATTAAAGATTAATTTAATTGTTTGAACATAATTACTTTTTGATATATGAGTTGCCAATACCACTAGAAAAGATTAATTTAGCATTTTGTGCTTAAAAAAATCGAATTTTAGCATTTTGGTGCAGAGGGAATCGATCCCCCCCTGAGGGAACCGATTCCCCCTTTGAATGGGAACCGATTCCCCCCACAGGGGAATCGATACCCCCTTGGGGTTCTGCTAAAATCGGGCAGAACAACCCCAAATCTCAAAAACCCTATTATTCTCTCTTCGCCGTTTCTTCCCTCTAAATCCCTCAAATCTCCATTTTTGCCTCAAATCAACGATATTAATCGGAATTTGCTTCATAAATCATCTTCCAAACCTGTTGGAATCTTTAAAATCGTGCAAACAACATCTAAATCCCCTCAATTTTCATATTTCAAGGTAAATTTTTCTAAACTCTTTATTTCATTATTTTTGAACATAGGATTAGTTTCAATTAGTTCTAGGTTGAAATAGTGATCGGGCATTGATTATTTAGTGATTAGAAACTAGATGTTACAACTAATTTCATCAAAAACACAAGAATTTTTCAAATTTTTTTAAATTTTCGAAATAAAAAAAAAGTTATTTTTCAAATTATTGTGTTTTGATTAAATTATATTGTTGTTATGAAAAACTATACATATATTGTTTCTCAAAACCATATTTTTCAAAAGTTTTTCAAAAACTTTGCCCATTAGGATTGATTTAGAGAATCTTGAAATATTGAGGACTCATTTGAGTTTTGGGATTAATTGAATTGCATACACTTGTTTTAAAATTGCAGGTTATTATATCTATTCCGATTTCCTTCACCATGTCAAATCCTAAACGTCCTAGGTCTTCATCTAGTCGTTCTAGTCGTCAACCAAATCCACCTCCAAATCCTCCTTCTATTCCAATTTCTAATCCCAATCCCACTGATCCTAACTTGACTATCCAAAATTCGTGTTTCAATCATCCTGGGTCTAGAAATCACCGATATTGGTATTATCAATATTTCGATTCTTACAAAATCCGGGAAGAACGTATTCCTTCTCGACAAGCTATGTTAGCTATCGATTTTAAATATCTTCGCATTTTACAAGAATGGAAATTTGATAAACTATTTGATCTTGAACCCATTGTTTACCATCAACTTGTTCGTATATTCTACTCTAATGCCGTATGTGTTAAAAAATCAAGCTGAAACCGAAACCATAGGAATTCGTTCCTACCTTCTAGGACAATTCTTATATATTGATCCGGCATATATAGCCAATACATTTGGATTAGATAATGATGGTATTTCGAATGAAAAACAAATTTTAGGTTCTCGTTACAAAAGAAGGGATAGTGCGAGTGTCTTAGACCTACATGAGCGTTTTCTTCATCTAATGATTTCTTGGTGGTTTCGACCATCCGGAGGTCGTTATTCTACTCTTAGAGCTTTGGATCTTTGGTGGTTACATTGTTTTGAAAACCGTATTAAAATTAACCTACCACAGATTATTTTTGCTGAAATTGTTGAAACCGTAAATCTTGTTCCTAACAAGAAACACTGTTCATCTCTAGTTTACGGTTGCTTTTTGAGTAATCTGTTTTCCAAAGCTGGGCTTAGAGTTGGTCTAGATGCCGTTTTTCCTCTTAAGAAACAAATAAATCTTCTTTCCTTAACGAGAGCGGGATGGGTAAAGGACAAAGAAACCGGTGAATGGGTTCGTTCTTCTACTCCGGGAGCTAGTTCTTCACAAGCTCCACCCGAAGCTGATGAAGATCCCGAGTTTGAACAATTAATGAGGGATATTGATGAAGCTGAAGAAGAACCTGAACAACCTGAAGAGCAGCCCGAGGAGCAAGCACAACAAACGCATCAAATGCCTCCATATTTTCAATCCTTTATGGAGACATTCGATTTCCGATACGCTACCATGGACTCGCGCTTTCCTCTATAGAGTCTCATTTATCCACAATGGGAGCTCAACAATTAGAGATTCTTCGGGAGATGCGTGCAAACAATGAATCAACCAACGCTCGTATCAATGAACTCACACACGAGATGGCCGCTATGCGAGCCCGTTTTCCTCCTACCGATCCGGATGCTTGATTTTATGTTTAGCTTTAAAACTTTGAACAAAATGAATATTGTTTCAACATTTTGATTTGTTTGATTTTGTGGATTGTTGGATTTTGGATATATGAATGGTGTGAACTTATATGTTTGGTGTGTTTTATTCATTTTTTGCATCATTTACATTATCATTAGCAATATGACCAATTTTGCCATATCACATTATTTATGAATATTGATTTATGAAACTAATGGCTAACCTCTCTTTTGATTGTGATCTTAGCAGCTTAAGCTTATAATTAATAAATCAATTGGCTAAATGATTTTCAAAACCTTGTTTTACAATGTCTTTTTGATTTAACAAAAAGGGGGAGAAGAATAAGTGTTAAATGTTTTACATGATAAATTGAAGAAGTGTTAAAGTAAGGGAGAGTAATTTCAAAACTTGGGGAGTAATTTCAAAACTTGATTTCAAAAATCTTAAAATTACTAAAATGTTTTGTTATATCAAAAAGGGGGAGATTGTTGAAACATTTTAATATTTCGATATAACAAATTAAGTTAAATGGATTTTAAGATTTTCCAAATGATTTTCTAAGTATATTCGATATAACTATTCGAATAATCAAAACATTACTCCAAATATTTCAAAAATCATTTTTGATCCTTACTTAAGTGTAAAATTAAGTTTTAATCATAAAACAATTTCAAAATAATTTTACAAAGTATTTCGAACCAATTCAAAGCCAAAAATTCCAAATTGCTCAGAGGGAACCGATTCCCCCCCATAGGAGGAACCGATTCCCCCCTGAATGGTTTGGCTCCGAGATTTCCAGAATGCTCGGAGGGAACCGATTCCCCCAAAAAGGGTACCGATTCCCCCCTGTTCAACGGTCGAAATATTTGAATTTTACACTTAGGGAACCGATTCCCTATGAGAGGGAACCGATTCCCCCCACGCTCCAAGCTGTTTTATTAAATGTTTTCACACTAAAACGGCTATAATATCTTCTCTAATTATCCCCAACGTTCAGAAGTGATCCAAGGTGTATTTAAGCAAGCTTAGAAGCCATTGATCAAGAACAAGAAACATCAAGCAACTAGAATCAAGAGAGAATCAAAGAGAAAGCATCAAACCTCAAGTTTGAGCATTTCAAGCCTATTTTCATTCAATATTCTTTTTGCTTTCAAGAACACTTTTTGTGCTCAATTGTATTCATCTTTGAGTGTTCTTTTCTTTATTCTAGAATTGTGCAAACATCTTACCTTGTGAGGTTTTCTTGTAAGTTTGCAAATTTGTAATCTTCTCTTTGAGAAAATAGTGTTCTCAAGAGTTGGGGTATACTCTTGAGGGAATTGTAAGGTTATCTCTTTGGCCTCAAAAGAAAGAACAAATTAGTGAATTTGTTGGAAAATCCTTAGTGTGGATAGCTAAGGTAGTGGACGTAGACTTTGTTTGAGAAAGTCGAACCACTGTAAATCGTTGTGCAAATACTTTCAATTCTCTGCAAAAGCTTCCACAAAAATTTTTATTGCCAATTCACCCCCCTCTTGGCCAATTTCGTCATTCGATTAACTCAACACTGGGGTTATCATTGCCAGCTAGGCTGACCTGAGTTTTCATCCATTTGGTTTTATCACGCGCTTTTCATCTACAATAACAAGAATTCCATGAACCTCCTTCTGTACATGGATCATATAGTTGATGTGTTTCTACTTCCTATAATGCTCATTATAGAAGAAAACGTGATCAGTATCACACTGGCCCTTGCCCGAGATGATATCAAGATCAGTTAGTATCTCTTATTCAATTCAACGTTAACATATTTTGTGAATTTGACCAACTTTTTGGTCATGAAACACGTCAACATCTCAATTGTATTCCCATTGAGTTTTATTCTCAAGTGGTCTTGTGACATCATACAAAAAGTTCTGAATGCTATGAAAAGAGCTTCACTGATGAGAAATCTGGGCAGAAGCCACAAGAAAAGATAAATGTGTTGTCAAATGTTTACGAAACATCTGTGCAGAAGCCATAGCTGGATGAATGTGTTGCCAAATATTTTATGAACCAGTTATTCTAGTGTTGAACCAATGTTGCAACTATATGGTATTTCCATTTATAGATCTAAGATAAAGTTTGTCTTCTTCAACCTCAAGGTTAGAAATGAGATATGATAAAGATTTCTTTCCACATAAGGGAAGCAGAAATTTTAACAACAAGAAACTAGTGGATCCAACTAAGGTTGAATGACAGGTTGTTGTTAAGCATCTCGACATGATATGGTCCAAGTTGCCTTGTTCGATATCCAATTAGATGTGGAGACATGAAAGGAATTAGGATAAATCCTCTTTATGATGTGTTTCCAGAGTCAAATCAGAACAGACGCTGATCTCCTAATTAATCTCTGATGCGTCAGGCATATCTACATCTACATTCTTAAAAGATAATAGATTTTCTCTTCAAAGATGATAGATTTCTTCAAAGATGAAAGCCTTATTGGATTTCTACACAAGTCCAGACGAAGAAAGTCGATGTTATCAAGACAAAAGTGGGGCATCAAGGTCATAATTCTGACTACGGCAAGAGTTCTATAAAGGAAACATTTCTTCTGAGATTTTAATGAAACAAAGAAGACACAAAGATACCAGTTGATCAAATGGTTCTTCAGAAATATAGCATAAGTTGCTACACCGATATCCAAAGGTAACCCTGGCAATAAAATATCAAGTGAAGGAAAACCAAGTCCACTACTTTGAAGTCAAATGAAGATTGCATCAACATTCATGCATTCATAAGAACATCATTTGCATAATAGATAATGCATTACATTGATACATCTGATTGCATCCAAACATAAGGTTTTTTTTTCAGATTTTTATATGAAAAAGAAGATTCATGACGCAAAATACCTTACAAGAAGAAGGTAGAATTCAAAACCTCAAATACTGGAATCACGCAAATATCTGAAGAATAGATGGACACAATTCATAGAAGAAACATTATTTTGAGATTGTGTCATGTTACCCAATCAACAAGTTATTTTAATGAGAAAACGTTTTCCAAAGTTTCTCATTTAATCTTTTCTAAAAAATTATTGAAAAGTAAGAAAATGATTTCCATAGTTTTTTACTTAGTAAACTATTTCCAACATCCATAAGACCTGCAATGAAGGATGTTTAAAAAAAAAGCCTTCGGGAGCTTTTTGATATTTTCAAAACCTTCGGGTCATCTGTAAGCCCTTCAGTGCATGATGCTTTCAAAACCTTCGGGTCATCCATAAGACCTGCAGTGCAGGATGTTTTCAAAAAAGCCTTCGGGAGATTTTTGATATTTTCAAAACCTTCGGGTCATCTGTAAGCCCTTCAGTGCATGATGCTTTCAAAACCTTCGGGTCATCCATAAGACATGCAGTGCAGTATGTTTTCAAAAAAAAAGCATTCGGGAGGTTTTTGATATTTTCAAAACCTACAGGTCATTTGTAAGCCCTTCAGTGCATGATGTTTTCAAAACCTTCGGGTCATCTGTAAGACCTATAGTGCAAGATGATAGGACTTCTGGACAGAATGTTTTCAACATTTCTATCATACTCAAAAGAAGTCAAATGAAAAATTATTTTTTTTCCGTCTTTGCTCTATTCTTGTTAACACAAAAATGAGCAAAGAGGGGCAGTTGTAAACACTAATTTTTTATTTTACTTAAATTATTATTTTTAAAATTAATATTATTATTATTGATACAAAACCCATAACCCATTTACAAAACCCGAACCACAGCCCAGTTACAATTTCAGACCAAACTTGTGCATGCCCAAGTGGAGACCCAACCCGGATAGAAAGGAAACCCTAGGGTTTCTAACCCTAACCCAGCCGCCAGTTACTCATCACCGTTGGATCTGGAGAGATCCAACGACCACCAATAAGCCAGATAAAACCCTAGGGCATGACACCCTTGGGCCACGTCCCAGCCGCCGCTTCAAGAGTTCCAGCGAGTTCCAGCCACCCCATGTTCACACTGCCGACGCTCCCACTGTCAGGTGACCCAACCCGCTTCAGCTACGACGCCGCCGCCTCGCCAGAATGCTCCAGAAGACCCATATGGCTACCCACGTTGAAGATCTATGGTGATTCACCGCCATAGCTTGGTGACTCACCGAAGACCGCTCCATTACCCAATCCGATGAATGTCTCATTGAAGCTATAAAGCATCGGTTCACTTGCAAACAAGAAAGAAAAAAAGGCGAACAAGAACGGAGAGACCACGACAGAACCCAGCAAGACACCAAACAACAAGCAACCATTCGAAAAACAAAGAGAAGAAAGTGAAGAGACTTACCCTCGAAGAGCCCAAACGACGTCGGAACAGTCGATAACCGAAGGTAATCTTCGGTTTATTTTAGATCTAGAGCTATTAAGGGATTTTTAGGGGTAAATAAGGAAGTATTTGGTTTGAGGATCGAATAAGCTTTGATTTGGAGGATTTTGAAAATTTATGGCCACCACGTATGGTGGTCAGCGGTGGCAGCACGGTTGTCGGATTCTCTCTGTCGAGAGAATCTAGAGAGAAGGCAGAGAACTCTGATTCTCTCATTTAGAGAGAGAGAAGAAATGAGAAAATGGGATAGATGAAAGGATTTAGGGTCGGTTTTTGGGTCTAAATACCCCTCCCGAATGACGTCGTTTTGGGGAGGAGCCTGTGTGTAATTTGAGAAGGGTAAAACCTTTTCCGCAACCATTATATATTTGTTTATTTACAAGTTAATCACTTAAATAAACTTTAAATCCTTTTAATTTGGTTTTTAAATTTTGTTTAATTTATAATTTAGTCCCTTATATGCTTATATATATATATATTAGGTAAAATAACCTATTTAACCCCAATTATTTTAATAAATTTTATTTATATCCCGAAATTAATTAACATAGGTCAAATTACACTGTAAATACTTAGTTTTCATAATATTTTGAATTAGAGCATTTGATTTTATAATTTATATTTTAATCATTGTTATTTTAATTCTTTTCATTTTTGACCATTAATTTTAATATTTTTATAATTAAATTCTATAAAAGCATATTTTTGTTTAATTTAGTATATATATATATATATATATATATATATATATATATATTTCTTTTTAGTATATATATATATATATATATATATATATATATATATACATATATATATATATATATATATATATTTTAGGATAAGATATGACAATGATATGATTTTTTTTAAATCTAACCTTTTCGAAGATAGTAATATACTGACAGACAGATAATGATCATATTGACTTAGTGGTAGCATGACTGTCAATAAATTGATTGATAAATTTATATTATATGTATATAGGGTATAAAACTAAATTAATATAATGTTGTTACTATATGCACGTGATATGCATATTGTAAATAAACAATACTCATCATTTTGATAAAATCTTCAAAAGAGATTCCGTATTAATAAATTATTTTTTATTAGATTTTAGTGTTTAAGTTTTATTTTAGTACATGTTATATTTATATATATTTAATTTTGTTTTATTTAAATTATTTTCTTAGGAAAATTTATTATTTTTAATATTTATTTATTTTTTAAATATTAAGAAATGGCAGTCTTAAAGCAATTAGATGTCTTCTTCTGGTATTTTAAAAATAAATAAATATAAAAACCAATATATATATATATATTGTTTTATTTAAATTATTTTCTTAAATTATTATTTTTAATATTTATTTATTTTTCAAATATTAAGAAATGTCAGTCTTAAAGCAACTAGATGTTTTATTCTGATATTTTAAAAATAAATAAATATCCTACTTATAAAAATATATACTTCATTATTTTTAGGAAAATTATTATATTATTATTATTTATTTATTTATTTATTAATATTAAAGAAAGACAATCTTAAAGCAACTAGATGTTCTTTTCTGATATTTTAAATAAATAAATGTCATATTTACAAAAATCCTAAATATATTTATAAATACATATATAAATATATATAAATATATATATAATATTTTTTTCTTAGAAATATCATATTAAATTTGAAATAACACAATTGTAAATTAAATTCATGTTTGAATTCTTAAATTTTATTATTAAAGACAATTTATAATCAACATGTACCAATTTTGGGCAAGTCATCCCCGCATTCTGATAATGCATTTAGGTTGAACCTACGTGACCTTGATCCTGTCTTCAATGTATCAATTTCGACAATTTTGGGGCTGTCATCATATGCGTTGGTTTCCATTGATGCAAACAGTCTTTTGCTGTGAATTTCACTTCTTGGTTCATCAAATCTTTCCTGAAAACGGGAACCCCAAAAAAGAACATCAATATAACCAAATATTGAATGTCGGAAAACAGATCGACAAATGGTGCTTACAAAGGATTTCCGGTTCCTGCTTTCGAGACAATACGAATTCTCCTCGTTGAAGGAGCGACATATCCGCTGAGAACGGACGGATGTTTGTGCTCTTAGAAGAGCTTGCATGCTGTGAAGAGTTGCAATAGCCCTCTTTCTTACAATATAGCCTCTAACCAGAGCTTGTAACCGAACCAGCCCTTTCAAAGCCCTAAGTGCTTTACGAGACTGAAAGGACAAAAACCAAATTGGATCTCAACAAAAGTTACCAACTTCAATGCCTAGTTGAACAAATAAATGATGATACCCAGTCCAAGATGTTTAAATTCAAATTTCAGAATCTGCAGACCAAAAGCATAAAAACTTCAATTGAATTGATTTACGGACAACACTTCAGTTGGGTTCTACAAGTTGCAAGGCGGAATAAGAATTCTGGGCTTTAGTCAAACAAAAGTAGCACAAGTACCGTTACATTGAGCAAAGATACGACACCTATATTTTAATCTAAAACGTTTCTGTTTCATTGCCATTTTGAATCTATATTTTTCTTTATAATTCCATAATACAGACCAAAAGGTAAAGATACTTTAAAAAGAATGTATGATCCAATTACCAAAAAATTGCACTTACCAAATAGCCTCTAAACATAGTTTGAATTTTCATAGCCGCCCACCTTTCCCTCCCTCCGCCGAATGAAGCGGCTCTCCTGTTACTGGTTAGCTTCACCACCGCCATTGCCGCTTTTGCTGCCGCTACGGCGGCATCCGCTGCAGCTGCAGTGGCTGCTGCCACCGCAATTGCATGCTTGCTTTGATCTTTCTCAGTTTCGGCAACGTAGGATCTCAGCCAAGCACCAGCGTCTGTACTTGTAGAAACATTCCTTGGACTCGGAGGAATTTCATCAACACCCTTGCTTGACTTGGCAAAATTCAACCTTTTCTTCTCTTTTTTATCGTATAAAGCAGATGAATAGGACGAATTTTGGTCTTTATTATCCTTTTCTTTCTCCCTTTTCGTGCCTAATAACCCCTTCAGCCACCTTGCAGCTTTGCCCATCTCTTAAAGATCGAAACCAGTGCAAGAAAAAATAGAACCAACAAAAAAGTATTCCAAAGGAGAGAAACAAATCAGGATGAGTTAGTTAAAGAGGAAAAAAAACAATAGAAGCTGCATTCTTTTTCTGTCTCTTTCCCTAGAATATGAAGCGAGAAAACATGAGAATTAACAAGCACTGATGAATATTTTTTTAGCAATAAAAAACAAGTAAGAAAGCCTTCAAAACAACTCTTTGGTCTGTAAATAGTCCAAAACAACATACATATAAAGGCTGAAACTTCTCTCCTGGTAGGTGAAGAAGAAAGATCCTTCAGTTTCCTTATCTTCTTTTGTATAATGATTTGTGGCTCAGTATCTCTCTGCTGTCATTGATTCTGCACAATATCTTTCTCTTCTCTCGGTTCAAACAAAGTATGATGAATATTTTTAAGATTGAATCTCCATAGATATAGGCTGAGATTATGTTTATAATACATTTAATGTATTATTTTTAAAATTTAATAAATTTTATATTAAATATAATTATTGTAGAAAAAATAACCTACCGATCCTTGTGGTAAAATTCAATTAAACTTAATTTATATATTTTTATATTATATATTAAATATATAAATGGCAGCTAGGCCAGTAAATAAGAAAGAATGTATCATATATCTTTATATAATTAAAAAGTTAAGACTAATTTAATTTAGTTATTTAATTTTGAATGATTCTTCGGGATACAAATGAAATCAAATTAATTGTTTCCTTATGGTTTAGGATGATAAAAAGAAGCTGGTAAGGTTTAATCAGCTTTTGAATTTTGAATGGAGATCTAAATCTAAATGCTTATGTTGCCAGTTTATTCTGTGTATTAAATATTAATTATCTGATATCTAGTTCTTTTTCTGGTTTCCATTTTACTAAAATTATATATTACTTTATACAATAAATTATAGCATATGAGTAATATTAGTATTTATCAAACTATTTTGCTTAAATTTTGAATGAATCCGTTTTATACATGAAAGTTTCTACTTGAATTGACGCTATACATTAATTCGATATTAATTTAATTAAAAAATGTTAAATGTTCTCTTTGTTAGTGATAATTATTATTATTATTAAAATACTTTTATTTTTTTACATAATTTTATATAACCACAAAATAAAATAATTAAAAATTATTAAATCAATCAAATATAGATAATGGCATATTCAAAAGTATTTTTTTACGGTGGACATATGTATATTAACAACATAAAAAAATTATATGGGGTGAATACAAATAAAATTTCATGATGGACACGACCAATTCTTGTTTTTTCATACTATGCCATTTGTTTTTGTTTTTCTGAGATTTTTTTTAATTCCGAATAAGAATCTTTGTTCTTGTAATACAATTTTTTCTACTCTCGTGGCACGCATTTTCTCTACTCTTATAACACATTCCTTGTGCATTGGTACGTTTTTGCATATCTCTTACAGTCTTTTTAGTGTTCGCACAAAGATCATTGTGACATTTATTTTTTTATTAGTTTGTTGGTGGTCGCATATAGTCAGATCCTCTTTTTGGTAAAAGTTTGTTTGCTAATATAATCAGAGTTGTATGGCAAAATAACTTGTCAGATAGTTTGGAACGCTCAATACTCCTTTATCACTTCGTCAAACGTCTCTTTCGATAGAGGTAGATAATTTTTATGAAGGTTACTAGATTTTTTTGATATTGATCATCATTCTCAAGGGAATATTTGAGTTTTCTTCGTATCTTTAGGTTTAATATTTTTGTTTTTTTATGAGATTTTTATGACTATTGTCTTCATTTTTCTCACTCTATGCTTGGGTGTGTTGTAATTCTAATTCATTCTATTATTTTTATTAATAAAAATCAGTTACCATTATTCGAAAAAAATTGAAAGTACACAAGTGTTTATCCTTAATGTTACGGAAGACGGCTATCGAATAAAGCAAAATCACAACTGATAATTTGAGAAAATAAAAATGAAGATAAAAGAGACAAAAAATTTACGTGGAAAACCCCTAAATAATATAGGGTAAAAACCACGGGCAACGGTAGAAGAATTTCACTATGAGAAAATAGGAATTACAACTTCTCTCAATCTACCAAGGAAAAAACAATTATAGTTCTCTCTTGATAAAAATGAGAAAACAACTCTCAAGAAACTCTCTAAATGCTCTCTGTTAAAAGACAGTATGCAATATTTCCTTCTATAACATAATCTGAGTGTTAATTGGGACGTCTTCTCACACGATCTGATTGACGAGTTATTGGAACTTCAGAACTCTATGGTTCTTGTTCATCATGTGCTGGTTCTGCTTCAGAAGAATCTCCTTGTTCAAACTCATTTTCCACATGTATCTGTGTAGTCTCTGACTTTTCAGCGCTACCATCGTCTTCTTTTATTTGTAGCTTATCTTATACAAAGATAACATCCCTGCTAATGAACACTTTGCGGGCAGTGGGATCCCACAAGCGATACCCCTTTACTCCATTAGCATACCCCAAGAATTTGTATTTCCTAGATTTTGGATCTTAATTTGAAATTTCTTAGGCGTTGTACACCACGTACACAATACTTCCAAACACATTGAGGTTTAAATAATCAGCTGGTTTACCAGTCCACATCTCCATTGGTGTCTTCAGCTCTATTGCAATTGATGGAGCTCGATTCACCAAATAACAGGCGGTATTGACTGCTTCTGCCCAGAATGATTTTTCTAGGACTACATTCCTCAACATTTATCTTGTTCTTTCTAACAAGGTTCTGTTCATCCGCTCTGCCACTCCATTTTGTTGAGGAGTGTTTGCCATTGTGAATTATCTTTTGATGCCTTCTTTCATGCAAAAGTCATCAAATTCTTCACTTGTGTATTCTCCTCCATTATCTGTTCTGAAACACTTGATCTTATTTTCATAATCAAGTTCCACACGCGCTTTGAAGTTTTTGAAAGTGGAAAACACATCTGACTTCTTCTTAATAGGGTACACCCAACATCTCCTGGAGTAGTCATCAATAAATGAGACAAAGTATTTTGCTCCGCCTAGGGATGTAACTGGTGATTGCCATACATCAGAGTGAACCAATTCTAGAACACTTTTGGCTCTAGAATTTGACGTGTTGAATTTCAACCAGTGATGCTTACTTGTTATGCAATGCTCACACAAAGGAAGTGATACCTTTGTTAAGCCTGGAAGTAGCTTTTTCTCCACAAGGACTTTCATTCCTTGTTCTGACATGTGTCCAAGTTTCTGATGCCATAGCATTTCAGAATCTGAACTACATGAGGCAACAGAGGCTTCTGCTTCTACCAAAGTTTCTCTCTTCAGCATGTACAAGTTTGCAGCTATCTTTTTGCCTTTCAGCACCACAAGCGCTCCACAGAACATCTTCATGATTCATTTCTATGTTTCAATCTTACTTGCATTATTATCCAACAATCCGTAGGATAATAAATTTTTCTTTAGGCCTTTCACATGCCGCACATCTCGAACAACTTTAATTTTTCCATCATACATCTTCAATTTGATGGTTCTCACGCCAATGATCTCTAAGGCATGATCATTGCAACTATACACAGATCCTCCTGAGACAGGTTCATAATGATGGAACTATACTCTTCTTGAGGTCATGTGATATGTTGCTCCCGAATCAATGAGTCAGATGTTTGCATATCTCTTTCTACCTTCTACGGTGGTTGACGCTTCACAGCATAGAGCATTTCCATTATCTGAAGTGTTTGCAGTATTGCCTTGTGGATTGGAGTTTTTATTTAGACTCCAACAATCCTTCTTCAAGTGACCATTCTTTCCACAGTTATAGCACTTTAAATTCTTCTTGCTTCTCGACTTCGATCTACCATGTTTATAACTACTACTTTGGTCACGTTCTGTTAATCTCCCTCTCATCGTTGTCAACACTTCTGCTTGTTGCAGATTTACTTGTCTGTCTTCCTTGTTCTTGCACCGATTGTCTTCTTGTAGAACAGCAGCTGCAACGTCATCGAAGACTAGACTGGTGACATTACTGTTTGTCAAGTTGATGTTGAGTTGATCATACGAACCCGGTAGACTTTGAAGTAGAAGTTCAGCACGTTCTTATTCTACTATTTTATAGCTTAAGGATGTAAGCTGAGAAAATAAAGTGTTCGGTGTGTTTAAGTGCTCCGTCACTGAAGTAGATTCTGACATCCGAAGAGTGTACAATTTCCTCTTAAGGAAAATTTTATTGTGCAACGATGTGGACTCGTACAATTTGGTGAGATGATCCCATATCTCCTTAGTTGTCTTCTTCTCCTCGATGCTTGACAATACTTCATCTGCTAATGCTAGATGAAAGTTTGCCATATTATTTCCATCCATTTCGATCCATTTGTTTTCATCTGTGAAATCTATCGGCCTTTCACTGATAGCTGCTAGACAACCGTCTTTCCTCAGGATGGCCTTCATCTTCAATTTCCACAATGAGAAATTTCTCCCATTGAATTTTTCAATATCAAATTTCGTTGCCATAACTTCTTTTACGGATAGCTCCCACTATTTCACTATCGTGAATAGTTCTCTGGAACCTTCAAAGAATGAGTAATAAATTCTTATTTTCTTATGTTGGAGGATCCACCTTTTGGTGGCAACCACAAAGACAATAAGCAGATATTACACACTCTAATTTAGCTCTGATACCAATTGTTGCGGAAGACAGCTATCGAATAAAGCAAAATCATAACTGATAATTTGAGAAAATAAAAATGAAGATAAAAGAGACAAAATTTACGTGGAAAACCCCTAAATAATGTAAGGTAAAAACCACGGGCAACGGTAGAAGAATTTCACTATGAGAAAATAGGAATTACAACTTCTCTCAATCTACCAAGGAGAAAACAATGATAATTCTCTCTTGATAAAAAGGAGAAAACAGCTCTCAAGAAACTCTCTAAATTCTCTCTAGTATTGGAAGAAAGCTAGAATGCTTTGGGATGGTTTTGAAGCTAAATGAGCTAGGGTATTTATAGTAGAAGCTTTAAAGACTAATCTTGAAAATACCATAAACTACAATGACTAAATGTGAGATTTTTCCATATCACTTTTCAACCATTATTAGTGCCAACTATGAATCATTATTGTTGCCAACTTACAATGCATTATGAACCATTATTATGCATTATACAACTATTATTAGTTGTATGACAACTAATAATTTTTCATGACAACTAATACCTAAATCCATCAATAAATATAAATATCTAAATTAAAAAAAAATAAGTTATCATTATAAAACATATATTAAAATAAAATAAAATTAATAAAAATATATTTTTACGTAAATATATTCATTTAATCTCAGCGAAAAGAATGTAACCAGAACATGCAACATTAGCATTAATTGATTGTTATCTCGACGAAGGTAGCCTGGGCGTGTAATATTTCTACATATATAATAATACACAATTTTTTTTTTGAGAAAATCGCCTCAGTGACCAAAAAAAAGTTATAATATACGATTTTAACCAACTTTTTTTGGATTTGCCAAAATGACCAACAAAATCGCAACGCGAAATAAAAATCGCAACGCGATCCCCAGAATCGCAAATCAGTTTCCAAAATCGCAACGCGAATATGAAAATCGCAACGCGAACACATAAATCGCAACTCGTATCCGTAAATCGCAACGTGTATCCGTAAATCGCAACGCGTATGGGTAAATCGCAATGCGTATCCGTATATCGCAACGCGTATCCGTAAATCGCAACGATAATCCGTAAATCGCAACGAGAATCTGTAAATCGCAACGATAATCCGTAAATCGCAACGAGAATCTGTAAATCACAACACTGAAATTTTGGGTATATAACACTGAAATCATAAACTAAATCCCTAAATCGCAACTCATTCCATCTCCATCTATCACTCTCTCCGGCGACATCCGTTTCTATATCCAACGACATCCTTCCCAATCCGGCAACAGGTTTTAGTTTCGCAGCTCGTCTGTTTAGTAAATTAATTTACAACCATGAAATCATCTAATGTTGATCATGTTTGGATAGATTTGTGTTTTGGAGGGTCATGGGATAATGTTCATGGTGTTTTACAATATATGCCTTTACCCATGAATCTTCAACTAAAATTGTCTTTACAAAAGTTAACTTATGAAACTCTAATGCTACGTGTTTCAAATAAATTGAATTTAGAGCCCCTAAGTGGATTTAGGCTATCTTATCAGAGAAATGGTAAAGTTTATTTGTTAACCGACAATGAAGATGTTGAACGATTCATTGCTTACATTAGGGTTTCACAAGATGATGTTACATTGTATGTTGTTGAACCTAGAAGTAGTATTGTTGGGTCAGTAGCGGGTAGTAATCAACTAAGTTTTTCTCAAAACCCACAACCTTTCTCTAATCCAAATCCCAATCAACTTTCAGCACCAAATTCCGGTTTTCGTATTGACCAGTTAGACGATGATGAGCCAACAGAAAAATTGTGAGTACTAGTCAGTATTCGAAATTTGGTCTTGGTCAATATCCAGACTTTGATATTGGTCAGTACACGGATTTTGATGATGTTTCAGAAGAAGAAACAGACCCTGCGTGTAATGATTTTGATATTGGTCAATACCCGAATTTTGATGATGAAACAGTCGTTGCCGAAGAAGATATTGTTGATGATATGAGGAGGAAGTTACGACTGTGAATGAACATGTTGAACATCCATTCTGTAATTCATATAATCCTGAAGAAGAAAAAGAAGAAGAAAAAGTCCCCGAAGAAAAGAAAATGCCACGGGCGTATAACTGGAATATGCCAGAATTACTTCAGATACCGGAAGAAGAGTTGGTAAAGAAAGCAGTTGATTGTTACACAAAAGTTATTCGTATCAAGAAAGATGATTGTTTTGATACAAAGGAAGACTTGAAGATAGCTTTGTATACGAAATGTGTGGAAGATGGCTATCAACTAAAAGTTAACAAATCAAGCAAAGATCGTTTCGAAACAAGGTGTATGATTGACAAAAACTGTACGTGGCGTATGATTGCAAAGAGAATAAAAGATTGCAAAATGTTTCAAGTTAGGACTTTTATTGATAAACATACATGTTCAAGAACCCAAGTTTTTCCTCACCATAGACAGGCAAACAAAAAGGTGTTGGGTGGTTTTCTGGCTGAGTTAATGTTTTTGAATGGCAGGGTATATCGGGGACATGAAATTATGACTGACATGAATGCTCGGTTCAAGATTAGTATATCATATTCTCAAGCTTGGAGAGCCAAATGTTATGCCTTGGAATTGTTGAGGGGGTCGCCAGAAGCATCGTTTGCCCAACTGCCGGCTTATTGTCACAATTTAAAGCTGAAAAATCCTGGGTCGGTAACTCATATCAAAACAGATAGAGATGGACGCTTTGAGTTGCTGTTTATCGCCATTGGTGCTACGGTTAGTAAATCAATATAATTTTGTTGACTCATTTTTGTTAGTTACATGCATTTCACATTTAAATGATTATATTTCTTGTGTATATTATTTTGTAGATTCGTTCGTTTATTACTTGCATGCGCCCAGTTATTATAGTTGACGGAGCACATTTGAAAGGTCGATACCTTGGAGTAAACTTATTAGCAGTAGCCATGGATGCTAACAATGGGATATTGCCAATAGCTTACGGGGTTGGCAAATCTGAAACCTCTGATTCATGGACATGGTTTATGGGGCATCTTAGGGATTGCATAGGTCCTATTAGCAATCTGACAATCATATCCGATAGGGCAAACTCAATTGACAACGCTGTTAGAAGGTGTTTCCCAGATGCTTTTCATGGACTTTGTGGTGTTCATTTGTATAGAAATCTAAAATCAAGGTCTGCTGGTATAAAAAAGCACAAATGGACATACTGGAAGGCTGTAAAAGCTTATCGGGAAGTGGATTTCAATAAGCATATAATTGTTTAAGACGTGTTTTGCCTCAGTGTGCTCAAACACTAGAAGATGTCGGGTTTGAAAGATGGTCAAGAGTACATCAACTTGGAGCAAGATATGGTTTCATGACGTCTAATAGTGCAGAATCAATCAACGCTCTAAGTCGTCATTCCCGGAAATTACCCATTACTATGTTAATGGAGTTTTTTCGAGCCTCTATTCAACAGTGGTACTACAAGAAAAGAAACCATGCAGGTATTATTTCTTTGAATTCGTAACTTATCATATTTATATATTTTACTAAGTATTGTTTATTTAAATTTACAGGAACATTGGAACATCGTGTTACACCATGGACTGAAAAAAAGATAACGAAACGTGTTGTGAAGTCAACGTCATGGAGAGTTGAACCATGTTCAAACACTTTGTTTCAAGTACTGGATAATAACTTAAATGGGCTAGTCGATCTAAATGCAAAGACGTGTAGTTGTATGAAATGGCAAACATCTAGTTATCCGTGTGGCCATGTTATAAAAGTTGCTCTTCATTTAAACCAAGATGATTCAAGCGCATACGCTATGGATTGCTACACTACAGAAGTTTATCGACAGACTTATGCCGAGATTGTCTACCCTATTCCACATCCTTCTGAGTGGGACATACCAGATGACTTACAAACAGTTTTGCCACCAGCCATGGACAGAAGGCTACCTGGCCGACCAAAAAGTCACGATCGTATACCGTCTAAGGGTGAAGAGAAGAAGAGATCGACATGTAGTCGGTGCAAGGAAAGTGGTCATACAAGGTTGACATGTGGATCACCAGTGCCATCAAAATCATCTTTTCCTCTACCAAAATATGGATCCTCATCAAAATCCAAAGCTCATATGGTGTCAAGCAAAAGGCAATCATCTTTAAAATCCCAATCACAATTGGCTTCACCTTTTGGGACTGTTAACTTAGGTGATTTTTAAATGCAAACGTTGTATTATGTGGATTTTATGTGTGAACTTTTAACATTTTCAGTTGAATTAATGACTCAGGCCAACCATTTTGACTTAACCAACTCTTGTTATTCAGTTGTTATCACTATTAGGCATGCATTTGACTATCGCAACACGAAAATTACAATCGCAACGCGAAATGAAAATCCCAACATGAAAATCGCAATGCGGAAATGAAAATCGCAACGAGAGAATCGCAATGCGAAATGAAAATCGCAATGCGAAATGAAAATCGCAATGCGAAATGAAAATCGCAACGAGAGAATCGCAATGCGAAATGAAAATCGCAATGCGAAATGAAAATTGCAACGAGAGAATCGCAATGCGAAATGAAAATCGCAATGCGAAATGAAAATCGCAAAGAGAGAATCGCAATGCGAAATGAAAATCGCAACGAGAGAATCGCAATGCGAAATTATAAACGCATTGCGATTCTCTCGTTGCGATTTTCATTTCCGCATTGCGATTTTCATTTCGTATTACGATTCTCTCGTTGCGATTTTCATTTCGCATTGCGATTTTCATTTCGCATTGCGATAGTCATTTTTGCCTTCAACATAATGCAGATTGAAATCAACAAAATCAACCATTACATTTCAATCAATTAAACAAGCACAAATAAGAATTATGTTCGCTTCAATTACACAAATCAACTTTTACAAATCATCTTTTACAATCAATTAAACAATCAAAAATAAGCAATAATTCTTATTTCCGATCATCTACTATTGAATCAACTTTTACAAATCAATTAAACAATCAAAAAACAATCAATTAAACTATTGAATCAACTTTTGCAGCCATACATCATTTCACGCAGTTCACTTCTGAGATTAACCTGCAGAAACCAAACATTTGCTCAAACAACACTTTCTACACATCTAAAACCTACAAACAGCAAATTATTGAATTCTAGGTACTTAACCAAACATTTTCAAACCAAAAGTATATAAAATTACCAATTGTTTATGGACATTTTTATAACGCGGATGCAGGTAGGCAGCGTCTCGTATATATCGATTTAGCCATATAATGCCGAAACCACAAGCCTACTGCAGCTCTATCTCTATCGGTGGGAGGTAGATACTTGATGCTTCCCGTCGTCAAACGCTCCAACGCCAAGCATACGAGAGGACCACAATCTCCTCTGGCTCCGCTCGTTTGTTGTGGCGCGGTCTCGTCTCTAATAACTGTAATATTTAGCTTCTTTGGCTTCTTGTTTCCAGAACGAGTCCAATAATTGATCGCATCCAAGAATTTAGCCAAATGAGAGCTCCATCCCTTAATAACATCTCTTAAATCAGCCAATGATATGTAATTTATCATGCTGTCATACACTATTGTCTTAAGGGATGGGAGCTGAAGCTCGACGAGAATCCAATGTTTACGTTCCAAAACAGGGATAAACACCTGCAATCATAAGTAATAATTCATTCATTTGCGCACTTATTTCATAAAACCTTTAAACTCAATCTAAAATAAATACTAACCTTATCGACCTCCCACCATGCAGGATAAATTTTAGCTTGTCCATTGCCCAAATCAAATGATTCATCTCGTGCATTCTTCAAGTGAACGACGTGAAAAGACGTCGGCATAATTGTATATCGTATATTTTTATTTTTCTTAAGTTTTCTTATTATTAGAAGACGTGTCACCCACGCATCGATATGCTGTTTTACAAAAAAAGATATATATTAGTGACTTACATAAATTTAAAAAAAAAATTAATCAAATTGAAATATAAGAAAAATATAAGACTTACCCCCCCATCGAAATAGCCATTGTCTTCGACCCCTAATAATACGCCCCACCAAGACCGATCAAGCAACAAATAGATATCATCGGTGAGCTTGCATATGTTAGTGAAACACCCCTGGCTCTGCTCATGTAGATAAAAATCAACAGCGGTCTTAGCCCAAAGGGTGTTATCCAGAATTGTGTCCGGTAGTTGTTCCCTCTCCTCTTCAGATACCGGTATGGTACTGGCCGGTAACTCATACGAGAGCCAACTTGAATCCATCATATCCGGCACGTCAGAGGGTTTCTCAAGAAGCCTACATATGATGCCATGTGAATCGGGCTCTTGAATGGTGGGAGGGACCTCTTCAATGATGACAGTGGCCTCTTGAACGGTGGGAGGGGACTCTCGAGGAATGATAGGGGGGGCCTCTTCAACGATAGGAGTGGACTCTTGAGGATGACAGGCGAGTCGGGCTTCTTCTTGCGGTGTCTTCGCACTATTGGGGTGTACGGAGACTTAATAGCACGTGCACGCTGTCTGATGCGTGAACTCCGTCGTGCAAGCATAACCCGACGTAAAGCATCCACTCTATCGGGCCGCTAAATAATTAAATACAAAAATCAGTAAATAAACAGACATGATATTTAAACAGTGAAAACAAAGACAAATATGTTTCAAACTTGCATTGTATTCACCCAAGTCATTATTCTATCATAGTTCACAAAATGCATCAGATAACAAAGAAAAATATGTTTCAAACTAATACCCTGAAGTTAGTATTTGTCTTTGTTTTGTCTATTGGTTGAAGTAATGCAATCCATTCAAGTTTCAATTTGCAGAAGAAGAAATAGTTTACTTTCGCAACACGAAACTAAAATCGCAACGCGAAACCAAAATCGCAACGCGAAATGAAAATCGCAACGACAGAATCGCAATGCGAAATGAAAATCGCAACGAAAGAATCGCAACGCGAAATGAAAATCGCAATGCGATTTTGGTTTCGCGTTGCGATCTTGTCGTTGCGATTTTGGTTTCGCGTTGCGATTCTGTCGTTGCGATTTTTATTTCGCGTTGCGATTTTGGTTTCGCGTTGCGATTTTAAGTTTCGTGTTGCGAAAGTAAACTATTTCTTCTTCTGTAAATTGAAACTTGAATGGATTGCATTACTTCAACCAAAAGACAAAACAAAGACAAATACTATTTCACAGTGTTAAAGAATACACAGTTTAGCAGAATTGGCAGCAACCGAACAAATTTACTTTCAACCAAAAGACAAAACAAAGACAAATACTATTTCACAGTGTTAAAGAATACACAGTTTAGCAGAATTGGCAGCAACCGAACAAATTTACTTTCAACCAAAAGACAAAACAAAGACAAATACTATTTCACAGTGTTAAAGAATACACAGTTTAGCAGAATTGGCAGCAACCGAACAAATTTACTTTCAACCAAAAGACAAAACAAAGACAAATACTATTTCACAGTGTTAAAGAATACACAGTTTAGCAGAATTGGCAGCAACCGAACAAATTTACTTTCAACCAAAAGACAAAACAAAGACAAATACTATTTCACAGTGTTAAAGAATACACAGTTTAGCAGAATTGGCAGCAACCGAACAAATTTACTTTCAACCAAAAGACAAAACAAAGACAAATACTATTTCACAGTGTTAAAGAATACACAGTTTAGCAGAATTGGCAGCAACCGAACAAATTTACTTTCAACCAAAAGACAAAACAAAGACAAATACTATTTCACAGTGTTAAAGAATACACAGTTTAGCAGAATTGGCAGCAACCGAACAAATTTACTTTCAACCAAAAGACAAAACAAAGACAAATACTATTTCACAGTGTTAAAGAATACACAGTTTAGCAGAATTGGCAGCAACCGAATAAATTTACTAAGCAATCTAAGTGAAATGGCTAATCTAAGTGAAATTACGAGTAAATTTATCATTAAGTTAAATATGGAAAATCTTAAACTTACCTCATTGCGTAGAGTATGAACCTCATTCTGCAACGATACTATCATCTCACGTAGAGCGACAACCTCACCACGTAAAGTTGACACCTCCACACGCCATGCACCATCGTTATCGCGTAGAGTACCGATCTCCTCACGCAAGGCATTGACCTCATCACGTAACTCCCTTGACTCATCCCGTTGAGGTGGAGGTGGAGAACAGGGAGATAGGAGTCGTGGCATCTTTGCCGGTCGCCTATCATGAGGTGATGGTGGAGAAGAGGCTCGATGATGTGACGGGATAGGTGATGGCTCTCGTTCTAGAGGTGTATAGTCGGGTCGATCGGGTGATGGCTCTAGGTGAGGTGATGGCTCTCGAATTGGAGGAAGTGGATGATGCTCATCATCCGTGCCATCAAAAAAACTCTGACTAGCTTGCCACCAATCAGTGGCAAGCTCTTCCTCCGTGGGTATCAGTCTTTGTAATGGAATGTTGGCCTCCTAAAATATAAAAACTCAAACAAAGTTAAACGTCTACTATTAATAACTTGTTTATATATATGAAAGTATTTGTGTTAACTTACATTATTTATTGTCGCATATGGTATTAAGTCTTCCCAATCCAACAGAGTTTTCCTCTTCCAGGAAATAGCCCTGGGAATATCATTTGACGTTTTTATTGCATATGTACGCATGCTGGGGAAAGCCTCGAATATCCAAATCTACAAACAATATAATAACAAAATTAGTAATTGTTAAATAATTAATTATAATTTTAGAAACATTATATAGAAATTCTTACCTTAAAGGCCCAAACAAAGCCTGACAAAGTGTATTTGGACCCATCGCCCCGCAAACTTTTGCGGTCATCAAAGGCAGACGACAACTTAGTCCAGGTAGCTTTCCATATATACGAACCCCACGGAAACAGATTCCATGCATTCAGGTCCTCTACCAATATTATTAGCTCCCGATGAATAGGTTGTCTGGCCTCTCTGCCTAAAAAGCCGGCATACACAAGTAGTAGAAGGCATACTCGGACAACATCGACGTCATCCATCCGAGTGAAACCAGCTTTCTTATTAAACAATTTCTTCAGGTCGTCGACATGTAGGTTCGGCTTCTCCATTGACTCATCCGGAAAAACCCGGGATAACCATGATGGGCGGGCGATATGACGAGTGTACCGGCCTACATCATCGTGTCCGAATCGTAGACCAGTGATTAAGCAGAACTCCTTCCGCCCAAAACAAGTATACGCTGGTGGAAAATGAAACCATATCTCTTCCTCACCACGTTGTATACTGTCGGGTAGATTTGATGTCATGGTCTGAAGCCACAAATGGGTCAAATTAGCATCTCCACCCGGATGCTGTACTCTTAGCCATGGCCCGAAGCTGGTTTCCTCAAACAATTGTCTTTGAGCAGGTGAAAGCTTCGAAGCAATTGTAGTGGCCAGGCTGACTTTATTTCTCAAGGTCAATTGAGCCGAAAAAAATTTCTACAAAAACAATAAACATACCAAGTTAGATATACCAAAAACTACACTGTGAAGATATACCAAAAACAATAAACATAAAAAGTAGTAGTTTATTCTTGAAACTAAAATTTGCAACACTGTTTTGTCTTTTGGTTGAAATGAAAATCGCAACGAGAGAATCGCAACGCGAAATGACAATCGCAACGAGAGAATCGCAACGCGAAATGAAAATCGCAATGCGATTTTGGTTTCGCGTTGCGATTCTCTCGTTGCGATTTTCATATCGCGTTGCGATTCTCTCGTTGCGATTTTCATTTCTCTCGTTGCGACAGTCATTCTCTCGTTGCGATTTTCATTTATCTCGTTGCGACTCTTCTGCAAATTGAAACTTGAATGGATTGCATTACTTCAACCAAAAGACAGAACAAAGACAAAGACAAATACTAACTTGAAAATCGCAACGAGAGAATAGCAACGCGAAATGAAAATCGCAACGACAGAATCGTAACGCGAAATGAAATCTAAGTGAAATGGTTAATCTATTATTGAAATGACCAGTAAACTTATCATCAGTTTCAATATGAAAAACCTACAATAATGCAAACATTTCAAAATAAAAATAATTAAAAAAACTAACACTCGGAGGTTGATTTTCCATTTCTGAATATTGTGAGGGATTTCTGACCGTGAATGGTTGTGAGGGATTTCGCCGGAGATGGGGACGGAAATCTTCGGAGATGGGGACGGATTTCTTCGCCGTAGAGAGTGAGAGATGGAGATGGGACTGAGTTGTGATTTTAGGTTTTAGGTTATGAGTTGCGATTACGGGATTTTGTCTTAATATTCGTTTTTGTAATTTGAAAATAAAATACGCGTAGCGATTATAATGGCGCTTTAAATATCGCGTTGCGATTTACGGATACGCGTTGCGATTTTATGTATTATCGTTGCGATTTACGGATACACGTTGCGATTTACGGATACGAGTTGCGATTTATGTGTTCGCGTTGCGATTTTCATATTCGCGTTGCGATTTTGGAAAATCGCAATGCGAATTTGTACTATCGCATTGCGATTTTCAAGAATCGCGTTGCGATTTTGGAAACTGATTTGCGATTCTGGGGATCGCGTTGCGATTTTTATTTCGCGTTGCGATTTTGTTGGTCATTTTGGCAAATCCAAAAAAAGTTGGTTAAAATCGTATATTATAACTTTTTTTTGGTCACTGAGGCGATTTTCTCTTTTTTTTTTCATTTTTTGTTGGACCCTCACTTCATATAACTTCGTATTAAATTATTAATCCTTCTAAACAACATCGGTGTCTCCCATATAGACCAACATTTTATTTTTATTATCTACAACCATACTCATTTTATTTATATATCATTAAGTTTGTTAAAAAATGTTTTCATGCAGACATAGACAGGATATATGTATATATATATGACAGGATATATAATTAAATATATCAAAACTTCAAACATGAATATAATACATATATTAATTTTAACTTTTTTATTTTGTTTTATATTAAATGTGCCAGACATAATTTATACTATAATGTTTTTTTATTAAAAGGGCCGCCATGTTTATTAATTAAAAAGGATAACAACGAAAACGTAACGTCTTGGAAACATAACAGCCAGCTAAAGTGCATTAACTGTCCTAAAAGCAGCAAGGAATAAATAAAGCTAATAAACAAAACAACTAAACAAGAAGAAACACCGATCGTCCACTTCCCATGCAACAAGACAGATGAAAAAACCGATGAATGAGCATATTGCAAAAAGACCAAACCAGCAAATAAAACCAAAAGCTGGACAACTTCAACACTGAACAGAAATTGGCTACGGAGGATCCAACCACCTTTTGTCCATAATCGATTGAAGAACCACTGAACAGGGGGCGTCCTCGAACCAATCCGAGGCGAAGAGGTGAGTCGCCTTATTACCATCCCTTGGAGTGAACCTAAAAGAACAAGAGCGAAAAGCCTTTGCATTTGACCGAGCATCCCAAATGAAAGGCCCGATTTCAAAGAAGTCAGTCGTTTCCTCATTTAATTTTTGAATCACTGTTCTTGCATCTCCTTCTACCACTACTCGAGTGAAACCTAAGTCCGTCGCAAAATGGAGAGCATGAATCACGACCATCGCTTCCACAGTAAACGTCGAGGTTTATGTTTTCCTTCAGCATGCACCCATAATTTGTCTTTGAGCATTTCGAATGAGAACCCTGACCAATAAAGTTTTTCTGCATGTACAAACTGAGCGTCAACGTTCACTTTGACAAATCCCCGAGGAGGAGGAGACCAACGCACCAGTTGGGACCTAGCCAAACCAGAGGGTTGGAGAGTAGCCACCACAAAGTTCGAATATTGGGATTTAACAAAGGTAAAAGCCTCTTCCACTGTTGTGTTCTTCATATCGTGTGGGAGTTTATTCCTGAAGAACCATAAGACCCATGTAGCAACTAGAATCATAACATGCTTACCGGAAGGATTATTGGTAAATAACCAATGTAATCAATCATTGGAATCTAACTGAGTAACCTCCAACGGCCAACTAAAACAGAGCATGGGCCAAAGTAGACTAGCTAAGTAGCAGTCTCTCACCACATGCACAATCTATTCTACATATCCCGGACAAATGGGACAACATGGATCTTGAATGAGACGTCGAGCAAAGAGAATATGTTTCGTTAGTACAAAATTATGACCAAACTTCCAATTTTGCAGTTTGATTTTCCGTTGACATTGACCATCCCAAATATGCTTATATAAAGCCTTTGTAGTCAGGGGCTCAATAATTGGTAGTAATATTCTATAGCCACTTCTCATACTGAAATTCTCTATCGTTCACCACTCCAGACCCGAAAATAATTCTGTTTGAACTTTGAGAGAGGAATACGCAAAATGAGCCGAGCTTCAGTTTTCATAAAAATGAATTAATAAGGGGTTCATTCCACTCCATTGTCTCTTATAAGATGAGGTCAGAGACCCAATTAACCAAATCTACGCGATTTGATTGAACCATAGTGGGGGACTCATAAGTGAGCCAAAAATCACTCCACACTGAGATAGAAACACCAGATCCAACCCTTCATATTAATCATTTCTCCAAAAGGCCCTGGGCATACTAATCACTCCTCCAAATATACGACGGGGATGAACCCAAGCGAGCATTTAAAAAATTAGATCCTGAAAAATATTTTTCCCTTAACAAACGATTGACCAGTGAGTCATGATACACAATAAACCTCCAGCCTTGTTTAGTAAGAAGAGTTATATTGAACTTCCTCAGATTTCAAAAGCCAAGACCACCATTAGATTTCAATGAGCACAAAGCCTCCCAACAACACTAGTGAATTCCACCTTTATGAGTTGACTTCTACCACCAAAATTTTGCCATCACACTTTTCAATTTACCACACAAACTACTAGGTAACAAAAAAAAAACAATTCATTGCGTAAACTGGAATGGCTTGAAGAATAGACTTCAAAAATATTACCTCCCTGAGACAACAATTTAGCGCTCTAAGGTTAGATCCGAGATAATTTCTCACACATATCCGAAAAGGCACCATGTAACACCCCAATCATTGGGTCAGTGACAAAAATGTAAGAATTCAAAACTTAGTGGTTTGATTATAATAATTTGAGAAGTTAAGGATTTAATTGTGGAATTTTTTTAGGATTTGATATTAAATTTGGATTAGTGGAGGGGCAGTATGGTATTTTCTCAATGAAAGATTTTTTATCACCTCTTTTAAGGGATAAGCATGTGGTAGAGAAAAGAAAAGTCTGAAGCTTAAGTTATTTTTTTTCTTTTTGCTCATAGAAGGCACTTCAAAGGTAAGCTTCTAAAATTTGTTGGTTCCTTCAATTTTTGGGTTGGTGTTGAAAGCTTGGGTGTTAGATAAGCTTAAGGAAAGATTGTATAGGATTAAATCAACAAGAGTAGTGAATTAGAAATGAATTTGGAAAATGGGTTTTGAGATGAATGATTGATATAATGTAGTTTTTGGAGTCTTATTGATAAATTTGACTTGTCAAGGATCTAACTAAAGAGTTAGGAGGATTAGAAATGATTAAGAACTTGTTTGAAATTATGGAATGATTTTGAAAGGTAAGAGTTTTAGTGAGATTTTGTATGTTTAGCAGTAATAAATGGAGGCAAGTTGGTTTTAATGAAAGAAGTTGAGTTTAAGGGTATAAAAGGAAGTAAAAGTAGGAGATTAGTTAAGTTTTGGGTAATTTTTGAAATGGAAATGGTAAATTCTGGGTATGGGTATTGGTACTATAAGAACAGTATCGATACTTCAAGGCTAAATCAGTTAAAAATCGAGGATCGGTATCGGTACTGATTGAAGGGGTATTGATACTGAAATGGGAGTATCGATACCAAGAGTAAGGTATCGATACCATTTTCAAGTTGAAATTTCAGTATGTCGAAATGATATCAGTACCGAATGGGGTATCGATACCATAGAAGGGAAATATCGATACCATAAAATGGAAATATCGATACCATAGAAGGGAAATATCGGTATTGAAGTGGAAGTACCAATACTATTTAGCATAAAATGAGAAATTAAGTGTTTCTTTCAGCTTAAGTTATTATGATTGGATATAAGTGATTTGAATTTTGATATTTATTTTCGATTATTTTGTGTAGACGTTGAACAAAATCAACTTCCGGTCAACTCGACATTATAAGTTTCGATCAAAAGCGTTAAGAACTTCAGTAAGGCGAAGGTGAGTGTAACTCATTGGTTTTATATTAGATTCGAGGGCGACTTGCGATAAGTAAACCTCAAAGTCTTCGATCAAAAACCTTTCAAATTCTTTTATTTTATATTTTTACAATGTTTTATTCAATTTATATTATTTAAGCTATGTTTTGATGTTTATGGATGCATGACTATGAAAATGTGAAATGTGAATATGTGAATACAAAGATATTCGATGTGAAAGTGTCTATGTGAATAAGATATATTTCGAATAATGAATGACAAATAATTATGTGGTTAAAAGCCCAAGGTATATGTATGTGGATTAAAGGTATAGTTGGCATGCCAAGAGTCGAGGGTTCTATGTGGTCCTTCGGGTTAAAATTATGTGGTCTTTTGGGACAAAACCTATGTGGTCCTTCGGGACAAATTATGTGGTCCTTCGGGACAATTATGTGGCACTTCAGTGCAAATTATACAAGCTGTGGTGACAACATTAGTGCACAATCTCAATGTACTCAAATACCTAGAGTTCTCAATAGTATATGTTGGGCATTGAAAATAAAATAAATAAAATGAATAATGTATAACAACATACATTCTTGTTATGGAGAATCATTTGAAATCCTTATGAAATGTTTCTATGAAATAAATAAAGATTTGGATTATATAACTTTAGTTGCTCGTAATTGCCTCACTAAGTCATCGACTTAGCATGTGATTGTTTCACACATAGGTTTGAAGAAATCAGAAGAGTGAAGCTTGTCGAGGATAATATACTCCCTTGAAGATCAGATCAAGACAAATTGAATGTAGGTTTTCTGAAAATTTTGTAAATTGTTGGAATATACTACACGTTTAATTTGAAATGCTCTGATCTATTTTTGTAGACTCTTACTTTGTATTTATGTAAATTATTAAAGATTTTTATTAAGTACGAATTTGAGTTTTATATTTTATTTTAAGTTAAAGAGTTTCACCTTGTTAATATGAATAAAAGTTAATTTTTTTTCTTATTTGTTATGAATCAATGTTTTGAAAAGTTAATGTGACACCTCGGATTCGTATCCGGGTCAACTACGGGTTAGGGGTGTTACACACCACGCTTATTACGTCCCACCAGAGCAGGTAACCCAAGATATCTTTCTGAATTTAATGAATTAGAAACATTTAATATTCTCCGAACATCACTTCTATTATCATGAGCAACATTAGAACTGAAAAATAATCCAGATTTATCAAAATTAATTTTATATCCATAACTTTTGCCATAGATATCCAAAATCGATTTAAGATCCGAAGCAGCAAGGGCGGTAGCTTCCCCAAACACCAGGCTATCATCGGTAAACAATAGATGCACTATAGTCGGGGCACAATGATTAATTCTAACTCCTTTAAATCTTCTCATGCAACTAGATTGGTGAAAAACAAAAGAGAGCCCCTCATTGCAGACCAATAATAAATATGGACTCAATGGATCGCCTTGACGTAAACCACATTGGGGGGGAATTTCACTGGGAAGTCATTTATCACGACTAAAAATAAAGCTGAACAGACTCACGGTACAACATTTCAATCTATTCTAAAGAAAAACCCATCATTTCCATAATAGCCCACAAAAATTGCCACTTGACCCGATCATAGGCCTTACTCATATCCAGTTTTAGAGCAAAAAAACCATCCCTTGCTTCTCGTTTCCAAGTAAATGAGTGTAGCAAATCATATACCGCTATGACATTGTTGGTTATGAGATAGCCAGGAACAAAGGCACTTTGAGCCTCATCAATACACAACTGAATAGTATTTTGCATCCAGAGCACCAACATTTTTGACACAATCTTGTAAAGGACGTTACACAAACTAATAGGCCGAAATTAAGTAATACGAGTGGGCTCACGAACCTTCGGAAGTAGAACAATATAGGTATGGTTCATCTTAGTAATATATGTTTCACCCCGAGATAGCTTAATGCAAAAATTTGCTAATTCAATTTCAACAATATGCCAGAAACACTGAAAAAAATGGCCCCTAAACCATCCTCCCAACCTTCTTTAGAGGTCCCATGGATTTTATTGTTTGCCAAACCTCCTCGGCCGAAAAGTCACGCAATATATCAACATTCAACGCTGTTGTTATACACGGTCTTATGCCTTCAAGAATTCTTTAATCCACTCTAGAGAATTGGGAAGCAAATAGAGACTGAAAATAGCCACGAGCAAGTGACTATAACCCAATTTCACCCTCATTTGCTCACCATTATCATCCCGTAAAGATTGGACTCTATTATGGCGTTTTCTAAACGATGCAAAACGATGGAAAAAGTTGTATTGTTGTCCCCAAATTTCAGCCATTTCACTCTTGCACACTGTTCCCAGTAAAGCTCTGATTTATCCGCTTCAAAATTTAATTGCATCTTAGTGTTTACAATGTTCCTCAGCACATCATCAGTGGGTTGCTTCTCGAGTAATTCCGCTAGTCTCTTTTTTAGCATTGACTCCGATAACTTCTTTTCTTTGCGAATTCGATGGAACCAAGCATTCAAACCACCACGAACAGTAGCCAAATTGTCAATAATGGAACCATTGACACTTCTCCATAAACGTTAAACTTCTGGCTCAGAAGTCTCTTGTAGGAACCACGAGGTTTCGAAATTGAAATGCTAATATTTTCCTTCACTTTGGGCATGATATTTTTAATCATACAAGAACTCTGCAACTTAGTTTCCATGAAGAAAACTACAATGGGCATGATATCCTTCAGCATATGCCGAAGACGGCGAACTGCCCGAGATAGCCCAAGACCTCGGACATTCCAACTCAATATTTTTATTGTGACCGGTCAGCCTGATCATTCAGGCCTGTTGATATTCCAGAAACAAGTTCACTATTATCCTTTTCACTGACCCATGTTCCATGGACAAACACTATCGTTGCCTTTTCGAACCATTTGTCTTGAGAATCGGATCATTATCCTCATCAGACGTCATATCCACATCGAAACCCCTATCTCTAGTATTCTCCTTCCCAACAGAGGAACCAGCCAAATTCGAGCTCACCCGAATTTATCCCCTAACAGCACCAGAAAGCCTAAGATAACCAACATGCTGACCAACTCCAGTCTTCATGCCACTAGCGCCCTCGCTCAATGACAGTTTTGTCTCCCTAGATCCCTGATCATCATCCCACAACCACAGACTTTGCAGATTAGCTCAAAATTTAGGAGGTGCCCATAGCGATAAGTCCCGCATCGGAGTGAGTTGATGTTGCTCCTTAAGAACTCATTGAAGACAAAAATTTTCACCATGACCCAAACGCCCACACAGGAAACAAACTAACCTCATCTTTTCATATTGAAAGAGGGCATAAGCATGTTTCCCATCCGGTAACAATAACTTATTTTTCCTTTTGATAGGGTTGCACATGCACCCTAATATGACCCCTATATCCCAACGAAACAACCTTGTCATTGTATTCAACAAATTTTCCAATAGAGTTTCCTAACTGTTGTGCAATTGGTTCCGACACAAAACCCACTAGAAAGTCTAAAATTTGAACCAAAAGATTCAAGAAATTTAATGGGACAATCATCAGATCATCCCCAGTAGCAAGATGATGCAACATCAAGAGATGAGAATTAAAGAACCACGGTCCATCAGTAAGAATCCTCTCAAAGTACACCATATGATATATTGAAACAAGAAACGATCATCCCCCAAATCAGAAATCGAAATCCCACCAATCGGGTGCCAGACATTTGCCAAAGTCGAACCCATCGCTTGAAAATTTACCATTCCAGAAGTAAATAATGAGCCCACTAAACAATTATCAAAAGAAGTTGTATTCCCCTCTTTCGTTTGGACTAACAGCAACGCCTCCTCCTCCTCCTCCTCAAGGCGTAAACCAACCATCACTTATTATATGTCACCCATGACCGAAATTACGAAAACCACATTAAAAAACCTAGAATAAAAAACAAATCACGGATCATAGTCGTAGAAACTATTAAGAACCCTAGAGAACGTGTCAAAAGACAGAGAAAAACTAAGAAAACCCTAGAGAACAATAGAAGGATCATAATTACGTGAATATAGTTAAGAATATTAGCACTGAGGTACATTGGTACAATGTTAATAGATACACTCTCATGCATTTGTAATAATGTTTTCCAAAGTTTGTCCAATGTTTTCTTCCCTTTATCGGGAAACTATTAAATTCTAACACCGCAGTCCTGGTTATCCATAACTGTCATTTTTTTACCGACAAAATAGTTATATTTGCATTAAAGTTGGCAAGTTGCCCCATAAATGGTTACATTTATTATTATTTATCAAAATTAAGTAAAGGAATTCGTTAATTCGATCACGTTGATCGTTCAAATCGATTGAAGTAAAAACTATTTATTTATTTAATTTAATTGACATATCTGATTTAAACACTATAAAAATATTTTTGTTTAAAAAATATTTATAAATTATTATTCAGACGTGAGCCTCTAACCACTTAGCTCATATTAAAGCCCATAAAATTAATCCATATCAAATGTTCCATTGTTAATAATGTTTAATAATAAATTTAATCTTTAAATATAAAAAATGCAAATTACATTAATAAACTAAATTTGATTTAACATTAGATCTGATATTTTTAACAATGAGTAAATTCATCATGTGGTTCAGCCCGACACCAAGGTTGATGAAGGGAGGCATAAAATGGGCATCTGATACAGTGTAGAGAGATTCAGTGAATACATTGAAGCAGGAGTTTCAGTCAAAAAGGCCAAATTGATAACGCTGCTCTACATTATTGTATATTTGTTGCTTCAAGTTTTATATGGTGTGGTTGTTGGTTCTTTAAATATCGTACTCCATTAATGATAAAATTAATGTACAACATTATATAGATAGTCATTTTATTCTCTAATTTCTTAAAAATATTTTAACTTTTAACATTTTAATTTTTAACTAGAATAATATTTGTTAGATGAAAATCGCTAGTTCACTAATAGTCAATACATGTTGTTGACATTACAATTTCACACATGGATGAAAACATGATTCTAATTTAAGAGGCAAAGTATATCATTTTTAAAAGTGAGGGGACAATTTATAATTATCCCATATATATATATATGTATATATATATTAAATGTAAAAAAATCTTTTTGGATTTGGGGTGAGGGGTTATACCTCTCCCAACATACATTTAGTTTCATCCCTATTTTCACACATGTTTAATTGATAATTTGATATGTTACTCATCACTCAAAATGATGATAAGATAAATGTATTATGTTATCCATTATGCATATGTGAAAATGTTATCATATAATAAGTGTTATTTTAACTAAAAATTGAAAATTTGGGAATAAAATGTTGCATAAAATAAAAAAAATGAAACAAAATGATCATTTATATAAATGTTAGAGGTTAATTCTATCATTATATATATATATATATATATATATATATATAACTCTATATTTTTAGGAAATTGAAATCAAACCAATTAATAGTTAAATACACAACAACTACTTGACGAGAGTTGTAAAAGCTGTGGAGATGATCGTTAAACCAAAACTGCATTCAATAGCATGGAATTCACCTCGGCGCTCGTCTGTAATCTACAACAGCCTAGTTATTTCCCTCTTGACAACGATAACTGAGACCTACTGTTTGGATCCATTTTATGGTGTTTATGGGTACAACGAAATAGAGAGATTTTTTATCCGGAATATACAAAAGTGGAAGGAATTCTAAAGAGATGTAAACAACCGCAAATGGAGGCCGTAAATGATGTCAACTTTATGAGATCCTTACAAAATCATCACATGAATAGAACCGACCATGCTTCGTCATGGAATCGTCAGCCGGCAAGATACCTAAAACTCAACACCAATGGCGCTCGGAACACCACGAATGGTCTAGCAGCATGCGGCAGAATCATTATAGATGATGTAGATATATGGATCATGGGCTTCACCAAAGCAATAGGACGATGCTCGATGCTTGATGTAAAACTGTGAGATATTTATGTTGGCTTGTGCATGGCATGGGATATGTCAATGAGACAAGTCATAGTGGAAATCGATTGCAAGGAAGTCCTTTCCATTATCGACTGAGGAGGTTTCTTCATTTTTTTAGATTACTTGAAAAAGATTGGGATCCAATATTTACTTATACTCCGCGAAAACTTAACAAAACTGTGGATGGAATAGTAAAATTGACGTGGACAATATTGAGTGTAGTTGAGCTGCTGGAGTATATGTACAGCTGCAATATGATGATGTGTAAGCAGTTATAGTTTGTTATAACTGATGATTATTAGTTGTTAGCTAAGTAGTTAGACGGTTGTAAGTGAGTATTATATAAGTGTTGTAAGAGCTATGAATAGAAGAGCAGAGCAATAATATTTTCTTGATATTCATGTTATTGATTACTCAACATGGTATCAATCACCACAAGATCTGAAGGATATGCTTCTGTTGCAAGAGTAACTGCTGAGTGTGTTAGATCTCAGTTCTATGGCTGCTAGAGATAATTCCCTCTTTTCAAACCACATCAGGATTTTCACAAATAAGAAGATCAACGTTGTATTTGATGAAACAAATTTCCTGCTTTGGAAACAACAAGTGTTTCTCACAGTAAGGAGCCATCGACTTGAACGACTACTTACTGGTGCGATGAAGCCTCCATCGGAGTTCTTGACTGCTGAGGACAGATCACTAGTGTCGAATGAAGCCTATGAAGATTTCATAGCCCAGGATAGTGTGTTAGCGTCATGGTTGTTGTCGACTATAAGCTCGTACTTACTCTCTCAATTTGTAGGAGCAGAGACTGCATCTGAAGTCTGGAATACAATGCTGCAAATATTTGCCACAAGGTCATCCACAACAGTGATGAACCTTTACTGTAAACTACAATCTCTCAAGAAAGGTGAAGATAGCATGCGTGCTTACCTGGCTCGGGTTAAAGAAACTTGTGATGCTCTAGCGTCTTATGGAAGTACTGTTTCCACGGTTGATCACATTGCGAGCATATTAAAAGGGTTGCCTAAAGAATATCAACCTTTCATGGCAGTAATAACTACTAGTGGTGACTCCATCTCTCTAGAGAAAGTAAGCATGATTTTGATTGATGTTGAAACACAGTTGGTTGGGTTTTCAACTCAAGACGAATTAGTAATGGTAAGTGCTCACACAGTTTAGGGGTCAGATGCTGTTAAAACAAGCTCTAACTCGTATGGTCATCACTCGTAGCATTCCTCGTATTCTGGTGGAAGGACTGGTGGGCGAGGCGGTCGAGGTCATGGTCGAGTATAGCTGCAATGCCAGTTGTGTGGGAAACATGGGCACCTTGTTGACATGTGTTGGCACTGTTTTGATGAAGATTTTCATATTGTTAACACCAATATTGATCGTTATACAGAAGACACTGCCAATGCTACCTATGACAAGGTTGGTTGCACTAGGTGTGATTGTTGTTTGAATGGGACTCGCAGTCAGATAACCTCAGAAAATTCCCCTCAAGCTTATTCATCTGTCGGGTATACACAAGAACAGTGGGTGGTGGATTCTGGAGCCACTCGTCACGTGACGCCCAATTCTGGTAACATAACTCGTAAACCAGAGCATGGTGGCCCAGGTAAGCTTACTGTTGGTAATTGTGTCTCCCTACGTGTTAATATGGTTGGTGATGTAATGTTAATAACTCAATCTAGATCTTTACTGCTAAACGATTTACTGTATGTGCCTAGATAACACAGAACCTTCTCTCGGTGTCCAAGTTTGTTAGGGACAATGGTGTATTTTTTGAGTTCTATGATCGAGGGTGATGTGTTCGTGATGTCAACACAAAAGAAGTGTTGTTGTGTGGTCGTGTTGAAGGAGGGCTATACGTCTTCTCAGGAGAATAATGGTCAGGTGCTTGTGGTAATGCCTTAACCAATTAAGTTGTTGTAGTCGATGAGTTTACTTTGTGGCATCGACGACTAGGTCATGCTACCTATAATACCATTGCAAATGTATGTAAAATAATTGGTGTAAAAGTTTCCAAATAAATAAATAAAGTATGTGAAGCTTGCTGTGTTGCTAAAAGTCACAAACTCCCATTCTCGAGTTCTTCTACGTTGTATAGTTTACCCTTTGAGTTGATGTTTACTGATATTTGGGGTCCATCGAATGTGGTGTCTAATGGTTTTCGTCACAAGCCATACACGTTTTCAAGCTGTTTCAGCAAATGGTGCTGACTCAGTTTGGTGTCACCATTAAAGCTGTACAGAGTGACTGGAGTAGTAAGTATTGAAGCCTCTTGTCAGTCCTAATCAAGGATGGGATATCACACCGAGTAGCTTGCCCACATACATCCGAGCAGAATGGAGTGGTTGAGTGATACATGCATCTCAAGGCTCACATCAAAGGAAGAAGTAATAACTCTTCCAAATGATCCACTCGTCCAAGCTTTGGAAAAAAAGATCAGAACATTAGCATACTTGAGACGACTTTTTGAATGGGATCCTGATCTTATTTGGTCAACATGTCTTCTTGAGATACAACCGTCTGTCTCTTATCTATCCAACGGTTCTTGAATTGTATCAATCCGATATCGGGAAATCAAGATATGACCATTTTACTGAAGACGGTGCATGCAGAAAAATCCTATACGGGATTAATACGGGATTTTGTAAATATTACGAATTTTCAATATTTTTATTGATTATTTGTAATATAACTTAATATATGATGATGCGTTATCTTTTAGGATTAGATTTATTATTTTATTAGGAATTAAGGTTGGGTTAAAATATTATCTTTAGTTATTATTATTTTATTAGGAATTAGAGTTAAGACATGTTTAGTTTATTATTATTTTATTCATTAGTTATTTAGGACCTTTAGAACTCAGCCCCTATATAAAGGAGGCTTCATTCTACTTTGTAAATCAGATTTCTTTGATCAATAATACAACGAGAGTTTGTTTTTGCAAGTGCTGATTGCCTTGTGCCTTCGAAGCTTCTTCTCATGGAGTTCTTTCAAGTTCTTGTGAGGGAGATTAATCTTCACACTCCAATTTGCCTTTTCATCGCGACTAGGAGGGTTGGTTAGAGCCATATTATCGTGTTTGCCTTTTCATTGCGACTAGGAGGGCTCGATAGGACATTATCCATCGATTTTACACATCCATCCATCCACGCCATCAATCATCTTTACCGTTCACTTTCATAAGGGAGATCTTTGATTTCTTGGTTATTTTTCTCTAATTTTAATTCCTTTATCTTTTGTTTATCTTATTTTAATCTTGTTTCTTTTCTTGTTTCTTTTCTTGTTTTCAGCACCAAAAGAAACCCTAAAGAACCCTAGCTATTGCTGCCACCTGCCTCATTCATTCCTTATTGTTCTTCATCGAGTCTAGAGCTTTTCTAGGTTTGATTCTTCAACAAGAGCAATATTCATCAATCCGCCACCGCTTCCCTATTAATTGGTATCATATTTGGGCCGATTCTTGGAAAGAAACAAGCAATCTTGCTTGTTCTTGCACACAAAACCGTCAAGGTACCCCAACGGAGCTAGTTCACAAAAGATTCAGCGTTTCAGGTTCTTTTTATTTAATTTTAATTTAGATTTAAATCCTTCTTGTTAGTTTGCTATTTTTTTTTTTCAAAAAAACAAAACAAAAAACAAAAAAAAGGCAAAAAAACAAAAACAAAATCCAAAATTTCAAAAAATTGAAAACGAAGGTATTTAGGGATGATTTTATCCATATATCATATTCATTCTAAGATTAATCCCCAATCCAAATTTCACCCCAATCGGAGTTCACTGGAGCCTTCAAATACATCATTCAAGTTTTATTAGCAGATTCGGTCTAGAATATTGTCGAATTTCTTGAAAATTATACAGTAGGAATTTTGTGGTGAAAATTTCCAGATTGAAACTTCATATAATGGACATCATTCACACAAAATATCAGAATTTGTGGAGATCAAGAACAACTTCGAAAAAAGTGATCAAGATCGGGCTTACTTGCCTCTCGTTGTGTTACTTTCTTGGAGTGACTTGTGAGGTTTCTTGCTTTGTTGAATTTTTTTTCTTTTATTTTTATTTTACTTTAAAATTTTCTTTCGAGTGTTATGATTTCAGGATGTGTGACAATAACAACAAGACACTTACGGCTATCTTAGCCGCACTTGCACGACTCACGACTCAAGTTGAAAGATTTGATGAACTTACCAATACCGTGAGAGAACGACAAGAACCACAACTGGATCTACCAAACCAGAATCCAAGACTAAACAATGCTGAACTTTTGGTACCCAGGCGAGAACAACCACGTTTCCAAGCACTCAAACTCTTTGCAAAACCAAAGTTCATGATCCCGTCTTTCAAAGGAGACAACGATCCGGACATGTACATCGATTGGGAAGGAAAAGTTGATCTCATATTCGCATACCATGACTACCCCCAAGCTAAACAAGTTCCCCTCATCACCATGCAATTCGAAGGATATGCTTGAACTTGGTGGATGCAAACAAGGAAAAAGATCCAGAATTTCCAAATTCCAACAATCACTTCTTGGACCGACCTCAAACAAACCATGAGGAAGCGATTCCTACCAACACATTATACACGAGAAGTTAAACTACGACTACACCGACTTCGACAAGGTAGAAGTTCAGTTGAAGACTACTACAAAGAGATGCAGTCCTTACTCAATAGGGCTAACATAACCGAAAAAGAAGAGGTCACCGTGTCAAGATTCATCGTCGGCTTGAACTCAAACATCACTGATCTTCTTGACCTCCATGGGTACGAAAACCTTGAAGATACACTAAAGAAAGCAATGACAATCGAAGTACAAATCCAAAGGAGATTCCGAGAACATTACCAAGGTACTTCATCCTCTTACCAAGGTAATCCTTCAAATCATTCCTCGTCTTCTGCTCCATCTTCTCTTAAAAAGCTAAGAGATGACAAACCTAACAAGAAGAAAGAACGACCAGCAAAGAATGACACACTTCCAGCCCCTAAAGATCAAATGATAATTTGTGATGAGGTAGGGAAAGCAAAAAAAGAAAAAGCTGAGAAAGAGGCAAAAGAAAAAGAGGTCACTAGTTACAAAAGCCAAAAGAATAATGACCCATGGGAGGTGAGTGAACCTAATTGTGAGAAGAAAAGAGTGACTCAAAATCTACGTGTGAGCACAAAAGAATTAAGAGAGAACCTTCTTTACAAACAACCTTTCATCCTTGTTCTCTTTAGAGAATCAATTGTTTCGATTTCTAACATTAACAAGGATTTGCCTAGTGTGTTTTCATCTTTGTTACAAGATTTTCGAGAAGTGTTAGGTGATCCACCTGACGGATTACCACTGGAAAAAGGAAAACAACACCAAACCAATCTAATTCAAGGTTCCATCATACCTCGTCAAACATACAATCTCGAAGAAACCAAAGAGTTAGATTTGTTACAAAAAGGATACATCCATGAAAGCCTTAGTCGTAACGTCATCTTAATGACGAAACATGACTTGAACAACTCCACATGCTTTATAGTTCGTGCACAGGGAATCCATGTAAATGATGAGAAAGTAAAAGCAACACGAGACTGGCCCACACCATCTTCCATCGCCAAGAGTTTTCGAATAGTGCTAGGTGACCCTCCTGACTGGTTACCAACTGAAAGCCCTAATCACTATGTCATATTAATGAAGAGTCACGATTTACGAGAGTCCAAAGGTAAGTATTTTATTACTCATTTTAATGACATTGTAACGTACTTCTTCTCCTTCTTACAAGGTAAGGCTCGTGAAGTTGTCATCCATACTAAACACAACTCCTTTAAGTGCGTAACATACCGAGGTAAGCAAAACATAGTAGACGATACACTACCACGAAGGTATACTCTTACCTATCAAACTCATATTACTATTCCGAGAATTAAACATATCAAAGATGTATATCACGATAACTCGGATATTTCTGATATTTCTACCTATACTTTTAAAAGTGCTTTTAATACGCTTTATCTTGTATATGAGTTTCCTTGCCAACTAAATAGGTTCTACAGTCCACAAATATCCTCATGGGAATAATTAATTCATGAACCACACTTAGAAGACTTAAGGGATTACTTTAACAAACCAGTTGACATGGTTTTTAAACACTCATTCTCACCACACACGAATAAAACCATGGAGAAATTATCTGAAATAATCATACAGAAAGCCAACAGTGGCCGGCGCCATGTTGAATTTCAACCAAAACATCATATTGCAAGACTTGTATGGAAAAGAGGATTTCAAGACTACAAGAAATCAGTTCCTACAAAGAAGAAACCTCGACTAAAACACATAAAGACACATCACATTGATCCTGGTAAATGTTTCACAAGTTTTTCTTTCAACACATCTAAATCTCTTTCTTTTGGATTTTCATATTCGAGGACGAATCCTTTTGAGGAGTGGGGGAATGATACATGCACCAGAGTCTATAATACATGCTTCTTTGGACTAATTTTTCTACTCGAACCTATTAGAAGAACAAAGTCTCGAAGATTCAAAGCATATCTATTCGGTAAGCATAATGTGAATGAATTATTAAACTATTCTAATTTTGCTCCCTTTAATGTTTCAGATTCGAGGTCAAATCTTTTTGAAGAAAGGGAGGATGATACATGCATCTCAAGGCTCACATCAAAGGAAGAAGTAATAACACTTCCAAATGATCCACTCGTCCAAGCTTTGGAAAAGAAGATCAGAACAGTAGCATACTTGAGACGACTTTTTGAATGGGATCCTGATCTTATTTGGTCAACATATCTTCTTGAGATACAACCTTCTGTCTCTTATCTTTCCAACGGTTCTTGAATCGTATCAATCCGATATCGGGAAATCAAGATATGGCCATTTTACTGAAGACAGTGCATGCAGAAAAATCCTATACGGGATTAATACGGGATTTTGTAAATATTACGAATTTTCAATATTTTTATTGATTATTTGTAATATAACTTAATATATGATGATGCATTATCTTTTAGGATTAGATTTATTATTTTATTAGGAATTAAGGTTGGGTTAAAATATTATCTTTAGTTATTATTATTTTATTAGGAATTAGAGTTAAGACATGTTTAGTTTATTATTATTTTATTCATTAGTTATTTAGGACCTTTAGAACTCAACCCCTATATAAAGGAGGCTTCATTCTACTTTGTAAATCAGATTTCTTTGATCAATAATACAACGAGAGTTTGTTTTTGCAAGTGCTGATTGCCTTGTGCCTTCGAAGCTTCTTCTCCTGGAGTTCTTTCAAGTTCTTGTGAGGGAGATTAATCTTCACACTCCAATTTGCCTTTTCATCGCGACTAGGAGGGTTGGTTAGAGCCATATTATCGTGTTTGCCTTTTCATTGCGACTAGGAGGGCTCGATAGGACATTATCCATCGATTTTCCACATCCATCCATCCACGCCATCAATCATCTTTACCGTTCAAATTCATAAGGGAGATCTTTGATTTCTTGGTTATTTTTCTCTAATTTTAATTCCTTTATCTTTTGTTTATCTTATTTTAATCTTGTTTCTTTTCTTGTTTCCAGCACCAAAAGAAACCTTAAAGAACCATAGCTATTGCCGCCACCTTCCTCATTCATTCCTTATTGTTCTTCATCGAGTCTAGAGCTTTTCTAGGTTTGATTCTTCAACAAGAGCAACGTTCATCAATCCGCCACCGCTTCCCTATCATTGAGAGAAAGTATCGACATATTGTCGAGCTTGCATTGGTTCTTCTAGCACAGGTTGTTATGCCTTTACAATATTTGTAACATCCCAATCTATGGGTTAGTGACTAAATTGTAAAATTTCAGAACTTGGTAACTAAAGTAGAAGAATGGAATAGTTTAATGATTTATTTGGAAATATTACCTGAAAGAGGTAAGTAATTATTAGATGAAGTGAAGGGCAAAAAGGGTCTTTTGTAAGAGATAATTAAATTAAAGAAAGGTTATATATTAACCACATGGAAGGGAAGAGAAATCTACAAGCTTCTAGAGTTCTCTTTCTCTTCTTCTTCCTTTATGCGTGAGAACCCAAAACAAATGTGAGTTTCTGGTTAGTTAGTTTCTTGTTAAATTTATTATGGGTTTATGATTATTAGATGATAACTAAGTTTAAGAAAGCTTAAGTTTTCTTAAAATCAAAAGATGAAGAAATTAGAAGAGATTAAAGATTGTGAGTTTTTGAATGAAATTTTGTTATAGAGTTAATAATTAGAATTGGAAGTTGGATTTGACTTGTCATCAATCTAAATAAGGAATAGGAAGTGTTAGGATGAGATTTAGAACATGTTGATATTTGCGTATGATTCTTGAATGTCATATAAAGGATATGATTTGGAGGTTAGAGAAGTGATTATTGAGTAAGAATGAGTGTAAATATGTGTGTGTATGAAAGTTAGGAATATTAAACGAGGGGAAAGATAAAGAGTTGAGATGAAAAGAGAGTGAATTTCGTGCTTGAAATAGAATTTCTGGGTTGTGTGCATCGATGCATCTCCAATGTGTATCGACGCACTCTCAAATAAATGAACATCGAATGCAATTAGTGCATCGATGCATAAGGAGTGCATCGATGCACCTGCTTAAAATACAAACATCGAATGGGATTTATGCACCGATGCATAGATAGTACATCGATGCACCCGTCAAGGGATGCATCGATACATATCTTCATTAAGAGATGAAATTAGCCCTTCTTTTAGCCTAAGAAGTTATAGTTTAGAATATATCAATTAGTATACTGATAAGTATCAATGTATTACTATATATATATAGAAGGAAAGCTTGTTCCGAAATAATCGAAGGATTATGATTGATTCAAAGCAAACAAGGCTAAGGTGAGTGCATATGATTATAGTATAATGATTATATGGAAATTAGACTTACGATGAGTCTATTTCTATGTTCTGATTTTATGAATGCATGAAAATAAGTATAGTTGGTAGCTGTTATTATGTGAATATGTATTGTTATGTTCTTTTCTATGTGATATGATTTATGTGATGATGTGACTCTGTGATATAAGTTATATGATCATAAACTTGGTAAATAATAATGACTTATGTAATAACAAGAGAAAGTGTTATAAGTTATGTGGTATAGATATAAATGATTATATAAACATGTAATATAAGTTATGTGATGAGGATCTATGTTTTTATATGTCTATGAGAAGTATGTGCTATGTGACGTATATATGAGCTATGTGATCCTATGAGAATATGAAAAGAGATATGTGAACATATGAATTATATGAAAAGTGATATAAATTACCTGAAAAGAAGCTATATATCTACATGTATATGTGAAAGAAGCTATGAGCTTATATGAACATGTGATATGAAAGTGTATATATGGAATGATATAAGTGAAAATGCCATGTTATGTGTATTGAGAGCTAGAGGTATAGTTGGCATGCCAAGATTCGAGGGTCTACGCGGTCCTTCGGGACATAGTGGTCCTTCAGGACATATGTGTTATATGTAGTCCTTTGAGACATCTACGTGGTCCTTCGGGAAAAATTCTACGCGCCCCTAGTGGGAATTATACGAGCTGTGGTGACAGCATAGTGCACAACCTCAATAGACTCACATATCTATAGTTCTCACATGTGTATATGGGCTAATAAGAGATGATATTGAATACAATGTATGGGATATGTATGTTTTGGGATATGAACTATATGACAGGATATCTGTGTGTTAGTGATTATTGTATATGTTATAAGATGTATGATATGAACATAATAAATCATATGAACAAGAGAATATAAATATAAATGATAATAAAATTATAATGATAGGAATGAATATAATTATATGCATGTATGGATTTGATGGATGAATAGATATATGTTTGGGTATGCTACGGTAGCAGTAATTGTTCATGCATGATTACAAGTTATAGTTTACATTATATGTTTATTTGTCTCACTAAGTCATAGACTTAGCGTGTAAGTGATTTACACGTAGGTTTCGAGAAGAGTAAAGAGCAATGTGAAGCAAGACAGGTCAGTTCTCCTTACCGAATGTCATATCAGAAAAGAGGTGAATAATATGTCTTTTTGTATATAAAGTTCTAGTTGACATGTATTCAAAAGAATATATTGTATAAGCTCTTAATAGTTTTGTAAACGTTTTGAATAAGTTATATGTAGATGAATAAGTGAATTATGCATGCTCTGATTGGTTTTTACAATAATGTAAATGTATTTGATGTAAGATAGTCATTTATATGTTATAAAAGTTTTAAATCACTCCTTATTTTATACAAGTAAATGTTTTGAAAAGTCAATGTGACACCTCAGACTCGTATTCTGGTCTGATACGGGTTGGGGGTGTTACAATATTGGTACTATGCTGCTGTTAGTGCAGTGTATCTAATTAATCGGCTTCCAAAACATGTTCTGAATGGGGTGTCTCCACTCGAGAAGTTGTGGGGAAGGAAACCAGATTATAGATTCATGAGAATCTTTGGTTGCAAGTGTTTTCCACACCTGCGAGCTTTTCAACAACATAAGATGGAGTTTAGGTCTAAGCCATGCAAGTTTATCGGTTACAGTCCCCAACACAAGGGCTACATGTGCCTAGCCGAGAATGGAAAAATTTATATATCTCGGCATATTGTATTTGATGAATCAGTGTTTCCTTTTGCAGGTGGTACAACATCTCGCATAACACCAAAAGTTATTGCTTCAAAATCTGGTGCCATTGAGATCATTACTGATGTTGGGAAATTAAGTGCTACAAGTAATATTGAGCCACGTGACGTTGAAACTGAAGTAACAGGAGGTGTTCCTCTCAATATAGAAGAATGCTCGGACGTCGTTGAGTGTGGGAAGTCATGTTGCTACTACCAGTGATGCTGCTGTGGAAAGTTACGAGGCAGCAAACATGAGTGAGCACGGTGGGCAATCTAGCAGTGAAGATAATGATGAGCTTAGTAGACACAGTCATGACCAACTTGGGGGACAAAGTGGTGGTGAACCCAGTGCACAAAGTCCCGAGGAACTTAGTGGGCAAGGTGCTGAAGGGACAGTAGTAAGTTATCATACCATGATGACCAGAAGTAAGCATGGAATTTACAAACCTAAAGTATACTCGGCTGCTTATGCTACTATGGAGCCTGCTAATGTTCATGAAGCTCTTCAATCACCCCATTGGAAGAACGTTGTGTATGTTGAGCTTGAAGCTTTGCAAAAGAATGGCACTTGGTCTCTCGTGCCCCTGCCTGAAGGATGATCAGCAGTAGGGTGTAAGTGGCTCTTTAAACTGAAGAAGAACCCTGATAGCTCTATCGATCTGTATAAGGCTCGTATTGTAGCCAAAGGGTATTCTCAATTTCCATGTCACGATTTTACTAAGACATTCAGTCCAGTGGTTAAATTTACCACGGTGAATGTCGTTTTGGCTCTAGCAGTGACCAAGGGGTGGCAACTACGGCAAATTGATGTAAACAATGCCTTCCTACATGAAGAATTAAGTGAGGATGTATATATGCAGCAGCAGCCTGTGTTTGAACAAAGAACTGCTGATGGTATTTCACTAGTATGCAAGCTCCAAAAAGCGTTGTATGGCCTGAGACAGGTACCTCGGAGTTGGCACAATAAGTTAAAGCAGTGCTTAGTCAGTATTGGATTCAAGGAATCCAAAGCAGACACTTCTTTGTTTGTTAAATGTGTTCATGGTAGTTATGTATACATGTTTGTTTACGTAGATGATATAATAATTACAGGAGAATCAAACGAGCATATTGAAGAGATTGTAAAGCTTTTGGGAGCAGATTTTGCACTAAAAGATCTTGGAGAACTAAACTACTTTCTTGGGATTGAGGTTCATCGTGTTGGTGAAACTTTGATCCTTAGTCAGCGTAAGTTCATCATGGAGCTGCTAATGAAGACCAACATGCATAATACAGGAGCTGCCTCTACGCCTATACTAGTTACATCGAGGCTTACACAAGATGATGCTGGGGATTTGATGGCTGATGCATATGAGTATCGCAGCATAGTGGGAGCACTTTTGTATGCCTTTCACACACGCCCTGATATCTCGTTTAGTGTTAACAAGGTGGCACAATATATGCATACACCTAGGCATGGCCATTTAGTAGCAATCAAGTGTATTTTATGATATTTGGTTGGCACACTTAATCATGGCTTAGTTATAACACCGTCTGTGGTAGGGCTGCATGTTGTGGCCTTTGCAGATGCAAATTGGGCTGGCAATACAAATGATCGAAAGTCTGTTTGAGGTAATTGTGTTTTTGTTGGCGAAAACTTGGTCATGTGGAGCTCTAAGAAACATAAGGTTGTCTCTAGGTTAACCATGGAGGCTGAGTATAGGAGTGTAGCCGATGTTACTGTTGAAACAACTTGGATAAGTGCCCTGCTCACATATATGGGGATTGTTCAGTCCAAAACATCGGTCATATGGTATGATAATAATAGTTCAGTGGCTGTTACTGCGAATCCAGTCTATCATGCTAAGACTAAGCATGTTGAGCTAGATGTTCATTTTGTTAGAGATAAGGTTGCTGCTCAACAAATTGTGGTCAATTATGTTCCAGCCAGTCATCAAGTAGAAGATGTTCTGACTAAGCCATTGTCTACAACACAGTTTGAAGTGTTTCAAGCAAAGGTTTGTGTTCAATCGTTTCTTGGCGGAGAAGATAAAAGTAGGGAGAATATTGAGTGTAGTTGAGCTGCTGGAGTATATGTGCAGCTGTAGTATGATGATGTGTAAGCAGTTATAGTTTGTTATAACTGATGATTGTTAGTTGTTAACTAAGTAGTTAGATGGTTGTAAGTGAGTATTATATAAGTGTTGTAAGAGCTATGAATAGAAGAGCAGAGCAATAATATTTTCTTGATATTCATGTTATTGATTACTTAACAGACAGTACCTTTGGCATCCACTCGTTCTCACTACCACCTACGGAGATAATTCCCTTACTGCAGGAGGATAACTGTAATGCTCCAAGACTTGAGCAATAGGTTCTAGTTTATGTTTTACTCTTACACAAATCAACACATTATAAGAAAACATTTTAATATATAATCCATTTTAGCACCAAACATTTCGTAACAAAAAGAGTATTCATTTTAGAATATAGTGAAGTTGTTGTTTGCAGAGTGAGTGATGAGAAGTTAGAAAAGAATCGGGACTAGTGAGATGAGAGGCAGAGCTTTAAGAAAGAAACAAGCTTAGTTTTTTAAGTCTTTAATTTCTATTTTTATTTTTATTATTATTTTAAATAATCTTAATTCTAAAATGATCATAATATAACACATGTTCAAATTTTTATATTAATTTTATGAAGAAAATAAGAGAAAAAATTGAAAAGCCAATAAAAAATACATAAGATAAATTGATTGAATATTTTTCTGAAGGACCAAATTAAAAGTTATTTATAGTTCATGAAATAAAATATGTATTAAACCAAAAATGTATGATGTCATATTGATTCAATGAGAAACCAAAATGCATAGTGATATATAGTTTTGGTAATTATCGTAGAATTATAATTCTTAAAATAATTAGTTATAGTACGAATTAAGTGGTCTTAAGCGATTTATTATTATCGCTTAAGTTTTTGAGTTCGAGTACTATGTATGTAGGAGTATGAGTATTCATTATCAAATGGTTAACTTTAAACAGATTTTACCTCGTATTTATCTATATTTATATAAAAAAAGACATTATAAAATATATTTAAATTTAAAATCAAAATAAATTTAAAAACAAAACAAATAAACTCGAGAAGGATATATACATTTTTTTGTAATCACGTCAAATAAACAAAGTACTAAAAGCAAAGTCATAGGAAGATAGTTTAGTGTGTGATTGGCAGTTAAGCTCACATGAACCGATTGTTGTTCAAGCTACTTAATATAAATTAAATGTTATTAACCAAAACAAACCCCAAGGATTTACATCAGTTTCCCAAATTTTTTGGCACCTGAAACTCAAAGAGTCCCTCTCTCCAACCCAAACCAAAAACCTTTGCTTTTTGTTTACTCTTAATCTGGTTTTATTTTATGCACAGAATTACAATCTAGATTCAACCACCATTCACTGATTTGAATCACACAACCCCAAATTCCCATTTGTTTTTAAATCTCCAAATAAAGGCTTCTTTTTATTTTTGCTTCATCTTTTCTTCTTTTTCCTTTTTAAATTATATATATATATAAAAAGACCTTTATTTTTGCGGTGGGAAAATGGGGAAGGTGGCAGTTAGGGTGGCAGTGGTGTGTGGGATAGCGGTGGTAGCGGCTGCGGCGGTAGTCATTCATCGGAAAGTGAAGAAGTCAGGGATGTGGGTGAAAGCAATGGAGATATTGAAAGAGTTTGAAGAAAAGTGTGGGACTCCGATTCCGAGGCTGAGACAAGTGGCTGATGCCATGATTGTGGAGATGCATGCTGGCCTTGCCTCTGAAGGTGGCAGCAAACTCAAGATGCTCATCAGCTATGTTGACAATTTGCCTACTGGGTATTTCGTTTGCTTTTGCTTATGCATTTACTTGATCTGTTTGGTAACTTTTGTTTGGATTTTATTACTAGAGATCAATGCTTAGCCTTATATTGTTAATATATGCATCTATGTTTATATGCCAAACCAAACTTGTCTATTTTCTGAGATTGTTTATGTTATTGGATCAAGGTCATAGTTTCTACATACGTGCTCATCAAAAAATCTATGTTCCATCTGATCCACTCGTAGATTTTTCTCTTTATGGTTTGGGGTGGATAAGTGACATGTTGATATGCTTTTTTGCATGCTTTTCTTTATTGATTCTCGTATGTTTGGATGGTTCATTGGGGGTTTGCCTTGAATAGATTGTAATATTAGGGACGAGAAGGGGTTATTTTATGCATTGGACCTTAATGGAATTACATGGCTGGGGCCAATGAGTGACTTGTTCATAAACTTTTGCATACCTTTTTTTATTGATTCTGATATGTTTTGAGTCATTCATTAGAGATTTTAGCTTATACAATTGTAATATTAGAGATGAGAAGGGATTATTCTATGCATTGGACCTTGGTGGAACTAACTTCCGTGTGATACGAGTTCAATTGGGAGGGAAACGTAAAGGCATTGTTAATCAACAGTTTGAGGAGGTGTCAATTCCTCCGAGTTTAATGACAGGGACTTCAGATGTAAGAGCTTCTGCTTTTCAAGGAACAACTGGAAACTGGTTGAGGAATAAGGTCTGCATTTTCTGACTGTTGATGTTGATTTCAGGCATTATTTGACTATATTGCAGCAGCACTTGCAAAATTCATAGCTCAAGAAGGCCCCGAGTTTAAACTAAATCCTGGTAGGCAGAGGGAGCTTGGTTTTACCTTCTCCTTCCCTGTGATGCAGTCATCCATTGCTTCTGGAACCCTTCTTAAGTGGACAAAAGGCTTCTCTATAGATGACGCAGTAAGTACTCATTTCTCAGCTTTTTTTTCATGCTTGCAGTAATCGTTCTTATATTTTGAGGGATGTAGACATTTCCCCAATAAATTTGCCCCATATATACCACTTGAATGAACATTACTGCCTTTTGGTTTCCTTAATATAATTGATTAATGCAACTTCTCATTACATTTGCTTTCTATACTCATCTTATGCCTTTTTACTGTTTTTGGCTGCTTAATTTAACAGGTTCACCAAGATGTTGTAGCAGAATTGTCCAAAGCCTTGGAAAGACAGGGCCTTGACATGCGTATTGCGGCATTGGTAGGTTTATGTTGTAGGATTTCTTTTTCAATGGCTGTGTGACCTTTATGTACTTTAATTTGAGATATGAACTTGATATAGAATACATTTCTTGCTTTTCCTATTCTTTTCCGTAGTGTCTTACAGCAAAACCATTTTAACACCAGGTTAATGACACTGTTGGAACACTGGCCGGGGGAAGGCATCACAACAATAATGTTGTTGCTGCTGTGATCCTTGGTACGGGATCAAATGCGGCATATGTGGAACGAGTACATGCCATACCAAAGTGGCATGGTCTACTACCCAAATCGGGAGAGATGGTTAGCTGTTTTCTTATTGCCATTAGTAACATTCCTATCGCTTTGAAATTGTTTTTTCTTTCTTTTTGTCACAATTAATGTCAAAGAGGATATCCATGTAAGTTTGAAATAAAACTGTTTAATTAGGTGTAGGATGAATACTAAAGTTGCTGATGATATTTGGCTGAAGGTTATAAATATGGAGTGGGGTAACTTTAGGTCGTCGCATCTTCCATTAACAGAGTATGACCATGAACTAGATGCAGAAAGTTTAAATCCTGGCGAACAGGTAATTACTCAATTTTTTTGCTTTTTAGGTCCTTTAGATTTTTCCTTATTTTTTAATCTAATATTTTTTTTATCTTATATTATTTTAATTTATCCCAGATTTATGAGAAGGTAATATCTGGTATGTATTTGGGAGAGATTGTTCGCAGAGTTTTGTGTAGGATGGCTGAGGAAGCTGCATTTTTTGGTGACACTGTTCCACCAAAACTTAAAAAGCCATTTGTATTGGGGTATAATTTCCTTAGGCTGTTTACTGGTGTGTCTACCTTTTTTTCTTTTTAATTTTTCTTTGCTTGGGATTTTTGTTGTCTTATTTCAGGTCATTTTTCATCTGTACTTTCACCTTTTTTGAAATTTGGTTAAACAATTTTCCCTACGATGCTGTAAAGATACTCGTGATTTTCATTCCACTATGTTTGCAATGAGAAAACCGGTATCAAACATTCCATTTGTCCTGCCAATAACTAGAAAAGGTCATTCTAATAGGAACTTAATTTGAATGAATAATTTGTATTCTGAAGTGACTGAAGAACCATTAAGTTTTAATTCAGTATATTTGAGGTTTTGAGCACATCATCAAATGAAGGTGTATTCCTTTGTTAGAGACGACAAATTTTTTGCTGATTCTGTGCTTTATTTCTTTGAGTTCATGTATTACCCAAATTACATTTCCTTTGTAAGGAATTTTTTTTCAATTCAGCAGCTTCGGATTACATTGCATGGAATGAAGCACATTCACTTGTTCCTATTATATTTTAGAAACTCATCAGATATTTATGCCTTTTTATATGCTTAAAGGTGTGCCTTTTGCATCATATTAAAGAGTGCCGATGTTTGAGCTTTGTTGACATGCAGGACACCTGTCATGTCAGCAATGCATCGGGACACTTCCCCTGACCTCAAAATGGTGGCCAGTAATTTGAAAGATGTTCTTGAGGTATACTTTAACCTTGTGAAAATTCTGTAGATGTTATTGTTTACCAGCAAAACTGTCATTTTGCTTCTTCCTTTTTATCCTTTGTCCATGTCCTTCGTATCTCGATAGAACTTCTCTGGTAATCTGATTCTCTTCATGGACTTGTGGTCTTTTGCAAACCTTGTTTACATCATTCTTTGTATTTCAGATATCAAATACTTCCCTGAAGATGAGAAAGGTAATTGTTGAACTTTGCAACATTGTTGCCACACGTGGTGCACGTCTTTCGGCTGCTGGGGTACTAGGGATTCTGAAGAAAATGGGGAGAGACACAATCAAGGATAGAGAGAAACAGAAAACAGTGATAGCTATGGATGGTGGACTATACGAGCACTATTCGGAATACCGCAACTGCTTGGAGAACACTCTAAATGAATTGCTCGGAGAAGAGGTGGCTCAAACCATTACGATTGAGCATTCAAACGATGGTTCTGGCATCGGAGCTGCTCTTCTTGCTGCTTCCCATTCACAGTATCTTGAAATATATGAGTCCTGAGAGCAGTAAGGAGCTGGTTCTGCCATTCTTCTAAAGTTACTTGTGGAAATCAAGGCGGTTCTATCCACAATTTCTCTGGTAGTCGAGGGCATTAAATAATTCCTTGCAGTTGCAGATTACTCAATGAGGCGGATTAAATGTATAAATGCAGGACTTGGAAGCGCGAAATCGTCAGTTTGGCTTGTGAATTGATTCTATTTACCATTTTTGTTTTATTCTGGTACTCGACACTGCTTGCTGTTACTGTTAGGCCTGAAAATAATTGTTCTCGAAACTGAATTCAAACAAGTATATTCAGCTGCAACCATTTCTGCTACATTTTGTTTAGTGATAATAAAATACGGTTCGGTGCCTGCAAACATCTTCCTACACATTGCCTACTATAAAATCCGCTCAAAATAAACTTGACAAATGTGTTTTGCACTCTATATGTTCTCTTGCTCAAGTTTATTACATAAAGAATAGCAATTTGTTGAGAGGAAGGTGGTCAGTTACGTAAACATGTATAGGAGAAATTAAAAGTAAAGGAAGAGTTGCTAATGATTAGGGAGTATCAGCAATGTCATCACCGTCATCTTCGTTTCCGGAGAACAAATCGGTGCAAAGCTCCCCATAGAATCGAGAAACCAAATCTATGAACACAGGGCTGGTCAAGTTCTTCCAACAATATAGCAGCTCCTCCACATCCATCAAATCACTTACTTTCCCTTCCTCAACAATCATCTCAACTAAATAATTCTCGAAACTCCTACATGCATCTTCCACGTCAGATGATGCCCTCTTCCTGGAACCTCCTCCGACTTTGGTATAGCTAGCAGGTGTAAGCGGCGACGAGAAGAGCAACCTATCCCTGTCGCATCCGGCTGCCTCCGAAATGCTTCGAAGCTCTGCAAGTTTATCCATCTTCCTCCGCGGCCTTAGAAACCGGAAGATGGATCGTAAACCTGTTTTAGGGGCTTTTCTAAGCCTAAACCTAAGAGGTCGTATAAATACTGGCCTTTTGAGCTTGAACTTGAAGTTTGGGACAAGTTTTTTGCATGGGTTTAAAAACTTGGATTTGAAGGGAATTAATGCTTTCATTTTCGGTTATACACAATGATTGCTATAAACCAAAAGCAAAGAGAGTGCTTACTTTTGAAGGAACGCTGCAGGAATGGAATATGGAAGGTTTGATAAGACATCCTCATGCTGCTCTTCTTCTTCCTTCCCCTGCTTTTATTGTGTTCTATGTATGGTGTGGTGGTTGTCACGTTTTGCTGTTATTTTTAATTCTCAAAGTGGAACTCCATCAACTATTTGATTTTTGGGTAAAGTACACTTGGGGTCATTGAACTATGATCAAATGATTATTTTGAGTATTGAACTTTCAAAAAGTACAAAATAATCATTGAACTTATCAAACCGTTACAAAATGGTTATAAATTTCAATGAATTGTTATAACACGATCATTAAATTTATCAAACTTTTACAGTTTTTATAACATCGTAGAGACCAATTTGCAACTATTTAATGAAATTAATGACTATTTTATAATTTTTAAAAGTTCAATGACTAAAATGTTCATTTAAGCATTATCCAATAACTTTTTTTGTATAATTTACCCTTATATATATTCTGCGGAAATTAAAAATTAGCACAATGATTATTGTACCTTAGAAAACAGCAAAATATTCATTTTCGTAATAGTTGGAAATTTATTAATTTTATAAGTAAGGCACTTAAATAAATGATGTGGTATTTAATTAAATATATGATATGATATATTTATTTAATTCGTTGCTTATTAAAAAATAGTTGGAAATGTCAAATCACGTGTTATCAACTCCATAGATGATGGTTGGGTTAGAGCTTATGCCATTAAAGAGGTTGCTTTTAAAATCCTTTGGAACAAAAGGTTCGTTGAGTTAGAGTCCAAAAAGGATCTTGTTGTTGAGGTATGGATACTATTTACTATCTCGAAGATTGCAAGTATTAGGGACGTGTAATCTCAACTTAAAAGAAAGAGTGATAAGATGTCGTGGTATAAATTGATTTGATTTTTTATGCGGTTTCCAGCCAATCCTTAATAGAAGCAAAACTCACATCAAAAGGTCGGTGATCAAGTTGAGAGAGATGAAGAATTTCTCTAGCCTTGGGGCAGTCCTTCAGTGCGAGAAAAATCGTCTCTTGCTCTGTGTTACACATGGGACGCGTTCCATCACCAATCCCCACTCTAGCAAGCTTTGCACCAACCGGGAGAGCAGCGTGGCAAACCTTCCAACCGAAAATTTTAACCTTAGGGAGGGTTCTGGCTTTAGCAATCAAATTCCAGTTTGTGGAGGTGTCTCTGTCCTCCTGAAGCTCCTTAAGAAGCCAAATAGACTCTCTACTGAGGATCGACTACTTAGAAATGGTTCGTGTGTTGTGCGGAGTTGCAGCGGAATTAGGGAATCATTTATTCTTTGAGTGCACATTTCCGACTGGAATTTGAAAACACATTTTGAACCTTTGTAGATTAAACCTCGCGGTACTTTCATGAGAAGGAGAATTGGAGTAGGCTATCGCCTATCTAAAGGGTAAATTTCTCCTTGTTCTCTTGCTCAAATTAGCATATAATGTTTTTATCTATTATATTTAGGAAGAAAACTAATGGGAAGTTTGATGTTTTGAGCTCTATAAAGGAGATTGTTACATGTATAAAAGAAAGTTTGACATGATAAATAGTATAAATTTTATGCTTTGCGTAGGATTTACTTGATTGATTATCATTTTCTTTGAGATACTCTAGTTCTTTTCTAGCAGTTTACTTCAATTAATCTTTAAATATAATATCTACGTTTTATATATAAAAAAAAACCCCTCCAATTAATAGCAATCTCGAGTATGATTATTGACACTTAATTTCCCTTTCTTTTTGGTATTAAATAAACTGAGTTGATACTTAATTTCCTTTGTTAGGTATTAACCTTACGTGACATGCTAAAACACAACACAAAATTTCACTAAAAATATACGATTATAACATTCACATTTCTATTTGCTATCAACGGAAGTTCATAGTTGTTGAAAATATTTTAAATATAAAACTTTGGACGTACTAAAATAGATATAAAAATACATCAATTTACTATAATGACAAATTTATATCACCTATACTTTTGACATTTTGCAAGAGAGGAAAGATATTTCTTTTACAACGCAAACTGGTCGGGGTTAGTTGAATGTTTTGCTACACAGCAAGGAAAATTATATTAAAAATTAGTATTTAAAAGACATGTCCGTCCATTGTCTTGGTCAAAGAAGCACACGTGTTAATGACCGACCAAACCAAGTATTAAGGGCAAAGCGCCGCGACATGTGGCTGCGACCCCGCACGTGCATTTGACCCATTCTTACGATCCTACAGGTGACGACTCTCTTCTAATGGAATTATATTAGGTTACAAGTCCTAATTTTGGGCCCAAAGTTAGGCAGCTCCTAATGATAATGACCCTTCAACCTTGTTTTTGTTTTGAAAAATATATTTTGTCCTCGATGTTTGATTAAGCTCGACTTTGATAACTAAAAACAAGCAAACAATGCATGAACCAAGGTGTCAATTATAAGTGTTGGACAGGTTTGGCTGTTGATGAAACAATGGTGACAGAATCATGGGACCAAACCAAAAGTGACGTAATGAGCTTTGGGGTGGGTCCTTTTGAACAGAAAAAGAGCTAAAGGATAGTGGCATTGATGTAGCAATAAGAGAAAATTACATAGAAAACTAGTGATATATACAGTGCGTGCAAGGCCTTACAGGGAAACAAAATGTCAAAACATTAGAACATAATTCAAAGCCTCATCTTCAAGCTGCTTCCCACTGTGAAGAACAAGCACCACCGTCAATGAGAGCAGCGGCAAAGAAAATAAACAAAAAAGAAAATCAACACTCACGGCTAAGGGCAGAAAGCTCCGAGCTCTTCAGCACGCGCAGCCTCTGCACCGTTGACACAAACATGCTGCAAAAGCAAAAGCAAAACCAATTCAGCTTCAGCACAACATCTATAACATACACACATACATCAACTGTTAAGACATTAAAAGATTCTATCATTCTAATGCTTTGACAAGATGCTTACTGCCACGGGACATCCCCAACAAGCATCCTGTCTCCTTCGTTATCCTCGTAAACAAGTGTATATTCCCCACTTCCATCCAATAAACCCGTGATTGCTTTCTCCTCCTCCACCTTCTTCACTTTTCCACCACCACAGGAATCTCTTTGAGCTACACACAAACACATGGCATTAACTATATTACAATAAGCTATAGAGTTCTATATATTATTCATTGAGAATTTATCTACCCGCAAGGAGGCCTCTGAATAGTTCATCAACAGCTGCAGACAGTTTGTCGTAGCTGTCATAAGCTTTGAGATCGACTTTCCTTCCTATGGGAACTCCATCCATGTTGATTTTCACAAATTTGGCATTCGGTTCAGCAGCTTTTTTCTCATTAGCAGCCTTGTGTGGTGGTTCAGCAACTGGTTTTGAAGAGATGCTGCTTGCAAGATTTTTCCTAAAGGAGCGAATTGGAGGCCAACCCACTACTGGACCAGGAGCAGTTCTGTTTTTCCATTACCATAATAGCCATAGAATTAGAACCCCCCCCCCCCAAAAAAAAAAAGTTATCACTTCCGAGGCTAAAATAGATCAATATAAATAGATAAGATGGGAAACTTGTACATCTAAAATGACAGTAATGCATTTACTACCAAAATATGTTAAGAGGCATCCTGAATGGCCAGATCAATAACAGTAAATGATGTTTTGAAAAATCTGAAAACAGCTGAAGAAAAGTAAAATTATGCACTAAAACAACAAAAATAAACATGTACATGTATGAAAAGATTAAGAAAAAAAAAATAACAAAGCATGCATGGACTACAAAACATCAATAAGCTAATCTCGTGACTTGTCAGTGAATATCCTCTGTCAAGAGTTTTTTTTTAAATATAAGTAAGCACATATATTAAAGATATATATATATATATATATATATAGAGAGAGAGAGAGAGAGAGAGAGAGAGAGATGTAATAAAAGGCTGGAGAACCTTTTCTGAGAAGTGTTGGGAGAACCAGCTGCATTTTCAGTAGGTGAAAATGGTTTTTTCTCTGCATTCTGAATGTTTACCACTTTAGTGCAGGGTTGTGATGATTCCTTTGCCATAACAGGCGAGCTCTGTCGGGGTGTTGATGGTAACGGGAGAAATAGAGGGTTTGTCAGCTGTTGATGGTGGTTTTTGGTCCATGATGGGGACAAAACTGACCCAACCGGGTGGTGGTGGTGGTTGTGGTCCTCTGGAGATGGAAACTTATGTGCTTGTTTTCTGTTCATTGAAGACAAGTACCCGAGTGAGATCACATGCTCATCTCTTTCCCTGTTTTTTTTGGTGGACCAGTTATTTTCGTCACCTGGGGGACCAAGCCTCAGTTCCAGCTTCTTCTCTTCTGATGAAAGACGAGTTTCATCATCTTTTCTCTTCAAATGCCACTCTCTTTCTTGAGGTATCAAGTGGAGAAGTTGAGGACATGTTTCCCCATTCTTTGAGCTCTCCATCACAACAAACAAAGATATCACCTTTCTCTTAAGAGCAATAACTAGCAAACTGGAAAAAAACAGATGTGTTAAAGATTTAGAAGCTAAAGAGAAAGAAAAAAATACTGGAACAAATGTAAAGAACATAACTACTAATGAAAATCCAGACAGAAACTAACCTTCAAACTTAAACCGAGTCACTCGACCAAATTTCAGAACAATAAAGACAATCAATCTAGAAAACTTCGGATTAGCAACGTACGGAAAGAAGCAACTCTGAAGATCTTAGCTAACAACGCAAGAACTGTCCCGCTTCTTAAAACAAACACCTTTAAAAAATGAAGGAAAAAGAAAACCTTTGGAAATGGAAAACCCTTCAACAGAAAGGAACCCCGAAAGAAGAGTGTTTTAAGCAATACAGACAGCAAGAGGGGTGGGTTCTTATCTTTAGTTTTTCCCTTGTTTTGTTTTTGGCACGCTTAAGTGGGTTCGTGTTGCTGTCTTTTTCTCTGTTCTTTATAGGAGTCGATAATAGTAAGGTGACTTGTATAGGTAAGGTAGATAAGGGAGGGGAGCATAAAAAGAGATGAATAAAACCAGCAAGAGATTCCCTTTTTTTACTGAAGAACCCCATGTTGGAAATAAAACGCTCACACAAACAACTTTTATTGAAACTCAAACAAATATTACAAGAGTACTCTCACTCGAAAACAAGAACTACAACTCACTCTTATAAGACTTTGCTTCTTCACTCACTTAGAAGCTCTTAATTTTTCTTTATGCTTAAAACTAAAATGGGAAGGGGTATTTATACTACTCAAGAACAATCCTACACCACACAAATAAACTAATTTAAACCATTACAAATTCAACAAATATCTAACTCTCACCTAACTAAATTGATGTAAGCAATGACATCATTAATTAAATGATGTAAGCAATGACATCTTTAATTAAATGATGTAAGTAATGACATCAATTTAGTTTGGGTTTGGGTTTAGGCTCCCATAATGGATCAAGTTTATGATCCAACACCCTCCCTTAAACTTGATCTCGTGACCCCTAGTAGGTTCCTTAATCTTAAGAAGTCTTCGCTGGTCAGTGGCTTGGTAAAAATATCAGCAACTTGATCTTGTGACTTCACATATTCAACTTCCACATCTTTTCTTGCAACACACTCCCTTATATAGTGGTAGCGAATATCAATGTGCTTGCTTCGATCATGGAATACTGGATTCTTCGCTAAGGCAATGGCTGACTTGTTGTCGACACAAACCTTGGTAGGCTCTTCTTGTATCAAACCAATCTCCTTCAATAGATTTCTAAGCCAAATTGCATGACAAACACATGAGGTAGCAGCAACATATTCCGCTTCACAAGTGGATAATGTGACAATCGGTTGTTTCTTTGACATCCATGTGAATGCAATATCTCCCATGAAAAATACGAATCCAGTAGTGCTCCTTCGATTATCTATGTCTCCACCCCAATCACTGTCGCTATATCCAACAAGCTTGTAATCATTAGAAACTGAATAGAACAAGCCAAAGTCAATTGTACCTTTCAGATAGCGAAGAATTCTCTTTGCGGCTTTAAAATGGGTGGTTGTTGGGGATTCCATATAGCGACTAACCAATCCAACTGCGTGAAGAATATCGGGTCTCGTGCAAGTTAGATAGCGTAGACTTCCTACCAAACTTTTGAAGAATGTTGGATCTACACTTTCGCCTTCTTCATGTTTGGTCATCTTGATCCCGTATTCTGCCGGTGTGCTTATTGGCTTACAGTTCTCCATCTTGAACTTCTTCAGTATCTCCTTTGCATAGCTTTCCTGTGAAATGAAAATTCCATCATTTTGTTGCTTAACTTCAATGCCAAGGTAGTACGCCATGAGCCCCATGTCTGTCATCTCGAATTCTTTCATCATCACATCCTTGAATTCATTAAACATGCTTGGGTTGCTTCCAGTGAAGATCAAATCGTCCACGTAGAGGCACACGATCAAAATATCTTCATCTTTGATCTTGATATATAGAGCATGCTCGTAGGGACATTTGTTGAAGCCATTCTCTTGGAAGTACTTGTCGATTCGGCTATTCCATGCCCTTGGTGCTTGTTTTAGCCCGTAAAGAGCCTTCTTCAACTTCAACACCTTGTCTTCATGCCCTTTGACTTCATAGCCTGATGGTTGCTGAATGTAAAGTTCCTCTTCAAGAACTCCATTTAGGAAGGCAGACTTTACATCCATCTGTTGTATCTTCCACTTGTTTTGAGCTGCCAAAGAAATGATTAGTCTGATAGTCTCCAATCGAGCAACAGGAGCAAATACCTCATCATAGTCAATTCCAGCCTTTTGACTATAGCCTTTAGCAACTAGCCTCGCCTTGTGCCTTTCAATCTCTCCTTTGGCGTTTTGCTTTGTTTTGTACACCCATTTGACACCTATCGCCTTATGTCCCTTGGGAAGTGAGGTAAGTTCCCATGTGTCATTCTTCTCGATGGCCTTGATTTCTTCGTCCATCGCATCTCTCCATTTCTTTTCTTGTACCGCTTCTTGAAAGCTCACTGGTTCACAATCGGCAAACAGACAAAATAATGTAAGATTATCTTGTCGTTCAGTTACCTCATAGAGATCTCTAAGGCTTCTTGTTCGTTGCACAACTCTTTCACTTTGACTCCCACTTGACGATGATGAAGGTGATGAGTCTCCTTGAGTGGTTGATGTTGGTGAAGTGGGTGGAGTTGCAAGCTCTTGTTGAGATTCATCTAGTTGCTCCCTCATTGTCTGCTCATCTTCTTCAAACTGAGGAAAGAAATTGAAGTCATCTGTATGGGAGTTAAAATCCCATTCTCCTTCTTCGTTGAAGACCACATCTCGACTAATCACAAACTTCTTATTGTCTGGATTGTACAACTTGTAGCCCTTCGAATTAGCATCATATCCGATGAAGATAAAACTCTCGCTTTTATCATCAAGCTTCGTTCTTCTCTCGTCTGGTACGTGAACATGGGCTATACTTCCAAAGGTTCTCAAGTGGGAAATGCCAGGCTTTCTTCCACTCCATGCCTCTTGCGGTGTCTTTCCCCATACACTTCTTGTTGGAGATCGATTTGACAAGTAGACTGCACACGATACTGCTTCCGCCCAAAATTCTTTGGGTAGTTTCTTGCTTTTGAGCATGCTTCGTGCCATGTCTAGGATTGTTCTATTCTTTCTTTCTGCCACACCATTTTGCTGGGGGGATCTAGGAACTGTCATTGGTCGACGAATTCCATTTGCTTCACAGAACTCTTGAAACTCCCTGGAAGTAAATTCTCCACCTCGATCGGATCTCATGGCTTTGATCTTTCTACCGCTTTCTCTCTCCACTGCTGCTTTGAACTTCTTGAATACTTCAAAAACTTCTGACTTCTGTTTCAAGAAATATACCCAGGTTTTTCTTGAAAAATCATCAATGAAGAGAAGAAAATAGTTATTGTTACCGAGAGAACTTGGCTTGATCGGTCCACACACATCGGTATGGATGAGCTCAAGTGGCTTCTTAGCTCTTGTCTCTGACTCCTTTGGAAAGCTTTTCCTGAATTGTTTCCCGACTAGACACCCTTCACAGAGTTGGTCAGGTTGGTTGATGTGAGGTAGTCCTTTCACCATCTCCTTCTTAGATAATAGCTCTAGACCTCCAAAATTGAGATGCCCAAATCGAAGATGCCAAAGCCATGATGCATCTTTGTAGCAAGCTTTCAGGCACTTTGCAACATCATTTGTATATTGATCAAGAACATTCTATTCTTTGACATCGGCACTTTAGCAATGAAGTTATTCTTATCATCTTTTATAGAAAGATTATAATTATTCATATGAATATCATAACCTTTCTCTACCAGTTGCCCTAAACTTAAAATGTTACTTTTCATATTGGGCACATAGTAGACATTTGAAATAAATTGATGTCTCCCATCTTTCAAACGGATAAGAATGTTACCTCTCCCTTTCACTGCTATTGTGGAATCATCTCCAAATGAAACATTTCCACTTACTGACTCGTCTAGCTCCACAAACATGTCTTTCCTTCCACACATGTGATTGCTTGCACCACTGTCAAGATACCAGGATTTTGCTTGGCCACCATCAGTTTCCTTTCGTGCTAGAAGAAGAGTTTCTTTGCCATCTGTCTTTTCCTCCACGTAATTGGCCTTCTCCTCAATTTTGTTGTTGGGAGCTCTACATTCTGAAGCATAATGCCCAAATTTTTGACAATTATAACATCGAATTTGAGATTTGTCATACTTTGAGTTTGGATTAATTCTTCCACGGCCTCGTGTTGAGCTTTCTCCTTTCTCATAGTTGTTGTTGGAATTGTTATTGTTGTAATTCCAGCCTCGTCCACGACCTCGACTTCCACCTCGTCCATGGCCTCTACCTCTGCCTTGGCCACGTTGGTTTCTATCATTGCGTTGGCTCTCATGCATATCCTTGAGTTGCAGCTTGAGGAGTTGTTCAGTAAACTCATGCTTCTTTTTATGCTTCTCTTCGTATGCTTGCAATGATCCTTGGAGCTGTTCGATCTTCATTTCTTCCAAGTCTTTAGTTTCTTCAATCGTCACGACGATGTGCTCAAATTTGGGATCCAACGAACGGAGTATCTTCTCTATTATCCTCACATCGTCTAACTTTTCACCATTTCTTTTTAATTGATTAGAAACAGCTACTACTCTTGAGAAATAATCTGAAATAGACTCAGATGCTTTCATGTTTAAGGATTCGAATTCACCTCTTAATGTTTGGAGACGAACCTTCTTCACTTGCTCGGATCCTTTGTAAGAGGTTTGCAGCTTCTCCCACGCTTCCTTGCTAGAGCTTGCACTTGAAATCTTTTCAAAACCATCATCATCTAATGCTTGATAGATGAGGTAGAGAGCCTTCTTGTCTCTCTTTCTTGAATCCTTCAAAGTTGTCTTTTGATCTGGTGTAAGAGTAGCAAAAACATCATCATCCGCAGGCTCATTATAGCCTTTCTCTATGATATCCCACACATCTTGTGATCCAAGAAGTGCCTTCATTTTGATACTCCAATTGTCGTAGTTGTTGTTGTTGAGTGTCGGAACTTGGAATGGTGCCATACCATTTGCCATATCTCTCAATATAATGAGATTTTGTAAAATCCGATTGCACGGATGAATCCGGAACGATGAAAAAAAAAAAAAACTTTGGAGGGACTTGGACACCTCGGTCAAGGGCTCCAACTCGGCTGAATCGGCTCAACTCGGTGAGTCAACTCGATTTTCTGGCAGCAGTCTTCCGGCGGTGCGTGGCGGTGCGTCAGAACTCAGATTGAGAAAATTCTGGCGGCGGCGTATTCCTCTCGTCGAGACCTTCGATCTTTCCAACTCTCTCTGATGCCACTTTGTTGGAAATAAAACGCTCACACAAACAACTTTTATTGAAACTCAAACAAATATTACAAGAGTACTCTCACTCGAAAACAAGAACTACAACTCACTCTTATAAGACTTTGCTTCTTCACTCACTTAGAAGCTCTTAATTTTTCTTTATGCTTAAAACTAAAATGGGAAGGGGTATTTATACTACTCAAGAACAATCCTACACCACACAAATAAACTAATTTAAACCATTACAAATTCAACAAATATCTAACTCTCACCTAACTAAATTGATGTAAGCAATGACATCATTAATTAAATGATGTAAGCAATGACATCTTTAATTAAATGATGTAAGTAATGACATCAATTTAGTTTGGGTTTGGGTTTAGGCTCCCATAATGGATCAAGTTTATGATCCAACACCCCAAACATGAAACAGGGAAACAGGAATAAGAACAACTCACGCAACGAAACCCACATCCCTCCACGAGCCTGCTACTTCAACATCACTTTTCAAAATTTGTGCCGAAATCAAAACCCACTCTATAAAACGTTAGGTTGCTCTGCTCAGGAAGCAAAAGCAGTGACTAGAGACCAAAATAAAAACAAAGCGTGCTGTTGCTGACCTGCTCAAAGACACTCCTTTTAACTCTTCCTTTCCTCTTCTGTCTCTCTACGTTTAACCAACATCTTTTCTATAAGGATAAATTACCTATTTGGTCACTCAACTATTAAATCCTAAAAATTTACCCAAAATTTTAGATATGCTAATTTGGTGTTTATTTATATTAAACTTCATTTTCCTTGATTTAGTTGCAAAACACTTCTTTGATGCTTTGTTTGGAGGAGTAGAGGGCCTTATATCAAAGTTTTAGTAATAGATATGCAAAAGAAAATAGCCTTAATTATGCTGAATTGATTAAAAAGAGAGGTTTTTTCTTTTGTCGATCGAAATAAACACAATGAGTTGCTTTTTAGAAGGCCAAGAAAATGATATTGATGGATGGGATGGGATTTTCTGATGCGGTTTTATTAACTTTTTGTATCTATTTTCTTAGGAAAACAAAATTAAGAAAGAAAGAAAGAGGTGTAGTATATTAAGTTAAAGAAAGTTATGTAAATAATTTAAGTTGAAAATACATTAAACATGTAACATACAAACTATTATCTTCTGGAAACTATAATCAGCATGCAGATACATAGGATGATCCTGCCCAGTTCTAACATGAAAACGTGTTCCATTATTACATCAATGGATGAATTGAAGATCATATATTTATTGGTTAAATTTTGTTGCTGTTTACGTTGAGATTTGTGTTGGACACTAACAGACACAATTCTTTGATTTAAATCTTTCTTGAAGGGAGCACTCTTTTGTTTGTTGCTTGCAATGTTCCATTTTTCGTTCTTCCCAATAAAAACATATATTATATTGATTGAATGATGTCATGGTTCCTAAGGTTAATGAATTATACTGTCAATTTATTAAAACAATATTTTTATTAAAATATTATCCAAATAACATCCTTTTTACTAAATATAATTATTTTTAGTAAAAACGCATTTTCTAGAAACGTTTTTTTTGAAAGGCACGTTTTGAAGTGTGTATTTTTTTTGTACACGGCATGTTATAAGGGATGAATGTACATTCTTACGCTAGAATATGAATTTTTAAAATTTTAAAAGGTAATATTTTTTAAAATTTTAAAAGGTAATATTTTTTAAAATTTTAAAGGGATAAGAATATATTTTTAATAAAAAATATATAAAAAAATTTAAAATATATAATAATTATGATTATTCTCACCCACTCTCCTTTCAACCCATCCCTGTAAGTCATCTCAATGGTTTTTTTTATGCCAACATCATCTATAATCGAGATGGAAAAAATGAAAAATATTTGGTTAAAATTGTACGAATTTTATTAAAAAAAACGTGTGATATGTGTCTTATAGAATTTGACAAGACCACAATGACGACAACGATGACATGTGTGTATAGGTTTTTTCTTCAATCACTCAATAAGTCTATATTTAAAAAAAATTGTATTTAAACACTTTAAAAAACTCATATATAAACGATATGATATTCTAAAATATAATGGGGGAAGAAGGGCTTATACAGTAGAGAAATACACTGGAATTGGATTAAAATTTTGTTTTTATCTGAATCTTGATTTTCTGTAATGTTTTTCTTTTTTTAACATCTACTGGAGATGGCGACCTCTCTTGTAAAATATCTCATTAATTTAACGTTGGTAGACATTTAGTATTAACCTTGGCATACAACCCTTAGTTTATCACTAAAAAAATTAGCAGGTGAAATCTTGTTGAGTTAATCGATTGACGGAATTGGCCAAGAGGGGGTGAATTGGCAATTAAAAATTTGGTGGAAACTTTTGCAGAAAATTGAAAGTAATTGCACAGCGATTTAGAGTGGTTCGACTTTCTCAATCAAAGTCTACGTCCACTACCTTAGCTATCCACACTAAGGATTTTCCTTCACTAATTTGTTCTTTCTTTTGAGGCCAAAGAGATAACCTTACAACACCCTCAAGAATATACCCCAATTCTTGAGAACACTCTTTCCCAAAGAGAAGATTACAAATTTGCAAACTTACAAGGAAAACCTCTCAAGGTAAGATGTTTGCACAATTCTAGAACAAGAAAAGAACACTCACAAATAATTACAAATGAGCACAAATGGTGTTCTTTGAAAGCAAAATGAATATTGAAAGGAAAATTGGCTTGATTTGCACAAACTTGGTGTTTGATGCTTTCTCTCTTGTTTCTCTATAATTTCTTGTTGATCAAGGGCTTCAGAACTTGTTTAAATACACCTTGAATCACTTCTGAACGTTGGGGATGATTAGTGAAGATCATATAGCCGTTTTAGTGTGAAAACAATTAATAAAACAGCTTGGAGCGTGGGGGGAATCGGTTCCGTAAGTGTAAAATTTAAATATTTCGACCGTTATACAAGGGGGAATCGGTACCCCTGGGGGGGAATCGGTTCCCTCCGAGCATACTGGAATTCTCGGAGCCAAACCATTCAGGGGGAATCGGTACCCCCTATGGGGGGAATCGGTTCCCTCTTAGCAATCTGGAATTTTTGGCTTTGAAATGTTTCGAAATACTTTGTAAAATTATTTTGAAATTGTTTTAAGATTAAAACTTAATTTTACACTTTGAGTAAGGATTAAAAATGATCTTTGAAAGATTTGGAGTAATGTTCTGATATTCGAATAATTCTATCGAATATACTTAGAAAATCATTTGGAAAATCTTAAAATTCATTTAACTTAATTTGTTATATCGAAATATCAAAATGTTTTCACCAATCTCCCCCTTTTTGATATAACAAAATATTTTAGTAATTTTAAGATTTTGAAATCAAGTTTTGAAATTACTCCCCCTTACTTTAACACTTCTCCCATTTAAAAACACTTTAACACTTCTCCCCCTTTTTGTTAAATCAAAAAGACATTTTAAAGAATTTAAACAAGGTTTTGAAATCATTTAGCCAATTGATTATATATAATATAAGCTGCTAAGATCACAAGCAAGAGAAACGTTAGCCATTAGTTTCATAATCAATATTCATAATTAATGTGAAATGGCAAAATTGGTCATATATCTAATCATGAAGTAAATGATGCAATAATGAATAAATTTAATCACACCAAATAGATAATTTCTAACCATTCATGAATCCAAACAAATTCAAAGTCAATCAATCCACAAATTCAAACATTCCAAAATATTCAAAATGTTAAAACAACAAGTTTGGAGTTCAAAGCAAAACATTGAATCACATATCCGGATCAGGAGGAGGAAAACGAGCTCGCATAGCGGCCATTTCGTTAGTGAGGTCATTAATACGTGCGTTGGTTGCTTCATTATTTGCACGCATTTCCCGAAGAATTTCTAATTGTTGAGCTCCCATTGTGGATAAATGGGACTCTATAGAAGTAAAGCGCGAATCCATAGTAGCGTATCGAAAATCGAATGTCTCCATAAAGGATTGGAAATATGGAGGCATTGGATGCGTTTGTTGTGCTTGCTCTTCGGGCTGCTCCTCGGGCTGCTCAGGCTCATCTTCGGCTTCATCGATATCTCGCATTAATTGCTCAAGCTCGAGATCTTTGTCAGCTTCGGGTGAAGCTTGTGAAGAACTAGCTCCCGGAGTATTTGCAGAATATCGAACCCATTCACCGGTTTCCTTATCTTTAATCCATCCCGCTCTCGTTAAGGAAAGAATGTTAATTTGTTTCTTAAGGGGAAAAACGACATCTAGACCGACTCTAAGCCCAGCTTTGAAAAACAGATTACTTAAAATGCAACCGTAAACAAGAGATGAACAGAGTTTTTTGTTAGGAACAAGATTTACGGTTTTAACAATTTCAGCAAAAATAAACTGAGGTAGGTTGATTTTAATATTATTTTCGAAACAATGTAACCACCAAAGATCTAAGGCTCTAAGAGTAGAATAACGACCTCCGGATGGTCGAAACCACCAAGAAATCATTAGATGAAGAAAACGTTCATGAAGGTCTAGGACACTTCCACTATCCCTTCTTTTATAACGAGATCCTAAAACCTATTTTTCATTTGAAATCCCATCATTATCTAATCCGAATGTATTGGCTATGTAAGCCGAGTCAATATATAAGAATTGTCCTAGAAGGTAGGAACGAATTCCTATGGTTTCGGTTTCAGTTTGGTTTTTAACACAAACGGCATTAGAATAGAAAATACGAACAAGTTGATGGTAAACGATGGGTTCAAGGTCAAAGAGTTTATCAAATTTCCACTCTTGTAAAATATGAAGATATTTAAAATTGATAGCTAACATAGCTTGACGAGAAGGAATACGTTCTTCCCGGATTTTGTAAGAGACGAAATATTGATAATACCAAAAACGATGATTTCTAGGACAGGATGATTGAAACACAAATTTTGGATAGTCAAATTAGGATCAATAGGATTAGGATTAGAAATTGGAATAGGTGGAGGATTTGGAGGTGGATTTGGTTGACGGTGTGAACGACCAGATGAAGACCTAACACGTTTAGGATTGGACATGGTTTAGGAAATCGGAATAGAATTGATAACCTGCAATTTAGAAAACACATGTATGCAATTCAATCAATCCCACAACTCAATTGAGTCCTCAATATTTCAAGGTTCTCTAAATCAATCCTAATGGGCAAAGTTTTTGAAAAACTTTTGAAAAATATGGTTTTGAGAAATAATATATGTATAGTTTTCATAATAACAACATAATTTAATCAAAACACAATAATTTGAAAATTAATTTTTTTTTATTTCGAAAATTTAGAAAATTTTGAAAAAATCTTGTGCTTTTGATGAAATTAGTTGTAATATCTAGTTTCTAATTACTAACTAATCAATGCCCGATCAAAAATTCAACCTAGAACTAATTAAAACTAGTTATATGTTCATAAATTGATAAAAAGAAGTTTTTGGAAAAATACCTTGAATGATTTCGGATTTGAGTGAGATTAGATGAAGTTTGCACGTTTTTTATGATTCCAACAGGTTTAGAGGATGATATTTGAAGTGAATTCCGATTAAAAACGTTGATTTGAGGCAAAGTGGAGATATGGAGAGCGTAGAGAGGAGAAACGGCGTAAGAGAAGAGAAGAGAGTTTTAGGCCAAAACCAAGGGTTCTGCCCGATAAAACCAGAACCCCAGGGGGGGTATCGATTCCCCTTCAAAGGGGGAATCGGTTCCTTCAAGGGGGGATCGATTCCCTCTGCACCAAAATGCTAAAATCCGATTTTAAACACCCAAAATGCTAAATTAATTTCCTCTAGTGGTATTGGCAACTCATATATTGAAAATTAATCATGTTCAAACAATTCAATTAATCTTTAAACGATATTTGAACATAAAATTAATTTTTTATCAAGAATCATAAACTCCCCCTAACTAATAGCAATGAATGCAATCAAAAATTACTATTATAAGCATTTTTCATTTATTATTAAAAGTGCTAAAATTATTTTAAACACTCAGTGAAGATAGATTGGTCAAACCTAATTCTCTCATAAGTGTCCAAAATAGTTCATTGTCTAAAGGTTTTGTAAAGATATCCGCTAATTGGTGCAAAGTATCAACAAATTCTAGAACTACATCTTCCTTAGTGACATGGTCTCTAATGAAGTGATGTCTTATTTCAATGTGCTTAGTTCTAGAGTGTTGGATGGGATTTTTAGTGAGACAAATAGCACTAGTATTGTCACACTTGATAGGAATGGTACTTACTTCAATTCCATAATCAAAAAGTTGTTGTTTCATCCATAAAACTTGTGCACAGCAACTACCAGCTGAAATGTATTCGGCTTCAGTGGTAGATAATGCAACACAATTTTGTTTCTTTGAAAACCAAGAAATTAGCATATTTCCAAGGAATTGGCAAGTACCGGAGGTGCTTTTCCTATCTAATTTGCATCCTCCATAATCCGCATCAGAAAAAGCATGCAAGCTAAAGCTAGAGTCTCTAGGATACCAAAGTCCTAGACTAGGAGTGTCTTTAAGGTATCTAAAGATTCTCTTAACAGCTAGTAAATGTGATTCCTTAGGACATGATTGAAATCTAGCACATAAGCAAACACTAAACATAATATCCGGTCTACTTGCAGTTAGATAAAGTAGAGATCCAATCATTGACCTATATAATTTGACATCTACACATTTACCTCATTCATCTAAGTCAAGCTTTGTTGAAGAGCTCATTGGAGTGTCATGAGGTTTCCCATTTTCCAGTCCAAACTTCTTGAGCATATCTTTTCATTGCTTGATTTGGAGTCCCAAGAAAAATGAGAGCTCCCCCATCATGCTCATCTCAAACTCACTTTGAATTAGCTTAGAAAATTCTTGGCAAAGAACATCATTAGTAGAACCAAATATTATATCATCAACAGAAATTTGAACTACTAATAAATCTTTACCTTTATGCTTCAAAAACAATGTAGTGTCAACATTCCCTTTTGAAAAACCTTTTTCAACTAAAAAATTTGACAATCTTTCATACCAAGCTCTAGGAGCTTGCTTTAAACAATAAAGAGCTTTTGTCAATTTTAAAACATGATCCGGAAAATTTGAATTTTCAAAACCTGGAGGTTGTTCCACATACACTTCTTCTTTTATAAAACCATTTAAAAATGCACTTTTAACATCCATTTGATATAATTTAAATTCATTGAAACATGTAAATGCTAATAACATTCTAATTGCTTTCATCCTAGCTACGAGAGCGTATGTTTCATCATAGTCTATGCCCTCTTCTTGAGTATACCCTTGAGCAACAAGTCTAGCCTTGTTTCTCACTATATTACCACTCTCATCAAGCTTATTCCTAAATACCCATCTAGTACCTACAGTAGATTTATTACTAGGCCTTTCAACTAATGTCCATACTTTACTTCTCTCAAATTGATTTAACTCTTCTTGCATAGTCATAATCCAATGTTCATCATTTAATGCTTCTTTAATATTCTTAGGCTCTATGCATGAGATAAATGCAACATAATTACAAATATTTCTAAGAGAAGATCGAGTTATTACCCCTTTTGATGGATCACCTATAATCTCATCATCCTTGAAATAGTTGTACTCTCTTGGATAAGATACTTCCCTTTCTTTAATGGTTGGATTCTCAAGAGGATCATGAGTTTCCTCATTTTTCGTTTCTTCCTTTGATGATGGTTCTCCAACGTCATGTCTAACGTCATTTGTATTTATAACACCTACATCATCATTCACACAAGAATCCATCCTCGGAAGGGGATTATCATCGAAAACAACATGTATAGACTCTTCTACAACTAAAGTTCTTTTATTAAATACACGATAGGCTTTAGAATTTAAGAAATAACCCAGAAAAATTCCTTCATCACTTTTAGCATCAAATTTGCCAAGGTTTTCTTTACCGTTGTTTAAAACAAAATATTTACATCCAAAAGGATGAAAATAACTAATGTTAGGCTTTTTATTTTTGAAAATTTCATATGGAGTTTTCTTTAAAATTGGCCTAATCATTACTCGATTTACAACATAACAAGTGGTATTTGTGGCTTCCGCCCAAAAATATTTTGGCAAATTATTTTCACAAAGCATGGTTCTAGCCATTTCTTCTAAAGTTCGATTTTTCCTCTCAACAACTCCATTTTGTTGAGGGGTTCTAGGTGCTGAAAAATTATGGCTAATACCATTAGAGTTATAAAATTCAGTAAATCCAAGATTTTCAAATTCAGTTCCATGATCACTCCTAACACTAGTTATAGAGTAACCTTTTTCATTTTGGATTACTTTTGAAAACGTGATGAATTGTTCTAATGCTTCATCTTTAGTACTTAAAAATAGAACCCAAGTATATCTAGAATAGTCATCTACCAAGACAAATGCATATTGTTTTCCACCCAAGCTAGTAGTTCTAGTTGGCCCAAAAAGATCTAAATGGATCAATTGTAAAACTCTACTAGTTGATACATCATTAATGGATTTAAAAGAAACTCACTTTTGTTTTCCTTTAGCACAAGCATCACAGATTTTATCATTATCAAATTTAAGCTTAGGCAACCCTCTTACTAGGTCTCCTTGAATTAACCGTTGCAAAACACTCATACTAGCATGTCCTAGTCTCCTATGCCATAACCAACTATCATGTTCATCCTTAGCAACTAGGCATAAATTAGTCATATCAAAAGAATTTAAATGCACCATGTATATGTTTCCTATTCTATGACCAACAAGCATAATCTGATTAGATGCAATGTCAATGACTTTACAACCATTAATTTCAAATAAGACATTGAATCCTTTATCGCATAGTTGAATAATACTCAATAGATTATGATTTAATTTATTCACATTTTAATTTGTATGGAAGATGTATACCTATTGTACCAATACCTTCAATGTGACCCTTTGAATTGTCTCCAAAAGTCACTTCTCCTCCATTTTTGGCGTTAAGCTCAATGAATCGGCTTTTGTCTCCGGTCATGTGTCTTGAGCATCCACTACCAAGGTACCATGAATTTGAATTTGTTTCCCGTGCCTTGTAGCAATGCTCCTTTCCCTACAAACATAGATTAATTTTTGATTTTTGGTACCCAAATTCTTTTGGGTCCATATTCATTAGTTTCCAAAATCCTAGTCCCCTTAGGTATCCATTTGTGTAGGATATTTTTATCTTTAGTAGTAATGAGTTCTTTAGGAACCCACATACTTCTAACGAGTTTTCCATTAGAGGTTCTTTGGGGACCTCTATGATTGTAGTTTCTAAAACTTTTTCTAACAAAGTTGGATTTTGAATTTCCACCTTTTTCAAAATGTTTTGTTCCAACTTTATCAAAAGAAGTTTTAAGATCATCAATTTTCTTTTGAAGATCATCATTGATCTTTGAAAATAAATTTTGCAAATCTAAATTTTTCTTTTCAAACTCTTCTAGTTTGATTTGCAAATCTTTGATTTTACTTTCAAGATCGTTGTTGGTTTTGGATATGAGTTTGTTTTCATTTTTCAATTTTGAAACATCATTTTTATATTTTAAAAATAATTTCTCATAATCCAAAGCCAACCCATTATATTCCTCTAATAACTCATCATAGGATAAATCATCAAAATCGGATGAGTTAGAGGTTACCTTATAATCTTCCCCAAATGCCATCAAGCACAAGTTAGCTACTTCTTGTTCCTCTTCATCAGAACTTTCTTCATCGCTCCATGTAGCCACATGAGCATTGTGCTTATTCTTTGAGTGGCCCTTTTTCTTCAATTGTGGGCAATCATATTTGACATGCCCTGGCTTTTTGCATTCGTAGCAAATGATTGGGTCCTTCTCTTTCGGTTTATTTTTTAGGCCTTCATTTCGTTTGAATTTTCTTCCTCGATAAGGTCTCATCATTTTTCTGAACCGTTTGGCAAACAATGCCATTTCCTCGTCATCGTCATCGTTATTCGAATCACTCTCATCTTTTGTGGATTTGAGAGCAACTCCAATGTTTTTCTTCTTCTCCTTTGGTGTCTCGTCAATTTTGTCGAGGTCCACCTCATCTTCGAGCATCATTTCATGAGTGAGGAGTAACCCAATTAGCTCTTCAAGAGTTAAGGATGTTAAGTCCTTAGACTCGATGATTGCCGTCTTCTTTGATTGCCACGATTTTGGGAGGGAGTAGACTAACTTCCTCACAAGCTTTTCATTTGAAATGATCTCTCCATATGATTTGAGACCATTGACAATCGTTGAAAATCTATCCTTCATAGCTTTGATATCTTCAATTGGTTTCATCCTAAAATTTTCATAGCTATGCGTTACAATACTAATTTTAGATTTCTTTATCTCATCGGTACCTTCATGAGTGACTTGAAGTTTGTCCCATATTTCTTTGGCGGTTGTACACGATGAAACTCTTCCGTATTCATCTGGTCCAAGAGCACAAAAAATGATATGGATGGCTTTGGAGTTGAGCTGGAACATTCTTGTCTCTCCTTCACTCCACAACCTTGGATGAGTGAGAGGTTTGATGTATCATTCTTCTACAGCATTCCATGCTCCCATGTCACTTGCTTGAATGAAGTACATCATTATATTCTTCCAATAAGCATAGTTAGCTCCATTAAAGAAAGGAGGCTTGTTGACGGGCATCGAGTCGAGACCATAGTCGAAGTTTGAAGCGGAGGCCATTGATGACTTTGATTATCGATATAACTCTTCCCGAATCGACTCAAGATGAGATAAAACCTTCAAATGAGTTAGGCTCTGATGCCAATTGTTGAGTTAATCGATTGACGGAATTGGCCAAGAGGGTATGAATTGGCAATTAAAAATTTGGTGGAAGCTTTTGCAGAAAATTGAAAGTAATTGCACAACGATTTAGAGTGGTTCGACTTTCTCAATCAAAGTCTACGTCTACTACCTTAGCTATCCACACTAAGGATTTTCCAACAAATTCACTAATTTGCTCTTTCTTTTGAGGCCAAAGAGATAACCTTACAACACCCTCAAGAATATACCCCAATTCTTGAGAACACTCTTTCCCAAAGAGAATATTACAAATTTGCAAACTTACAAGGAAAACCTCTCAAGGTAAGATGTTTGCACAATTCTAGAACAAGAAAAGAACACTCACAAATAATTACAAATGAGCACAAATGGTGTTCTTTGAAAGCAAAATGAATATTGAAAGGAAAATTGGCTTGATTTGCACAAACTTGGTGTTTGATGCTTTCTCTCTTGTTTCTCTATAATTTCTTGTTGATCAAGGGCTTCAGAACTTGTTTAAATACACCTTGAATCACTTCTGAACGTTGGGATGATTAGTGAAGATTATATAGCCGTTTTAGTGTGAAAACAATTAATAAAACAGCTTGGAGCGTGGGGGGAATCGGTACCCCCTATGGGGAATCGGTTTCCTAAGTGTAAAATTTAAATATTTCGACCGTTACACAAGGGGGGAATCGGTACCCCCTGGGGGGAATCGGTTCCCTCCGAGCATACTGGAATTCTCGGAGCCAAACCATTCAGGGGGGAATCGGTTCTCTCTGAGCAATATGGAATTTTTGGCTTTGAAATGGTTCGAAATACTTTGTAAAATTATTTTGAAATTGTTTTAAGATTAAAACTTAATTTTACACTTTGAGTAAGGATTAAAAATTATCTTTGAAAGATTTGGAGTAATGTTCTGATATTCGAATAATTCTATCGAATATACTTAGAAAATCATTTGGAAAATCTTAAAATTCATTTAACTTAATTTGTTATATCGAAATATCAAAATGTTTTCAACAAATCTGAAATAATTTGGTATTAGAATTAAATTAAAACTAATATTCAAATTTGGATGAAGAAGTAAATGAAATTATAAGATGACAAAAAGTAATGAAAATATAAATAATATTATAAATGATTGGTGGGCATTTATAAAATTCCAATAATGATTGAAGGAAGAACAGTGGTCATTAACATTTTCGAATGTGCCTCCACTTTCAATGTTTAAATATAATCTATTTCTTTCACGCCTAATGTTTGTATTAATTTTAATATAATTTTTATTTATACTATTTATTTTATTTATTATTAATTATTAATTGTAACATGTTTAGTTTACCATAATAATTATCCAACGTCTGTCACTAAATGTCATCTGAATCGCCTATTCAAGGACCAAGGTTGTATGTCTCACATGATTGAACTAAACTAGTGAATTCAGGTGAGAAGGATTATACTTTAGATTTTCAGAAAGGTTCCTACGTAGAGAAATGGATATCCTTACAAGCGCCCTCTATATATTGCAACACCAACCTTTGCTCCATTTTATTTTCATCATTTTTTAATTACTTCTTATAATATATTTAAATTATAAATTTTATCTCTACCCTCTTATTTTAGTATTTGTTAGTTTTTATTCTTTTAAATTAAAAAAAAAAAACACATTCCTTATTCAAACTATAACAATTGAATTTGTAGTCTAATTCTATCTTTAGTCCACCTATTGCATAGGTAAATTGTAGGTTTAATTCTTCATTTTTTAATTTAATCATTTTAAACCCTTATAACTTAATTATATTGATTCTATGTCAATTGAGTTAAAATTGACAAAATTATAACATCAAACTAAATATTCAACTTAAATAGAGTACGAGATTAAGGACATAATTTAACTTTACCTTCAGTTTTGGGGCGTTTAGGCAATTATGAGGAAAAAGATTGAAAATATACAAATTCAAACCCTTCCTCGATTAATAAAAAAAATGAAATCTAATGAAGAAAAGGTTAGCAATTGTTTGAGATGTTTAAAAATGTTAAACAGAAGCAAAAATTTCAAAGGAAAGAAGGGAGAAATAGGCCAGAACAATAGTGTGTAAAAGTAAAACCTAAGTACCTAATATACAAGGGACTTGATGATATAAGACCGAAAGCATTCACTACCATTACCCTTTTGATTATTAGCACTATTGCTTGTATACGGTTAGTATGAATAAACATTTCCCATAAATAATCTTAACCCATAATGTAAACACCCAGAAATTTCTTACTACCCTCAAAAATAATAATCATATGGTAATGCAAATTTAAGATTTTTAAGCAAAACAAGATAGAATCATTGGCTTGCATTTTCAGACAGCTTGAATAGCACCGGTTTTGTCCTTACTCAAGTCTGTGGCCACAACTGCTGCATTTGCATGAAACGCAGATTGTCTTGATGGTTCTCCTAGCAGTTGCAAGGATAACGGTGAAGGCTCTATATGCCCATTCGCAATCTCTCCTATACTAAGATGAGACATTCCGACTAGTTCGTCTACATTGACAGGTTCCTTTGGAAACAATGGGATTGGCTTCAGTACTTGATGTTTAGATGTCTCTATGCCGTTCCCTTCATCCGGAGGGGCTGGATTCGGTGGCCAAAATGCGTAAGGAACAGGTGTGTAAGGTGAGATGAAACCATTGACCATAGGTGCCAGTCCACTTGATACCATCATTGTTTCTTCGGTCACATTAACTGTTTCTTGTGCTGCAGTTTCTGTGTGTTCAAATTCAGAGCCGAGGGAGAGATGTAATGAAGGTGTTGAATTTGAATTATATGCTTCTTCTACATGAGATGGCAGTAAAACTTGTTCTTCCGGGACTGCAGGTGTATCTGTAGCCTGCAAAAGAATATGAAAGTTAATCAAACCAGAAGCGATGAGAGAAAATATTCTATTTAGTTTAGGAAATATAGAAGCCAGCTTATTAGCACAGATGGTACACCATGCAGCCAACCCGAATTTAATCTGAACAGAACAGCATGAACCCAGCTAACACAAAAACCAAAACAAAATGATACCAAATCTGACCTATGGCCAAATTAGGTTGCTCTCTGTTAGCAAAACAAATGCGGCTAATGTTAATCAGAAGCTACACAGCACCCAAACTCAAGTTTGAACAAAAGGCAACAACTCAATGCCCAAACCCACAACCAATTCTTCGCCTAGATTACATATGCTGTTGATCTCTTCTGTTGTAGAGATGATTTTATTTTCCCATGCACATTTGTTAAATTCCTTCAGTGATGGACAATGGACGAAGATATTCTCCTTAGCACTACAAAATTATTCTCTTGCATTAATCATGTGGTTGTGTGCAGAAAATACTATGTTACAAGCCAAATATCATGTGCATGATAGGCTGTGTTGCTATTTTTAGGAAATGAAACACACACACACACTTATACATATAAAGAAGCAAAACAAACCATATCACTTGGAACCATGTCGAAAAGGCTTGAACGTCTCTTTCTTCGAGTAACATTACTCTGACGGATGAAATACTTCTGGGCATGACTTGCTACCTGAGTTGGTGTTCTTGATACAACAAAGTTTCGAGCTATCCCCCGCCAGTCCCCTTTCCCTAGTTTTTGGAGGCCAATTAGAAAGAGTCGATGTTCCTCTTCAGTCCATGGAACACCTGAAGCAACCAAAAATCACAGCTAAGAATCAATAATTTCGTTGTCATATTTCCATCCCACTAGTGAAAGAGAGAAGTGACAAACCATTCCAAGTCCTGTTTTATCTCATTGGTGACTCGAAAGGTTTTATTTTTAATTCAGAGAAAAGAAACGGTTGACTCAAAATTTTAAGGTACAAATGGTCAACTACCCGTTGATGTTCAACAAGCAACTATACAATATTTTAGGCTGCTTGGAAATTCATTCCTTGCCCTCAAAACCAATAATTCATATAACTAAAATAAGCACTTAAAAGAAATGCAAACTAGTTACCCAAATATTTGTACTGTAGGAGGCATGTGACTTAGATGCCTCAACAGCCACGACATAAGGAAATGTGATGGAATAACCTTAAACTACAGAGCACATCAATTGTTGCTGCAATTGAAATTCAACGCAAATCTAAACATATATTTGTACAAAGTACAAACTGGAGTGCAGTTAAGCTTCTACACAATATCCTCTTGCAAAGACTAGACCCCAGTCTGCTTCACAAGTTTCAGCAGAATTCACTGCTCTAAGTTCATAGGCAGGGATGGACTGAGGGGACCGCCCCCTGAAAATGTAAAACACTCATATAATTTAAGAATTTTTTATTGATAAGCTGTTTTCGCCCCCCGAACATAAAATCTTGCGTTTGCCCCTATTCATAGGATTAAGCTAATTCCCCAAAATAAGGAGGTAAGGTACAGTTGAAGCCTCTCTTCCAAGCCAAAACCATATTCTCCTAAATTACTTATCAAGAAGCCTATTTATAGATCATTCAAACAACTCATGCCTAAAGTTAACAACAATCAACTTATCCAACGCATGCCGCAGCATGTAGTCTCCTTACTAAGTTAACAAGAACAGGATATATAATCATTAATCTAAGGTTTAAAGTATGGAACAAAACAAACAAAAAAGAAAGACAGCTAAAGTTGAAAACGGATCCAAGTTCTCACCCAAAAACTACTTTCTTTCCCCAGTTTTCACAATTCTAACAGGAACCTTACTATTAAGGGAAACTGAAATTAGCAACTATAAACCATCACAACATTAGTTCAGAACAATATCATTCTAAGCGGTCTAGTCTAAAATTAAGGCTCTAAGAACAGCAGTTAGTGACCCGGCACTATGCAGTTTCTACACACACTTGCCAGGACTGCTGTTATACGCAGTTGCTCATGACATGCAATGTAAATAAGACACTTAGGACATTAGTGGAGATCATAAACACAAACAAGCCTTAAAACCATAAAGCACAGTAGACGGATTAGCTTTTCATCCAGGTTCAGACGTGGTGAAGTAAAAGACAAATTCAATTATTACAAAGCATCTAACTATCTAAGTATCCCTTATTCACGTGGTCCCCAGAAGGCCAAACTACTCAAAACACGAACATAAAACGCATGTAAAAAACTAGGCAAGACTATTGGGAAACAGGGAAAACAATAGTACCAGAACTAAACGAGCTCGGTAGTTAGGGGATTACGCGGAGGTATTGGGTTCGAATAATTCTTTGAACATATATTATCTTGTATTCACCGTAGTTATAAAAAAAACCTAAAATATGAGCCAATATCTTTTCTGCAACTTTTTTAGCTTAATATAAATGCTGGATTCTTGATCCAAAAAATATATATACAAGCTGGACTATTTATTCATTCTTTGTTCATGGATTTTAAAAAGTATTAAACATAACATGCTAAAAGTATTTGTGCAGCGTGCATTCTACTTTTTAATATCATTTTATAAGAAGTTTGAGGGAAAAAATAAAAGACCATTTTGTAGTACTACTGAACTCCAAAATGTTCTCCAAAACCACAAAATAAAACGGCGATTTTGAAAGCAAAATTTTCTTATACAATTTTCATTAAAAATGAGAATTGTAAAAGAAAAAATTCTTACATATACAGAAAGTTAAAAGACTAAAAAGAGTATAGGATTAAATAACCATTTTTCATTTAATTTGGAAATAAATAAATAAAGCTAAATCTTAAAAAAATAATAACGTTGATCATTAACATACTTCAAGTTCTCTCTCACTAAACAACTAGAATAGAAACTTTATCCAAAATCCAAATAAACAAACTTAAAATACCTCCAACCAAAAAGAGAGAGAGAGAGAACAAGTAAACAAAAACAAGCTCAAAACACGGCGTTCTAGAATAATCACCTTTCTTTCTCTCACCGCGAGGATTAGCAGAAGTGTGTGCGGTGGGCTCATCAGATAGGTACCCGTCATGGTCGTGGTTCGAGTCACGGATGTGATCCGATGAAGGGGAGCCCGGATTAGGCGAAGCGGCAGCTGATGAGGAGCTATGGTAGTGCGCTGATGACAAATTTCCCATACTGGCACTCTTCTTGATTATCGAACCGTCCGTCAAACGGACGCCGAACAGTTTCACTCCTCCGCAGCCAACTCCGCCACTTCCACCGCGCGTGTGACACGTGCGGGAGTTGTGGCCGTTGTTGCTACAATGCGAGCATCGCCGAGTCATGACTCACGCGAGCCAAACCAAATAGCAAAGAACTAGTCGAAATTGATCTATTAATCAGTAAAAATGAAAAATAAAATAGATACAGATTAATAAAAACTTGTAAAAAAAAGGTTAAGAGAGGAAGCGTGTGTTTAGAGAGAGAGCGAGAGGAGGAGGAGGAGGAGGAGGGAAGGTTGCATGGAATGAAGTGAGATTATGGAGGGAGGAGTTTAAAGTGGGGGAAGAAAGGAAAAGAAATGGAGGGTAATATGGGGATTTTGATATATCGGTCATAGTTTCAGGGTTAGAGGATCACGGCGCATCGTTCATTGGAGAAAAGTAGAATGACGGTGTCACCCCCTCAGTGGAAAATAACGTCTTGGTTGGTTTTCTTTTTTCGGGTCTTCGTGTTTGAACGTGTTCCGGATTTTTCGATTTGTTTCCCATTAGATTAAATTCTTTTACTTGGAAAATAATTAATTATGCAGGTACCAAATCTCCTATTTTTGCATTTTTCTACGAGTTCAACAGTAAGTGAATAATATTAACCTTTCCTCTTGAGTTTATATTGATTTTACCATCGAATATTTTAGTTGTAGTATTAAATTATAATTATACTGTTAAATTATTATTTGGTAATAACGTGTGACAACGAAAAATATAATTATTTTATTTTTCAAAATGTTTAAAACAAGTCATTTTGTTAGGAGTAATTATGAGAGAAAAAACTTCACTTTATTAGTGGCAACGAGAAAAAAAAATTAGAATGCATTTCTAGAGGTTCGAAGCTACGATCTTTAAAATTAAAGATTGATACTTGCGAATTTAAAATTTATCTGAATTTGACAGTTATTGACCTGATCTAATCTTATAAGATATTTTTTCTTCAAAATTCATATTTAATATAGATCATAAAAATAAATAGTCGAAATCAAAATCGAGATTGATATGGGTTTGACTTTAAATAAAACTTTCTCAATGCCTGATACAACATATATATATATATATATATATAAAAGATAAGATTTGTTTACAATATAAAAAATGTATAGTTTTACATCTTTTTAAGACTATCGAGTTAATGAAAATAAACAATTGAGATTGATAGTAGAATACCAGAAGATATTTACATAAAAATTTCATAGTTTATTTTTACTAATCTAATGATCCTAAAAATATAAAAAAAGTACACTAATTATATATTTTAAACTTTCTATATAAATATAAAATAATTTGAGAGGGAAGGATTCCATTTTGACGAATACTTGAGCAAATATCTGTTTTTACTTGCACATTTTAATCTTAAAATATAAGCAATAGTTATGATAAGTATGTAACAATAACTAATAGTTATCTACCTTATCATGATCCATATGAAGATACTAATTTTTTTACCCATTTTATTTATTTATTTATTATTATTATTATTATTATAATTATTATATATATTATTATTATTATTAAAAAATAATTACAAGCCCAAATCTCAGGCCCAACCAAAACTGGCCCAGACCCAAAAGGAAACCCTAAACATTTGGGGTTTCAGCTAGGGTTTTTAAACCTTAGCTCCAGTCGCCGCCTCAAGCATCCAGAAGCCACAACCGCCGCTCATTGCCGACACTCCACTGCCAGGTGACCCAACCAGATGCTGCCGACGGTCTACTCTGCCACGATGCCTCAACAAAAGGCTCCAGAAGACCCAACTACCCCTCCACATGTCGAGCTCTACGGTGAGTCACCACCATAGCTATGGTGACTCACCTAAGCAACCTCATTGGGACCGGTCTAAAGCCATCACCGGTGGTGGCTATAAAAGTCACCGGATCCTGCAAAACAAAAAAAAAACAGAATAGAAACAAGATACAAAAAAACTACCAACGATCCCAGTCAACAACAACGCAGCAACAAAAAGAAAGAGAGAAGAGAGGAAAGAAACTTACTCTGTCATCGGAGAACCCCAACTGTCGCCGGAAACAACAAAAACCGAAGGTACTTTTGTAGATTTACTCCGATTGGGAGTTTTTTAAGGAAAAAGAACACCGAAAACGGTTTTAGATCGTCCCGATCTATATTTTGGTGTATTTTTGTAATTTTCGGCCACCATTAACGGTGGCCGGCAGCGGTGGTCGGAGCCCGGCAGCGGTGGCTGACCGGGATGGCTTTCTCTCATTTTAGAGAGAAGCCAGAGAGAACTCTGGCTCTCTCTCTGTTTGAGAGATAAGAGAAAAGAAGAAATGAGAGGCTGGCCCTACGGGCCAGCCGGTTTCGGGTATTAATACCCTCTCCCAAACGATGCCGTTTTGGGGGAGGGTATTTCTGTAATTTCATAAAGGGTAAACCCCGTCCGCAGTGTTCCAAATTTGTATACCTTGCAATTTAGTCACTGAAAGCAATTTTTGATTATTTTAATTTAGTCTTCTAATTTTATTTTATTTTAATTTAGTCCTTATCAGTATATATATATATATATATATATATATATATATATATATATATATAGGTAAATATCAAATTTAGTCCCTCATAGTTTATTAATTATTATTTTAATCTCGTATTATTAATATAGGTTAAATCACCCTATTAGCACTCAAGTTTTATAATATTTCGAATTAGGACTCTAGTTTTATAATTTTACATTTTAATCATTAATTTTTATTTTTGACTATGATTTTTTTTAATACTATATTTTTATTTCCTTTTATTTTAATCATTATTTGGAATATTATTTTATTATTATTATTATTATTTTTAAATATTATTTCATTATTATTATTTTTATTATATATATATATATATATATATATATATATATATATATAATATTTGTTTATTTGTTAAAATCCTATATTTCATAAATCACTTTTAATAATCATATTTTAATATATATTTATTTTTAAGAAAAGGACTGTCTTAAAGCACCTAGAAGTCCGTTTTCTGATATTTTTACTAAATATCCTATTTTATAATTAATTATTTATTAATATCAAAGAAAAGAGCTGTCTTAAGGCACCTAGAAGTCATTTTCTGATATTTCTAAATAAATAAATATTTTATTTATAAATATATATAAAATTAATATTTTTTCATAATTATAATTTTGAAATAATAGGATTATAAATTAAATATATCTTTGAATTCTTAAATTTCTAATAATAGAGACAATATATAATTAAAAAGTACCAATTTTGGGCGTTGTAGGGGGTGCTAATCCTTCCCTAAACGTAACCGACCACGGATCCTTTTTTATTATTAAAAAGAATGAATTTTTGGTTAAAACGCATATCAGCTTATCTTTTAATCGATGTTTTGTTAAAAACTCTTTTAAAGGATGATTTTTAGGTATTTGACCTGCCTGATCCAAAAGGCCGATGGCGACTCCCAAATTATTTAAAAAAAACCATTTATTCACATCACTTTTCCCGCCAAGTAAAAAAAAATTCGTGCCCGGACGAAAACCGGTTACGACAGCTTGGCGACTCTGCTGGGGACCGTCAAACTTAAAAATTAATTATAAATTGTCTCTATTAATTAGAAATTAAAAATTTATTTATTTAATTTTTAATTCTTTTCTTTCAAATTTTTTATTACTTATTATTTTTATATTATTAATATTTTTTTCAGGTATTAATTATTTTATTTATCTGTTAGAGGTTTGAACATTTCTCCTCACACACAACACTTGTATTGCATAACATAAAGCTTTCTAATCAAGCTTGTCCTTTTTTAAGTGGGAGTGAAAGCGACGTCTTCGTGAGAATTTATTCTCCGTGTCAGACCTAGCAAGTAGCTTTCGGGGTTCATATGCTCTATATCTTCGTGAGAATTTATTCTCCGTGTCAGGCATAGAGAAATGTATCCCCTCGAATTGAACTCGATCCACTTTAGTCTGTGATGGACTAGGATAGAGGGTTAGCAGTCCAAGGGGGTACTAACAAGGACAATTCGGGTACCTTTACTCCTAGAAATGAAACCCTGCATATAATAAACTCTAGCACTTCACCTGATCTAAGAAGTACTGAAACCCTGTCCATAGGTGTACACAAAGAAGAAATAAGCTCTAGCTTTTAATTTATTTAATTTATTATCTTTCTCTCTGAATAAATGCCTACGAATTAGTAATCATGTTATTAGGTTAATTTTTCCAAACAAAGCATGGAACTAGAAAGCATGAGGTTAGGATATATTATATACCATGATAGGTAGAATATTTTCTTTTCATTAATTGGTACTTACCAATTTATTTATTTCCTTTCTCATTTTTATTTTTCATACATTTTGTTTTGTTTTAACTTGTTTATATTGATTTCTTTTGTTTTGTGCCTGCATTACATGATCATGACATAACCAAAAGGTGTTGACTTGAAAGACTGTTCATCAAATTGGAAAGAAATCGTAAATGAACAAAAAGTTTTATGATCAAACAAAATATGATGCGGCCAAAGAAAGACATCCTGAAGAAACTACAAGGATGGAAGCAAGCAATGCACACAGAGATCCTGTTATATTAATACCAAAAGTACTCCACAAAGATTCTGCCAGATTGATACCAAAAACAGTCTATGGTAAGAGCATCAGTCAGGGCATTCAGAGTGGAGGAGGTTTTTATGAAGTTCAAACATGTTATTTGAAGGACTTGAACGACCAAAACAAGAAATTGAGCACAGAAATGAAAACCATGCATGAAGATTTTCAGAAGATCAGTCGAGCCTTTCAAAATGCTGGCCTAGGAAGCACCCCAGAAGAGTGGATCACAGGGGTCACCAAGCTGAAAAAGAACTGCAACTTATATGAAGATCTTGTTCAAGAACTTCTTGGATAGAAAGGTTCTCTTACAAGGGAAAATAAGCAACTCCAATAATTGATACAGAAGATGAAAGAGAATGTCATGGAAGAAGTTGCAGTCCAGAAAAGCAATATGACCCAAAAGCTGATAGACCAACCTGATTTTACAAGGAAATGAAGCGGACTGATAATTCAACTATTGAGCATAAATGAAATTAACTTGGCTTTAAAGAAGTTAGGACTGAAAGATGTCCCATATATGTAAAGTTTTATTTGATATACTAAAACTTTTGTGTTCAATGAAATCTGTTCTAAAATGATCACTCTTGAGTAACACCTTTGCATACATGCATTTATATTTTGCATCTGTACATTTTTACGTTTGTATTTACATTTACATTTTTAAACTTACATCATGTATTAAAACATATTTAATTAAATAATAATGTTTATTTATTTTCAATATCAAAGAAAAAGGGCAGTCTTAATATAACTGGATGTCCTATTCTGGTATTTTAAATAATATACATTTTTACATTTGCATATTTACATTTGCATCTTTGCATTTGTATTTTTATGTTTGCTTTTGTATTGCACAATTTGTATTCTTATTATTACATTCACATATTTACGTTTGCATTTGGCATCTTTGCATTTTTATGTCATAATACATTAAAACATTCATTCATTAAAATAAGGATTTCAAACGAAGTGATCTTGGTTTTTCATTGAAGCAAGAATGCTCAGCACGACACAAGAAAAATGTCTAAAGAAACTGAGGATAGGCTAGCCAAATTTGAGATAGAGCAGAAAGAAAAATAAGAGGAATTGAGGAGCAAGTTGGCACAAATTGAAGCTAATATCACAAATTCTCATATCAATCTACTGAACAATATGAAATAAATGATTGAGAAGCACCAGACCGCTGGAAAGAGTCTTGTTGAAAACCCCATAAATTCTTTGGGTGTTATACATGTTCATATTCCTGAGTTCACCTCTGTACCCCAGGAAATTCAATCACCGATTTACTTCGCTGTTAAGAACTCACCATATCAAGCTGGAGCATCATTCCCCACTGATTGTCCTACTACTTCTGAGTTGAAACCTGATGAATTTTGTATTAGTAATGAGGTCCTTGACCTAAACAAATCAGTTGAGAAGGAAAAATTCACTCAACGACTGGAAAATATAGAAGAGGTGATAAAATCTATAGAGACAGTTGAGTCATTTTATGGGTTTGATGCCAAAGAACTAAGTTTGGTCCCTGGCCTGGTTATTCCATCAAAGTTCAAGGTTCCAGATTTTGAGAAGTATAATGGGACCACATGCCATTCATATCATATCACTATGTATTGTCGTCGTATGACTGGCTATGTAGAGAATGAAAAATTGTTGATCCACTGTTTCCAAGACAGTTTATCTGGGTCTGCATCCAGATGGTATAATCAGCTAAAACGTACTCAAATAAGTTCTTGGAGGGATTTAGCTCAAGCTTTTTTGGGTCAATACAAGCACATGACTGATATGGCCCCTGATCGAACAATGTTGCAAAGCATGAATATGAAGTGCAATGAAAGCTTTCGACAATATTCACAACAATGGAAAGACGTTGCTTCTCAAGTACATCCACCATTGACTGAAAAAGAGTTCACTACTTTGTTCATCAGCACATTAAAATTTCCTTATGTTAATCACATGATAGGGGTTGCCCCTAATAATTTCTCTGACATCATCATAAGTGGAGAAATCATCGAAATGGCTATCAAGAATGGCAAGATAAGAGGCTCTGACAATACTAAAGTCAAGAAAGAAGCTGGGGTTAATACAGTGAGGTCTTATTCAGTTAAACATGGTGCCAAACCTTATAGAGTGATCAAGAAAAAAAATGTGCAAGGATTTCAATTTCCTCCCTTCCACTGTTCGAGTGAAAAATTGCATCCAAAAATGCTCTCAGCCAGATCAATTACTCCATAACTTGATCAATCACAGTGGCCTCCAAATGAGAATTGGACTTATAAGGAAGTTCCTTGGATAAATCAGACTGGAATTCCAAATTGTTCAGCTAAGGTTCCTGGTAATCTTAAGGGAAATTTCCAAGACCCTTTAGAGCAAGCAATTCAAAAATGCAAGATAAAAGAAGGGGTTAAGGTTCAATGTTCAGAAACCGTTGTTGCAACAGAAACTAATGTAACCAAATCCTACGAAGAATATCGGGCACAAGAAAATGGGAAAAGAAATCAAAAGGCTCCCATGGATGTAATTCGAGATTGGCCTATAGGTCTACAAAAGAATGAGGCAGATATAACTCAGAAGACACCTCATATACATGTATCAGATTTTCTGAAAACCAGTAAGGCAAAGGACAACTTAAGAAATCTGGTTAATATTACCCCAGTTATAGCTGAAATGAGCATTCAGAACCCCCTCGATAACATGAGAGCATTCATTCGTTCAGAACGATCAAAGAAAGTGATAGCCTCGCGAGCGAGAAAAACTCTGAAGGTGTTTCAAGAATCTATCTCAGACCCCCTCATTTGGTTAAAGGTCAATACATTACACCAAGATTGGTAAAGGTGTCACCAAAGCCTTATGCCCATTGCTATGATCAAAATAGCTTTTGTAATTTTCACTTGGGAGTATTTGGACATTCAACAGGGAATTATTGGTCACTGTTAAAGGAAATAGAGACGCTCATCGACAAAGGAGTCTTGACACAAGAAATGATCAAGAAATGGGGGGCAAATAAGGATAAAAATCCTGGGCCAAGTACACACCCAACATTAGAGGAGTAATGATACATAAACAAGTGGAAGTGTTATCTACCACTGTAGTACTTTCTATTTTCAGCATCTTGTTTGAATATGTTTTTGTTCTTTTCTCCACCTTTTGTACAATAAATAAATATGTGTCTTTTATGGTTATGAACAATGAGTCAAATTTTAATCTTGAGATTATTGAGTATCAAGTAGATTAAATATTCTTTTAATTTTTCAAGAGTTATAGATCTATTGGCAAGTGGTAAAATTATATCTTCAATATCCCATATCCAATGCCAATTACTCGACCCTTACCAAAACCAAATCCTGACACTATATTTATCTGAGACTCTGAAGTAATGTCTCCACTTGTTTTTGAGACATCAACTCTAGATGTTTACCTTTTCGGGTAGAGTTAATTGATGATATTACCTTCCACTATATACATGACTTTAAGAGTCACACATTTATCCTTCCAAACACAAAACCATCATAAACCAAAAAACCTCAAAAGAACCAAACTTCCAATTATCCGTGAATTTTACTGCAATAAGAGACAAGATGAGGCATCATGGACCAACTCATTGATGATAATTTCGAGTGATTAGGGCATACTCAAAGAAGAAGGAGAAAGTGATTGATTGAAATAAATATATCATGCATTAACTACATTTTTCATGTAAGTAAAATTAATCTTGAATATTCATCCCCCTGGAGATACCTCTTTTTACAAAGGTTTCAGTGTATGAGATAATGAACGACATTGTTTCATTTATCCTTTAATATATATATATATATATATCCTTTGTTGTCCCCACTTGAGCCTGAATGATTTTTCTTCTGATTCAACCCTAACCAAGGATCACCCTCCATATTAGGGGGCAAGGTGAAGGATATTTGCTCACAAGAATAAAGATTGTCAATACATTTTTATTACGAAGACAAGTTTCCATGAAGTCATGAAAGTTTTGAACTACAAAGTATGTCAAATACAGAGTGCTTGAAGATCAATCCAATCAAGAATAATGGAAAACCTCCAAAATGCAAAAGGAAAAGGAGGTGCTCAAAACAATTGAAGTATTATACTCATCCATCAAAGAAAAAAAAAATTGAATCAAGATGGATGACTTATTGAGCCTCAAGTTACAAGGTTGATCAAGTACAAACAAGAAGAGCAAGAAATGCTGGAGATATGAGAAAATGGAAATTAATCCAAAATTTGACAGTCTAGAGGGATCCAGATGATGGAAAAATCCCCAGCAAGGCAGATCCAAGTCAAACAAAACAAGATTGATGGCATCAGAATGAATTGATCCTTGGTTTGATTACCCATAAACACTTATTTGGGCCTTTTTATCCCTTTCTTTCATAACCATAAGCCATGGCCTACGTTACGTACCTGAAAAGTCCATTTTAATCATACATGGATTTCTAAGTAAAAGAGAATATTTTCAGAATTCATTCCGCCTCTCAAGATTGATTTTTATTTACAAAAATTGGTTTTTAAAATCTTTAATGCATGATATGAAAAATGATAAAAGGAGGGTTCAAGATATAAATTTTTAAATAACATCTTTGAAACCAAAGGAGGATTCGAGTTGAAAACCTGAAAAGGCGGCTCGAATATTGAATGGTGCAACAACGACATAAGAGACGATTTTAAGCTCTTAAAAAAAAGCACTGCATCATCCCAAAGACGTTCCTGAGATTTTGGAAACGAGAAGCATCTTTGCAAGATGAGCATAACAACCTTTTCTTCAAGTTAGCGGAAGCCGAAGCGACATACTGAACCAACTTGAAAGAACCTATTTTACCAAAATCAACCTACACCTCAAATCAGTCAATAATTTTGACACTTGCCATAGAACTATGATTTTTGAATAATTTAAAAGTGTAGTTGATTTATTTAATATTCATTAAACTCATTGTTTATGATTCGATTATATTGTGAACCTGAAAGGGGTAATACTTTGCAAAATTCTTTCATTCTTCAATAAAGAAAGGAGAAAAAAACATTTTCAAACAGGACAGTCTCAAATGAGAAAGGTCCTTGAAGCAATTGTTGCTTATTCTACCTCTGTTGTAGAAAAAGAATGAACGAGGCCAGAATAATGAAGCACTTCACATTTTTAAAGGTAAGAGGTCCAAGAAGCCAGAAAGTCTGGAGAATTGATCTTGTGACACTCTCCTATGACATTATTAGTAGCTCAGCAAGAAATATTATCGTTTATCGCATGCTGAGGGCGATAAACATCACCAGACAGATTATTTTCCCCAACCATCAATCCACGTTCTCTAGAAAATTACATCATAGAGCCATGAACAAGTCACTACCTGCACTCTGGTTATACTGTGATGTTGACTCAAGTCTTGATACATCATTGCTACTTCTTTCATGCCAATCATTTTCTTTGTCAAGATGATATCCATTATGCCCTTCAGAAGATTGCTGAATTTGAGATTGAGAACTTATGGCACATAATAAGACATTGAAACAGATTCTACATTTGTATGCCTTTCATATTGGGTAACATTGGTTACATGATTACAAAAGATGAGATAACCAGTTTTACTATCAGCCAAACCTTTCCATGATTTGAAAAGAGTGGGATATATTGGAGCAGCTGAAGAGACAGTTGTCGTAGCAGTCATTGCAAGAAAATGCACCAACAAAAATCATCTAGTTTATCTTGATGATGTTTATTTCTTCCAGTAAGATTGTTACGCTGGATGCCACTGACAACAAGGTCAAATTCGACAAAACTACTCATAAATTGCTCAAACTGATCATCATTCAGTTCTTGCACATCTGTTTTCAAAAGTATACCAAGACAGTAAAAGGCAACTTCTGCATCATTGATCCCAGAGAAAAGAGACAGGACATTGATACCACCATGGAACATGTCTCTATACAGATCCTCATGTATGGTTTTTAGGGAAACCTAGAAGCATTTCCACCTCATCGGGTTCAAGTGGAACAATTTTATTCCTTCCAAACCATACCAGATTCCATTTTCAGCACTCATCAAGAACATATTTCTGGATACTCGAAGATGGCTCATCATCATAAGCTTCAAGAGCCTTAAAGATCCTTTCTGTCAATTTGGCACTTCCTGTACATGTTTGTAAACAGTTCAACTTTATCCCAGGAAGGTCACCAGTTTGTTGTCAAGAGAAAAGCATCCTGTATGGTGCATGGAGAAAGCATAAGAAGAGGAAATCTGTTCTCAATTGGCAGATTATGAATATAGCTCCTTTTCCGTACAGTAGCACAAAAATACTTTGAATCTACAAATTTCGGCTCTACATCGAATAAGTTCTGTGATATTCCAGTCCAAATATTAACTAGAGCAAGTGCCACGTTCTCATAGTAGAAATAAGGAGACCCAATAGCATCTTCTGGAAGTGTTCTTTGAGCTATCTGATCTGGTTCGGTAAGAACCTCAAAACTAATCATTGGATTTGAAAGATGAACATGATCATCTTCATTAAGAAGCTTCTTTTCAAGCTTCCCCTGCTTCTTCTTTTTTAAGAAAATCATAGCCCAAGTTTCGCCTTTTCCTGTAATTGGGATCATTGCATAATGGCTTCCTATCTTCTACCGGAAGAAGTGTGTCAGTAGCCTTAGCCAGTTGATCAGCACATATAAAATCTGTCAACGCTGCAATTGATGAATTCAGACCACATCTCTCCATGGCTATTGAAGCCTCAACCTCTGAATATCCCATTTTCGTCAAGTATAACAATTTATTCTCCTCATCAGAATCAGAATTCAGGATTTCCTCGGTATTAGAAGAACTATCAATATCTGTGAAATCATCCTAAAAGATCGCTTCATAATCAGATGAATTGTTATCAGAATCAACATGTTGCATGGGTGTGGATTTTTGAAGAGCATGTACCACTGTATATGTAGTCTTGCTATTGCATCAGATTACTGTTTGCAGAAATTGGTTTCTTTCCCACAGAAAAGTATATTTCAGAGATGGCCTTCACTGAAAGATGATAAGACACTATGTCAGCCTGGAACGGATTACCAAGCTATTTTTACTTCACTGTCTGACTAAATCCCTCCAGATACACAAAATGGTCACCTCATTCAGAATACACATATTTCAAACAGAATGATTGAGTACTTCTTAAGTTTGTGACAACATGAAGAGAATTTCTCCAGTTACTTGACAATACTAATGTTTAGTGACACCAGAATGAGTGTATTCAAGATAAACATATTTGGGGCACGAATAAAGCTACAAGTACCTACAACAGTTCATTGTCAAAATTGAACCTCGTGGGGATCATGACATTTCAGTCAAACAGACATTGAGAGTGAATCAGACAGATCTAGAGGGACATCTTGAGGGCCCATTTCAACCAGAAATAGAATATTGGGGCATTTTGAAGGCTCACAACAATATGAATATGTGGGCATTCTTGGAGGCTCATCTCAACAAGAAGTAATGTTGAGCACACTTTTAACATCTGTATCAACAAATATTGGGGCATTTTAAAGGTTCATTCAGACAGATCCATGTGGGGCATTTTGAAGGCTCAGATTAACAAGAAGCAAATATTGGGGCATGCTGAAAGCCCATTTCAATCAGAATTAGGACTGTTGATGCATTTTTTTAACGTTTCGTATCAGCAATGTTGGGACATGCTGAAGGCCCATATCATCATGTGTTAAAAATCATTGATTTGAGAAAATATTTCCAATGAGACAGAAAGATATTAAGAATGAAAAGGGTAAAACAGTGACAGTCAAGCTATCTATACATTATTGCTTCGTTCATCAGGCAGTTACATTATGATCATGTTGTTGAACAAATATCTACTCAGCAAGTATGGTTTCAAGTACCCAATCTTCTTAACCATGTATCACATGACAACGTGTTTTTTGTTAAGCTATATCATGGTTGCATGAATAAAGATGGTCCCCAAGCAGACCATTCGATCTAGGATTCAGTTCCTCAAAATCTCAGCTTTGAGTTTTGTATTCCGTGTATCGGTGATGATTAGAAATATTTCTTTGAGATTCCTGTCAGTTAGTTTCAACCATACTGTTGAGGTTACAAAGCTGTTTTTCACACCAGTTTTGTTTACTTGATGACATTAAAGAGAGAAGCTCATATATATTGCTCTTTCCCGATGATACTGGGGTTATCATTGCCAGCCAGGCTGAACTGAATTTTTATCTATTTTGGGTTTTATCATGTGCGTTTCATCCCCAGCAGCAAGAATTCTATGGATATCTTTCCATACATGGCTCTTATAGTGGATGTGTTTCTAATTCCTACAACGCTCATTATAGAAGAAAACGTGATTAGTATCACACTTGCTTTTGCCCGAGATGATATCAAGATCAATTAATGTCTCCTATTCAATTCGACACCAGTACATTTTGTGAATTTGACCAACTTTTTGGTCATACCAGTATTTCACTTGTATTCCCATTGAGTTTTGTTCTCAAGTGGTCTTGTGACATCATACAAAAATTTTGAACACCATGCAAAGAGCTTCATTAAAGCAATTCGAGCAGAAGCCACATGAGATGATGAATGTATTGACAAATGTTTTACGAACCAGTCATTCTGATGTTGAACCAATGTTGTGATCAGATGGTTTCCATTTATTGGTCCAAGATGAAGTTTGTCTTCTTCAACCTCAAGGATAGAAGTGAGATATGATGAAGATTTCTTTCCACAAAAGGAGAGCTAAAATTTTAAACAACAAGAAACTAATGGCACCAACTAAGGTTGAATGACAGGTTGTTGTTAAACATCTCGACATGATATGGTCCAAGTTGCCGTATTCGAAATTGGATTAGATGTGGAGACATGAAAGGAATTAGGATAAAACCTACTTGTGATATGTTTCAAGAGTCAAATCAGAACAGACTCTACTCTCTTAATTAATCCCTACTGAGTCAGGCATACCTACATATACACTCTTTAAAGATGATAGATTCTCTTTTTAAAGATGACAGATTCTCTTTTCAAAGATGAAAGCTTTATCAGATTTCTGCACAACTCCAAGCAAATAAAGTTGGTTTTATCCAAGACAAAATGGGGCATCAAGGTCATAATTCTGACTACGACAAGAGTTCCACAAATGAAACATTTCTTCTGAGACTTTCATGAAGCAAAGAAGACATAAAGATACAAGTTGATCAGATGGTTCTTCAGAAATGCAAGCTTGATATCATAAGTTGCTACACTGATATCCAGAGGTGACCCTGGCAATAAATGATGAAGTGGAGGAAAACCGAGTTCACCATTTTGAATTCAAATGAAGATTGCATCAACATTCATGCATCATATTTAGACATTTGCAAAATAGGAGCATTTTCATTCATTTTATCCATGTTGAATATTTGACAGGAATTTCAAAGATTTTAGCAAAGTTCAAATCCATCATTCAATGGATCAACATTTCCAGAAGAGTTCATAATGAGAAGAACTCATCTGAAGAAGGAAGAAGAAGTTCATAATGAGAAGAACTTGTTCAACTTTTCGCTTGAATTCATCATTCGATAGATCAACATTACCAGGTCGAGTTCATAATGAGAAGAACTCATCTGAAGAAAGAAGAAGAAGTTCATAATGAGAAGAACTTGTTCAACTTTTCGCTTGAATTCATTATTCGATGGATCAACATTACCAGGGCGAGTTCATAATAAGAAGAACTCATCTGAAGAAGTTCATAATAAGAAGAACTTGTTCAACTTTTCGCTTGACTTCATCATTCGATGGATCAGCATTACCAGGGAAGTTCATAATGAGAAGAACTTATCTGAAAAAGGAAGAAGAAGTTCATAATGAGAAGAGTTTGTTCAACCTTTTGTTTAAATTCATCATTTGATAGATCAACATTGCCAGGTAGAGTTCATAATGAGAAGAACTCGTCATCTAAAGAAGGAGAAAGAAATTCATAATAAGAAGAATTTGTTCAACCTTTTGCTCAAATCCATCACTTAATGAATCAGCTTTTCCAGAGAAAGTTCATAATGAGAAGAACTCATCTGAAGAAGGAAGAAGAAGTTCATAATGAGAAGAATTTGTTCAACCTTTTGCTTGAATTTATCATTCGATGGATCAGCATTGCCAGAAGGTTCATAATGAGAAGAACTTATCTGAAGAGGAAGAAGAAGTTCACAATGAGAAGAGCTTGTTCAACCTTTTTGCTTGATTCTATCACAGAAAAAGATAGATCAACATTAGCATTTCCAGGTAGAGTTCATAATGAGAAGAACTCATCTGAAGAAGGAAGAAGAAGTTCATAATGAGAAGAACTTGTTCAACTTTTTGTTTAAATTCATCATTCGATGGATTATCATTTCAAAAGGAAGTTCATAATGAGAAGAACTTATCTGAAAAAGGAAGAAAAAGTTCATAATGAGAAGAGCTTGTTCAACCTTTTGTTTAAATTCATCATTTGATAGATCAACATTGCCAGGTAGAGTTCATAATGAGAAGAACTCGTCATCTGAAGAAGGAGGAAGAAATTCATAATAAGAAGAATTTGTTCAACCTTTTGCTCAAATCCATCACTTGATGAATCAGCTTTTCCAGAGAAAATTCATAATGAGAAGAACTCATCTGAAGAAGGAAGAAGAAGTTCATAATGAGAAGAATTTGTTCAACCTTTTGTTTGAATTCATCATTTGATGGATCAGCATTGCCAGGTAGAGTTCATAATGAGAAGAACTCATCTGAAGAAAGAATAAGAAGTTCATAATGAGAAGAACTCATCTGAAGAAAGAAGAAGAAGTTCATAATGAGAAGAGCTTGTTCGACCTTTTGTATAACTATATCAAAAGAAGGAGATATATCATCATCAGCATTTCCAGAAGGAGTTCACAATGAGAAGAACTCATCTGAAGAAGAAGAAGTTCACAATAAGAAGAGCTTGTTCAACCTTTGCTAGATTACATCACAGAATGAGATAAATTGTCATCCCGAGTGGAAAAGTTCATAATTAGAAGAACTAATCCCAAAGAAGAAATTATTCAACATTGCCATCATAATCAAGTGAAGTCAAATGGATAAAAAATTTTATTATCTTTTCGTCTTTGCCCTATTCTTGTTAACATAAGAATGAGCAAAGAGGGGCAGCTGACGATACTAATTTTTTTACCCATTTTATTTATTTATTATTATTATTATTATTATTATAATTATTATTATTATAATTATTATATATATTATTATTATTATTAAAAAATAATTACAAGCCCAAATCCCAGGCCCAACCAGAACCGACCCAGACTCAAAAGGAAACCCTAAACATTTAGGGTTTCAACTAGGGTTTCTAAACCCTAGCTCCAGCCGTCGCCTCAAGCTTCCAGAAGCCACAGCCGCCGCTCATTGCCGACACTCCACTGCCAGGTGACCCAACCAGATGCTGCCGACGGTCTACTCTACCACGATGCCTCAACAGAAGGCTCCAGAAGACCCAACTACCCCTCCACATGTCGAGCTCTACGGTGAGTCACCACCATAGCTATGGTGACTCACCTAAGCAACCTCATTAGGACCGGTCTAAAGCCATCACCGGTGGTGGCTATAAAAGCCACTGGATCCTGCAAAACAAAAAAACAGACAGAGGACAGAGAGAAAAAAAAAACAGAACAGAAACAAGATACAAAAAAAACTACCAACGATCCCAGTCAACAACAACGCAGCAACAAAAAAAAAGAGAGAAGAGAGGAAAGAAACTTACTCTGTCATCGGAGAACCCCAACCGTCGCCGAAAACAACGAAAACCGAAGGTACTTTTGTAGTTGCTTCGATTGGAAGCTTTTTAAGGAAAAAGAACACCGGAAACAGTTTTAGATCGTCCCGATCTATATTTTGGTGTATTTTTGTAATTTCCGGCCACCATTAACGGTGGCCGGCAGCGGTGGTCGGAGCCCGGCAGCGGTGGCTGACCGGGACGGCTTTCTCTCATTTTATGTTTGAGAGAGAAGAGAAAGGAAGAAATGAGAGGCTGGCTAATACCCTCTCCCAAACGACGCCGTTTTGGGGGAGGGTATTTCTGTAATTTTATAAAGGGTAAACCCCGTCTGCAGTATTCCAAATTTGTATACCTTGTAATTTAGTCACTGAAAGCAATTTTTGATTATTTTAATTTAGTCTTCTAATTTTATTTTATTTTAATTTAGTCCTTATCAGTATATATATATTTAGGTAAATATCAAATTTAGTCCCTCATAGTTTATTAATTATTATTTTAATCCCGTATTATTATATAGGTTAAATCACACTATTAGCACTCAAGTTTTATAATATTTCGAATTAGGACTCTAGTTTTATAATTTTACATTTTAATCATTAATTTTTATTTTTGACTATGATTTTTTTTAATACTATATTTTTATTTCCTTTTATTTTAATCATTATTTGCAATATTATTTTATTATTATTATTGTTTTTAATTATTATTTCATTATTATTATTATTATTATTTATATATATATATATATAATAAATAATATTTGTTTATTTGTTAAAATCCTATATTTCATAAATCACTTTTAATAATCATATTTTAATATATATTTATTTTTAAGAAAAGGACTGTCTTAAAGCACCTAGAAGTCCGTTTTCTGATATTTTTACTAAATATCCTATTTTATAATTAATTATTTATTAATATCAAAGAAAAGAGCTGTCTTAAGGCACCTAGAAGTCATTTTCTGATATTTCTAAATAAATAAATATTTTATTTATAAATATATATAAATTAATATTTTTTGATAATTATAATTTGAAATAATAGGATTATAAATTAAATATATCATTGAATTCTTAAATTTCTAATAATAGAGACAATATATAATTAAAAAGTACCAATTTTGGGCGTTGTAGGGGTGCTAATCATTCCCTAAACGTAACCGACCACGGATCCTTTTTTTATTATTAAAAATAATGAATTTTTGGTTAAAACGCGGATCAGTTTATCTTTTAATCTATGTTTTGTTAAAAACTCTTTTAAAGGATGATTTTTAGGTATTCGACCTACCTGATCCAAAAGGCCGATGGCGACTCCCAAATTATTAAAAAAAAAATCATTTATTCACATCACTTTTCTCGCCAAGTAAAAAAAATTCGTGCCCGGACGAAAATCGATTACGACACCATCAATATACGATTTTTTGTTCTTAAACAATAAATAGGATAAGCTTGACTCTCACAAAATCTTATCGTTATGGAATGAAACATATTTGCATGTCCTTTTTTGAGTATACGTCGAAGGATATAGATTAACATGAACAAAATATAATAACGTTATTATTAAAAGAATAAATTTAATTTATTGAAATTACAAAATATAATTTATACATGTTTATTTATTTAAAAATATTTTATTATTTTTGTCATGAACTAAATTATTTTAGTGATTAAAATTGATGGATATTATCTCAAAAGGTTTCAAATTCTAGTTAGAAATTGCAAAAAATGTTTGATCTTTCATTATCAAATAATTGAGAATTTTCCTATCTTATAATCACATTAATTTAATAAAAAAATATTTTATTTTTTGTACTTATTTGAAAACAAATTATATTTTGTATATAGATTTTTCAGTAAATGAGTGGTCAAATATAATTCTAATAAAGTCATACATATACATTCACCTAATCATAAGAGAACCTTATCTTAGGGGAAAACATTAAAAATAAAAAACGCATCGACATGAAACGACACTTGATTGCAGCTTTGACATATGACCCAATGGACTAAAAAATTCGATACTTTTTTTTCGTCGGAGAGAAAAGGGCTATTGTCGGTATTTTAACTTTATACTTACAAGATTAACCAATGGTCATATTCATTTTAAATATATAATAACTTTATGATCTCAATTGTAAAATCATAAAATCTATTGTGGATTTTAGGGTAAATTATACATTTAGTACTTAAACTATTAGTTTTAGTCCGTTTTAATATTTAAACTTTCAATTTTTTAAAACCACACCTAAAATTTACTTATTGTTTCATTTTAATACTCCATCGTTAAAAACTTAACGTGTTTTTAATACATAAAGTATCAATTTTGATCCATTTTAGTATCTAAATTTTTTATTTTGTTAAAACTTAAGTACAATTTAGGTACTAAACGTGTTTTGGTACATACACTTCCATTTTTTTTCTCAAAACTTTATGGCATGTACTAAAATGAAATAAAAACTAAACTTTATGTATAGTTTTGAAAAAAATTAAAAGTTTATGTACTAAAACGGATCAAAACTGATAGTTTAGATACTAAATACGTAGTTTAGCCTAGATTTTATTATATTTAAATTATTATATTCATATTGTATTAGCAAAAGAATATGAATAAGGAAGATGAACTAAGAACCTTTGAAGAGAAGGACTACTTTAAAATCTAGAGATTAAATAATGTCCATGGGTATTATATTAATATGATTGGGTGTGAACATGGACTTTACAAAAGAGAAGTCATTTGCATTAGTGAACTTTTGCATGTGGTGGTGTTGGACTTGATTTTGTCCCTTTCCTCTTTCCAGTGGAATTTGATTAACTTTTAAAAAAACACACACTTTTAAGCCAATCAAGTGGCCTATAGTTTTAAATTTATCACTTTCGGTACATGTTTTGTGTAGGTATTACGACAATGTTATCGAATTCAAAGATTAATTTAGTGATTTAGTAAATTTACATTTTAATCTCATAAATTATAGCTTTTATATTCGTGAACGACGGTTTTTATTGTAAAAAATATTGATGTATAATCAACATATTTGGTATTTTCCTCAAATTTGTGTGTCTGTTTTTCCAAGAAAAATCTCAAAGTGATAACTAGACTATAATACAAGAGATAATAAGGTATTAAACTTATATAAAATAATAATGCTTTATAATTAAATAAATTTTAAATAAATAACACATTATTTATTTATTTTATTGATATGAGTGATTACAAAGAACTATTTATTGAAACGGCTATCAATCATTTGTCAATGAACATTCGAGCACTCATGTAGATAATATGCTTGAAACTGAACTTTTAAAAAAATAATAATCTCTTTAATACTGAAGTCATTTAATCAGTTAATTGATATGAAGTCGTTTAATCAGTTAATTGATATGACACCATTTATTTTAAATATGAAATAAAAAATTAACTTTATCAGTACTGTTTATCTTCCCTTAAAATGCTTACATCTATCGTGAAAAAAAAAATCAAAAGTAAGATGGTAGTAAAAGGAAACTCCTATGAGACGTGTACATCACAGCTTCAATGTCGAAGTAACCTCACATTAGATACATTTGTTTTGAACGCTCACCACATATTTCCCTACAAGGAAAATTCCAAGAAAGATACACGAAATATCATCAAAAGTTAAAGAAAATGATTATTTTATTAGGAAACATAAGAATTAAATAATAGAGTAGCAAAAACATTATTATATGAACGTGAACCACAAAATATTTGAAAGGTGAGTAGACAGATCAAATCAACAATTTTTTAGGCCATAGTTAATCACCCAGGAATTTGGACTTATGCGTATAAATGATTTGAGTTTCGATGTATCTAATTATGCTAATCTTTTATTTTATAGATGCTACAAACTAATTTATATAATCAGATTGAAATTCGAATATATAGATTTATAATGAGGAAATGGATTTTCCCATAAGCTTGAAATTGATTTGTCCCGACTCGGCTAGACTCTTTGGACCACTTTGTGCTAAAGCCAAGCTTTTTAGGTGGCTGCAACCGCCACCCTCGTGATTACTCAGATTCCAGGAATATGGGATTACGTACACATTCAACTTTGTCCATACGTTTAAAATCTGAGATATTAATACTTTATAATATATATGTTAATTTTTATTTTAAAATTAAATTAAATTATTTAACTGATTGAAACTGTTAATTTTTTTTGCTGGTATTATGTTTAATTATCTTCCATTTCGTTATTAACCAAAGCTTCATCGAAAAATATATGGCGATGAGAGCTGCCACCTGTTAGTAAAAATGCGCGTGTGACTTCGTATGCGAGCCATGTTGTTGAAGGCTCACCGCCTACTTACCCAGCATACGGTATTGACACTCCCAAATTTCTCCTCGTCTCAAATTCTTCAATTACGTAACAACAATTTTGTTCATTCCTTATTTGACTTTATTTTCTTCTAATTAATGCGAGCTAATGTTGCAGATGCATGAATTGAGCTTACAACGACGATATGATTGGTTCCCTTGAGGTTGTTTATATTTACAAGGTCACTCCCATTTTGCTTGAGGAAGAATTTCCTTCATAAATCCCTTATCTGGTTTGGAAATTGAGTGTCTTTATGCAGTAGGCAAACATGAAGGCGAAGAACGCTGCAAAGCCAACCAAAACTGCAGCAATTGGTCCCATGAAGTCCGAATCGTAGCCGTATTGATCTTTGATATACCATTTAATGGTAGGGTCAGGCTTGATGCCAGGTGCTTTAATGGTGTCTTCGATATCTCCGTACTGTGACACAATCAGTCCGTAAACCGTCCATGCAACAGGGCAGATCCAGTAATACCATACCCACCACTTGGGAATTCTCTGTAAATTCAAGAAAGGAACTGATATCAGCTTTTATTGTGAGTATGATTTTTTATAAAAAAAACTGATTTCTTGTGAAAGAAGTAAACCTACCGGTCTTGGAATAAAAAAGCCAGAGAAAAGATTAAAGAGTGCATAGAAAGCTGCGGCGAAAATAGATGCTATTTGATGGTTTGGTGTGATGGAAACAGTCATCATTCCATAGAATGTGAAGTAAAGGAAGGAGAAGAAGTTGATGAAGAAGAACCAAAAGAACTTTGCTGCCGTCCATTGAAAGCTCACCATAGCATACACAATAAGTGTATAGTATGTTGTTTGAACAAAAATGTAAGGAATCTCACAAAACACCTGCATGCCATATAATTTAGGTTTAGTCTTCTATCAGTTCATGTAGTTCAATCATTTGAACTTATTTAAAGAGACTGGTGAAATTAATGGCCTTTCCCTCACCTGTGCAAGGGCATAAGGTAATGCAGAGTACATTCCGGCTGCTCTTTCACGATAAAACACTGTCCTTTCAATGGCTACGACTGGTTGAACTGTTGAGCAGTTATTGATTCCAACAAACAAGACCGCGGCATACATTGCCCCAATTATCATTGTAAGATCAGCTGTGGATTCCCTGAACAATTGAACAAAGAGCACAGAGAATGTAAGCAGTCTGTAAGTATTTTGTCAAAAAAGATTAAGAAAGCTGAGCATTATAAACATGAAAATAGGTACAGACCTTTTAGTGCCGATCCGCCAGAAAATAGTACCAACCATGAGTGCAGAGACCAAAGTGAAGAAGTATCTGACAAGGTTATAATCTGGACTTCTCCAATAAGTCCACCATTGCTTCCAAAGGCATGATTTGAATTGGCCCCATGTCGATTGCGAGTACTGAGTGGTGAAATAGAGGTCTTTTGCTTCTGGGGGTGGTGTGCTCAACTCATTTACCAACGCCTTGTTTCTCCTGTTCACAGATGCATAAATTAGCTCAGCATAAAAGAAAGGTATAACGATTGAAATAGGGTCACTATTGCTTGTCTCTACTTACTGATACAAAGATGACGACTTATAGTACTCAGCAAAGTCCATTCCGAGCCGAACTTCAGCAGCTACGGAGCTCACTTCTAGCATCCATGTAGCCGGGTTGTACTTGTCCATAATTTTGGGGATTTCAGGAATGGACTGCAATGGTGAGTAAGAGATGAATGAGGAGTCAGAGGAGACCACCTTTTTCATATTTAATTTAGTGTTTTAGATATTGAAGATCCTACTATAGTTACATACCTCAAAATATTCAATGATCTTATGAGAGTTTCGGCCTAGTGGTCCGGAGTAAATCACCTGACCTCCTCTTTTCATCAGTAGCAACTCATCAAACGCTTCAAAGATATCAATACTAGGCTGATGAATAGTGCAGACAACTGTTCTTCCAGTGTCCACAGTGTTTCTGACAGTCCTCATGACAATGGCTGCCGCTCTCGCATCGAGGCCAGATGTTGGTTCATCCATGAAAATAATTGAGGGATTAGCAACAAGCTCTACTGCAATTGTCAACCTCTTTCTTTGCTCAGTTGACAACCCTGTGACTCCTGGCAGCCCTACTATGGCATCCTTGAGATTGTCTAGCTCTACCAGTTCCATCACTTCATCCACAAAAATCTAAAAGATAACAGCGAATATTGTTTACAGACTAAATTAAACAACTAATGCCATACTTTATTTCACTAAAAATTACAGAATTGAGACTTCTTACCATCTTTTCCTCTTTGGTGACATCTTTGGGAAGCCTTAGGAAAGCCGAGTAAATCAAGGATTCTCTGACTGTAACCTGGGGCGAGTGAATATCATTTTGTTCACAGTATCCAGAAATTCTAGCAAAGGTTTCTTGTATCTTGAGGTATCCGGAAATTCTAATATCACCCTCGATATATCCACCGGTCTTTCTTCCCGCTAAAACATCCATCAACGTTGTCTTTCCTGCACCACTGACTCCCATCAATGCAGTCAAGACTCCAGGCCTGAATGCACCAGTTACTCCTCGAAGTAGTTGTAACCTGTCTTCTGCAACACCTTGTGCCTTCATTTCCTGTTAAATAACTGAACTTTAGACCATGCTCAACGGTAACAATTATAAGGTTTATGTATTTATTTTGCTTTTGATTTGGATGATAAGAGTGGAAAAGGGAACTTACTGGCGGCATATCAACATAGTAATTGACAGTGTCGAAGGACATTGCTAGAGGAGTGAAGGGAAGAACCATTCCTCTCTTGGGAGCAACACCATTGGCTGCATCAATCGAAGAATCCTTCCTGCTGATTCCTTTGGGATTGGTCCGACTGCTCAATCTTCTGATTGCCATTTCTCCTAAAAGATTTTATTTGATATGATTAGCAGAAATTGGTTACCAAGTTAAGAGGGAAACAAGATCAACATAGTTCATTTTGTTATGTTTCTTACTTGAATTGGTTGCATCTGCAGAAGACAGAGATCGACAGAACGAATCTTTGTTTGATTTTGGTCTCCTTAACCTTGGTTCACCCTTAGAACCCTCATTGTTAGCCTCCAGCTCTTCGGCAGTTTCTTCTGAAATTACAGCCTGTGGCTTCCCAAAGGCTATCATGCCAACCAAGAAAATGTACAAGATTAACTACCTAAAGGAAAAACACAGATGTGCAACATAATGGACACATTAATCTAACCGAATGTTAAAACTTACGGTTTAGGTACATGAGGGCGAAGGTGAAGAGAACATTGAACAGCACTGCGAACCCTAAAAGAGCAGCTGCACCAATCCAATACCAGTTTTTATTATTGGGAACATCAAAATTCCTGAGCACTTGTATCCCCAAGCTCGTAACGTTGTCCGAAGCCTGCATTATGGACAAAAATTCCGCTTGTAACTTGATTTCTTTCAAATGAAAATATACATGCATTTTTTTAGTTGTTTTTAACTAATTGATATCTTTTGTCTGTAGGAAAATTGAATAAGATACCTTTTTGTTCATCCACCTTGGAGCAAATAGTTCATTCACAGTAAAGGCATTGTAACCGTAAGTCAAAGGTGAAACCCAGTAAGCCCACTCCCACCAGTTTGGGATTTCACCTGCCCAAAGAAAACCACTCCATATTAGTGCTTTTTTTTTAAGTTAATGTACCTCAAAAAGAAACTTAAGATATTTACGAATGCAGACCTTTCGGAATGATGAAGCCTCCGAGCAAGAACACAAGGAGAAGAGTGAGAGCCCCACCAGTGTTAGCTATGATCATTGTTCTGCATATTCCAGAAGTAAGTCTAAAGAGCCCAGCTGCCATTTGTTGTACTAAAAACACCAACAGGAATGTCTTGAAAAACCTGTCAATAGGTTTAAGGGGTTAGTAAATTAATAGTAATTTGAGTTACTATTTGACTTGTTTCTCAAGGAAGAAAAAGCACATTCAATTTACCTGCTGGCCTCAGGTGCAAATCCCGTAGTGTAATATGTTACGACCATCCAAACAGTGGATTCTAGAATAGATATTGGAACCCGGAGTAGGAACGTTGGCAGAGTGAAAGTCCAGACAGGGTGGAATAGAAGGTCTCTTTGCTTGTAGAACACTGGAAGCCTACTGATCATCATGGACAGCTCGGAGAAACCATTGAACATGTTGATGATCATTCCGAACAGAAGTGCACCGACATAGATTGCCGCATCTTGCTCGTTCCTAGTGCGTAATTCAGTCCTCAAAAACACTGTGGAAGTAATGATTGCCATGACGGTAATCTGGACCGTCTTGAAAACATAAACAAAGGAATTCCTCTTGATCAATAACCACTCTTTGTCCCAACAGGCCCTAAGAAGTTCCATTTTGGAGACCGAGTATTTTTTGAAGGCCAATGCCGCTCTGTGGCCTCTTGACTTGTCGAAAGGCACGGAGATCTCGTTCTCTAACCTCACTCCAACATGGAAATGCTTGAACCTGTTTGCAAACTCAGTTACTGTAATGTATCTGTAGGGTTTACTCCTATCTGCCCAATATTGCTCTTGATCCTTCTTTGAGGTAACCTGTCACAATTTCACTACCTTGTCAGCTTACGTTGCGCCGTTTTTTCGTTTTGACTAAACTAAAACCTAATTTACTATTACCAAGTAAGTTAAAATGTGAACTGAAAATAGTGTTTTAGTTCTACCTCTTGCAAGAAGTCAGCTGTGCCTTTCCTTTCAGGACATTTGAAGCCACAACTCTCGAAGAACTCGACAACATGCTCACGTGGACCTTGGTAGACAATTTGGCCCTCTGATAAAAGAATGATATCATCAAAGAGATCGAAGGTCTCGGGAGCCGGTTGGAGCAAGGACATCAAGATTGTGGCCTCTGTTAGGTGCACAATCTGCTGCAAACACTTAACTATCTGGTATGTCGTGGAACTGTCAAGGCCCGTTGATATTTCGTCCATGAAAAGCGTCTTGGTAGGTCCAACAATCATCTCCCCTATAGTTCATCAAATTCATTACGTTATTATCATTTGTCAATGAGAAAGTAATGACAAAATTAAGATAAAATTATATACGTTTGCGTGTAGGAAGGGTTGGTGGGAGATCAACTTTGTGATATGGTCAAATGAATGTGAACATCTTGCATTTGGCTTAGTTTTTCAATCTTGAAATCCTTGGGGGAAATTAGTAAGGTGGGTTTTCTCTTTTCAATGTTTCCCACGTGTCTTTTTAGTGGAAGCAAATGATTTGTAATTGCTTTATTAGATGTGATAAGCATGAGAAAACTGATGGATTAAGAACAAAGCAAATCGATACTAATAATTACAGAAGGTTTATGGGACCAAAAATAATGAACCTGTTGTTACTCTCTTTTTTTGACCTCCAGAAATGCCCCTCTGCATCTCATCTCCAACAATGGTATCCTTGCATATGTCTAACCCCAAAATCTGATCAATTCAACAACATACGAAAACCTTACGTTAGCAAAAGGTCATTTATCTATCATTTCCATGGTTAATGACTCTACTTTCAACTAGCATGTAATTGGAAGAAGAAAGGTGGCTGGGGGCTAGGTCCCACATTATCCACCGACTGTATGTCATTGGCGACCATGAGTCAAAAGATGGTAGGTGAGGGTACATTTCTGACAAAATGAAATTCTAAAATATTCCATGATCGAAGACCTTTGTTGATTTAGTTGAACTACAATTTAGTAACACATTTTTTTAAAGACAGGAATAGAAAGTCAAAATACATTTGTTTTTTTATATAAAAAAATGAATGATTTTTCTGAGAAAAAAGATGGTAGATGTTGAAATTCATGCATAATAAATATGATTTTTTTTAATTAACTTACTTTGAGAGTGTAATCTGTCAAAAGGCTGCTTACAACTCCTTCCATTGCAGTTGCCTGAAGAATAAGATCCACATGCATGTTATGTTATGTTATGTCTGAGAACTATTGTGAATCTAACACACAAATATTTTGCTGCCTTTGTAATACTGTGGAATTCATGATTCTGTTTACCTTCATGTAAAGGTCTACATCAGCTTCTGGGAAAATTCCTGCATCTTTTTCCCTTCTAGCAAGCTCACTTAAGAGATCTATAATAAACAAAACACTTACAAGTTTGAGTAATTCATCAATAAATTTGATAGTGCTCAAATTTTGGTTTGTTTTTCTTTTTACCATATCGAGTGCCAACACCCTGGCATCTTGCTGAGAAATCTAAGGTTTCTTTCACTGTCATTTCTCCGACATGAACATCATTCTGGCTGATATATGCAGATGTCTTTTTAGGAACAAATTCATTCAGATTATATCCATTATATGTTACTTCTCCTTTAACCTGCGTTTCTCCCCCCAAGAAAAACAAAAATCAGCTACTTTTTCTTTGACAGTCAATGTTAATCTTAAAGACTTGTGAGAAAAATTACTAGGATAAAAGTTGAAAAAGATTGATTGTAACTGACCCTTAAGCTTGGATCCAACTTGCCCGCCAATGCCAGCAAAAGGGTTGTTTTCCCAGAAGAAGGTGGACCTAGTAAGAGTGTCATCCTAAAACCAAAAATAAATAATTGGTATTATCATGTAGAATAAATATAATATCACTATATCAACTATAAGGTGTTAAAACTATACCTTGATGGTTTAACAATTCCGGAGGCATCTTTAAGAATAGTGAGATTAGTTGTCTTGGCAAGTCTGATTCCGACCATTCCGAGAACCGACTCGAAGATGTTTCTAGCAGCGTTTGGAAGAGAAGGAAGAGCCCTGCTGCCGATGTAGCAGTCGGCTTCTATGGTCAAGTGCTCGAACCTAACTTCTACCGTAGGAAGTCGAATCCCGACCCTGTCATGATTGTAATAGAGTGAACATATTACAATTCATATGGTTCAACACAACCGACTACTTTGGCAGACTAATGTATGCATATACACATTGGTTAAGTTGATGAAACGAGAAATTTGTCAATGAAATTAGGTTAAGTCGATGCCTAATCAGAAAATAAGAAAGGAAACCCAACATAATAGTAAGTAATGACAATTGAGAAAGAGTTTTTATTAGGAAGAAAGGTTTAGAACAAAGCCAAACTTACTTATCAATCCTGTTTCTAAACTTCCTCAAGAACCTCTCATTGTCTTCCTCGGCAACCTTGAAAAGCATGTCGATGAACTTCTGCCTGTCATTCATGTCAAGCTTCGTAACATCGACTGCTCTATGTTCCACCCTGTTCCCTACAATCTCATGGTCCACAAACGATTGCATGATGCTGGTTCTGAGCCGATCATATGTCGGTAGCTTCTCGATGGCGGCCCATTTTAGAGCTTCTTCATCTTCATCGACTTGGCTACTCCTTCTGGAATGCTTGGAACCTGAGAATACATCTTCCATGCTCCAGCTACTCCTGCTTAGGCTCCTCCCTATGCCGCTATGCCCAGTTCTTTTGCTGGGATTCCTTGCTCTCTCGATACCATCCATATCTTCTGTAATCCCTGGATTCACATGTGAAAAATTCATGTTAATTTGTTTGATTAATTCATATGAAAAATTAAAAAGCCTAAAGACAACCACTTTTTACGTTAGTTAAAACGAGGCTTTCAATGCTTTGTAAGCAAAAACAACATCTGAACGTCAAAAAGAAATACCACCGGTTATGCTGAAAAAAACAAAACAGAGGAAGCCATTCACAAGGATTTTCTTTTCTGTTTTCTCAGCAAACAAACAAAGAAAAAGAAATCCAATGAATTGCAAGAAAAGAACTCACTGTGAAAAAGCAAAAACAACTTTGATTTTCGAGAGAAAGAAAAGAAGCTAGAGTTTTGGTGTTATTTGTAGTTTATGAAATTGAGAATCTGACTGCACTTTTTGGCTCACTTTGTTTCTCCTTCTCTCTGTCACCTTGTCTGGGTGTAAGTTGCAGAGATTAAAGAAGATGGCACAAGTGAAGGATAGCGCTTATATATATATATATATGCAATGCAATTGTGTGACAGACTGCTCTGTGCTCATATTTTCCAAAAGTATTTATTTTTGACCTGAGATGAATAGTGATTAAATATGATAGGCCGTGATCCAATATGCAAGAAATACACAGGTCGGTCGATTAACGGATTGGGAAGTCATAGTTACGGGTGTTGGTCGATTAATGCAATTGTAGAGCACTTAATCGAAAGAAAAAATTAAACAAAAAAATCTCAAATATAAACTACCTTTGTACGTATAAAGTATATCAGTGTAGGGAAATTATGGCAAAGTGAAGGCTACCAAAAACGCCCAAGAGGATTAAGGAAATATAATCCCTGGATTATGTTTCCCAGATCTTCTTTCTAAGTTTCCATAAATGGTTTAGACTTTAATACGTACTTCGTTTTTTTATATAAACAATGCTAATGCCTAAGAAGTACGTACACTCCAATTATTTTGTTGTTAAATTAACATTCACTTTTTAACAATCTATAGAGTAAGCGGTTAAAAATGCTCAATTAACATCTCTCACCATTCTTAAATTGTGGATTCAATGCTCATTAATAGTAAAAATTCTTTTTTTCCCCTTCCTCTAGGTAAAAGTTGTTAAAAAAATTAACGTTATATAAATGAGTAATTCTTTTTTATAGTATAAGGTAATTATAATCTTAAAAGGTAGGTACAGTGCAATGATTTCCATTGACATTGAATTGTGGTAGGAGAGATTAGGAGTGGAATTGTTAAAATTATTGAAACCACAAGATATTCACGGCAGTTCTCACCCTATAAGCAAAATGATGTTTGAAACAAACTTAACCTACTCCACTGACTTGTTCTCCCTTCTAAAATCCCAACCCAAAACAAAATCTTACGACCTTTTTTATCTGTGGCAAAGAAAGATAGCTTTGCCCATGTATATATATATATGTATGGCAATCGAATAATTTGGATTATATTCGATTTAGGTTTGAATCGAGTCAAATCATATATCATTTAAATTAATTTGAGTTGAAGGTATGTAGGGTTGAATCAAAAAATAGTTAATAATAAAAATAAATTGTTCGTTTATTTAAACTCAATCATCGAGTTTAAATCAAGTAGATGTTTGGTTTCGATCAGGCTTGGGTAAATAAATTTTGAATTACTTTTAGTTTGAGATGCTCTTGGTTCGAATAACTTTAGATCTAAAGTTCAATAAATTAACATGAGTATTCAAATTAGGATCAATTTTATCAGGTTTATATGTATTATACGTTTAAAGATTAAAAAACATATTATTATTATCTGAATTTTAAATTTTTTATTTTAAAATAATTTTACGAAATGATTGATTAAATTTTAGGATTAAGCACACAAATGGTTTTCGACTATAAGATATTGTTTTGTTATGTCCTTCAACTATTAAAAGTACAAAATGATCATTTAACTATAAGGTGTTACTTTGTTGAGTCCCTCGACTATTAAAAGATATAAAATTGTCACATGACTATTCATATGTCCCAAACTCATCTTTTTCCATTAAAAAATTAACGATAGTTTGACCTGGACATTAACCTGCTGAATGAGATATGTTAAAATCTTATCTTAGAATCTCAAACAACTATCATATATCTCAGACAACATGTTAACGTCTAGCTCATAAAACCGTCAAATTTTTATCGAAAAATGATGAGTTTTGAATATATAAATAATTAGATGGTCATTTGTAACTTCTATTAGTCAATAGACTCAAGAAGATTTGTCATATAGTCAGATTACCATTTTATAACTTTTAATAATCGATAGATCCAACGAAGTAACTATTTATAGACGAATGACCATTTTGTAAACTTTACCCTAGATTTTAAATTCATCACACTTACTCTTTACCATGATGTGCATTAAGACTAGCAGAGTTACGGGGCAAAAATGCCAGAATAATGCATGTGGGGAATATTTTTTCCCCAACTAATGCCCTTTGCCTATTATTTCCCCAAATGGGGTGAAATATACAGCGCTCAATGTGGTTCTTTGGATATCTCGGCGTTTTTAGGGTTAATTTTTCCATGATTGCTTTCTCGGCGTCTTTCGGGTTATGAAACTATGGGAATGCTCGGCGTCTTCAAGCAATTGGCCTGTGGGATATCTCGGCGTCTTCTGCATGCTACAAGGAATGCCAAGGTGGATCTCTCGGCGTCTTCAAGCAATTGGCCTGTGGGATATCTCGGCGTCTTCTGCATGCTACAAGGAATGCCAAGGTGGATCTCTCGGCGTCTTCACCTGTCGTCTGGCGGAATCTCTGCATTACTCTCTGAATCGTGCATGCATTCTGGGGGCTGAACGTCTTCATCTCTGCATGCATGCAGAGTTGATTTAACAGTTGAATATAATAATAGGAGTGCTCGGCGTCTTTAGTTAATAGGGTTACAGGGGCGTTCGATTTCCCGGCGTCTTAAGCTATACATGGAGAATATTTGGTTGCAGGTGGTCGTGATATCTCGGCGTCTTCTTCTTCCGAGATTCGTTCTGCATGCGCCTGTCTTCTTTGTGTCCGAAGCGTGAGATTCGTCTGAAGCGTGAGACTAATAATTTACTCGAAGTCTTCAATTACTTGTTATAAAATAGGGGTGGGTATTGTATTTCATTGCATGCAGTTGGTTTTAACTTACAAAAGCAAGTGAGGGATTTTTTTTTGCATTAGATTCAATTGAAGCTGCTGCTTGAAGTGATATTGGAGATTTTTGTTGGTTCGGTAATTTTTCGAGCTTTGGTTTAACGTCGTTCAAAAACACGTAAGTTCTTTCTCGTTTCCCATGCGAACTCTATTTTTTTCGTGTTGAAAGAATGCTCATATATGTTAGGAGAATGATACATTTAAATTTTGTTCATGAGACCATAGTAATGTAATTTAGAGTACTAATGATAATTTAAAATTAGAAAATGTAAGTTTGATGATTAGGTATACAGAAAATTTAAGTTTGAGTATTATTGTTAATTTAAATTTTCGTGTAATTTTTAGTTGTATTTTTATATAATAATTATTAGAATTTTTATTTTGATTTAGTGGGAAAAAAATTCTCATTATGTAATCCTGATATTTTTACCGTAATAATAATGTATTTAAGTATTATTTTTATAAAACAATTGTTAACATAATTTATATTTATTATTTATAGTTTTGTAAATAATTAATTTTCATTACATTATTAATGTAATTTATTCTGAATATCTATATTTTTACGTGTAGAGAAATGAGCAACAAATTTTTCACGATTGTCCATTTCAATGGACATATGATGGAAAATGAGGTCGGAGTTATTTTTCAGTCTGAAACACCTATAAATATGATGTTTAAAAGGGACATCACATTTGCAGAGATCAAGGAGAGGATAGAAAGAAAAATACGTGCTAAAGTTGATGGTTTGAGGTACAGATTTATGGTATGTCCCAATCCGGTCAGGTATGCTGCAGTACCACTTGAAGAAGACGATGATATTATAACTATGGTTGAATTACATGACTCAACAAATATTCCAATTATTGAGTTATTTGTTGAGTTGTGTAATATATCTAATGTGCCTGGGTCATCAATAAATGCGGTTGAAACTTCATCTCAAATGGGTTTCGAGAGTCATTTCGATAACCCAACATATAGGTCGATGAACAGCTTTGTGGCGATGTTGGAAAGCGCAAATGAAGTTGGTGGAACATCTGGAGCCGCAGAGTATGATGCTGAAAACCGCTGGGAAGAAATACTTGAAGATTCCAGTGAAGATGAAGAAACTGAGGAACCTCTTTTGGCTGAGGATGATGCCATGTTCCATGGTGATGAAGCTGATATCCGTGTGCTCATGCAGTCGCTGCATGTATACATACTGGAATCAATTCATACACTTATGTTGATGAGTGCTTTCACCTACAGAGGATATTAAATATATACAACCATGAGTTCAGACCGATCCCAAATGAATCTTATTGGGACAATCGCGATCATGATGAATGGTTGCCAAATCCACTACTTCGTAGAAGTCCAACGGGTCGACCGGAATCTACTCGTATTCATACCAGTATGGATATACATATTAGAGAGAAAGGCCAACCGAAGAGGTGTGGATTATGTAGAGGTGAAGGGCATTCAAAAAGAAATTGTCCAAACCTTCCACAGTATAGACCTCAGCAGTAATCTTATTATTTTATAAATTTTTATATTATATGCGATTCAATTACTCGAGTACATATTTAATAATAACTATTTAAATTTAATTATTTAACTATAATGATTTAATGATTTAACTTTAATGATTTAATAATAATTACTTTAATGATTTAACTTTAATGATTTAATAATAATTACTTTAATGATTTAATGATTTAATGATTTAATAATAATTATTTTAATGATTTAATGATTTAATAATAATTACTTTAATGATTTAATGATTTAATGATTTAATAATAATTACTTTAATGATTTAATGATTTAATGATTTAATGATTTAATGATTTAATAATAATTACTTTAATGATTTAATGATTTAATAATAATTACTTTAATGATTTAATGATTTAATGATTTAATGATTTAATGATTTAATAATAATTACTTTAATGATTTAATGATTTAATGATTTAATAATAATTACTTTAATGATTTAATGATTTAATGATTTAATGATTTAATAATAATTACTTTAATGATTTAACTTTAATGATTTAATAATAATTACTTTAATGATTTAATGATTTAATGATTTAATAATAATTATTTTAATGATTTAATGATTTAATGATTTAATGATTTAATAATAATTACTTTAATGATTTAATTTTAATAATTTAATAATAATTACTTAAATGATTTAATGATTTAATAATAATTACTTTAATGATTTAATGATTTAATGATTTAATAATAATTACTTTAATGATTTAATGATTTAATGATTTAATAATAATTACTTTAATGATTTAATGATTTAATGATTTAATGATTTAATGATTTAATAATTTACTTTAATGATTTAACTTTAATGATTTAATAATAATTACTTTAATGATTTAATGATTTAATGATTTAATAATAATTATTTTAATGATTTAATGATTTAATGATTTAATGATTTAATGATTTAATAATAATTACTTTAATGATTTAATTTTAATAATTTAATAATAATTACTTAATTTTAATGATTTAATTTTAATGATTTAATAATAATTACTTGACTTTAATGATTTATATTTACTGATATAATAATAGTAAATATATTCGATTCAATTACTTTAATTTGATACAAATAATTAAAATAAGGATTACAACTCTTGTCGGTGTCGGGGTGTTGTTGAGTAATAATGTCGAGGCCCACGTCGGTTTCGTTGTTGTCGTTGCACTTGTTCAGGAGTTTGTTCAGCATAACCAACCTGCTCATTCATCGAGGGCATAGGTTCTGGTGTTGTAAATACATGCCCACCACCACTATGCTCTCCCATCTGAGGACAAACACTCGTACTTGTGATCATAGATGTCATCTGATCAAAATCATTTGTTGCCCCAAACATAGGAGGGAACATGAGTGATTGATGAGGAACATGCTGAGGAGTGTAGGGCGTAACACCAGAATCACCAACCATTTGACTAAATGATCTTGTGTGATCAAAAGATTCTGGTGGGATATATCCATTGTCTCTTGTTCTGCTCCACGGTGAGAAGAACTCCCACTCCCACTCCCAGTCCTTCTTGGTTTCTCGGGTTTACCGAATTTTTTGGTATACTCTATAAATTGTCGCCTTTCTCTGATCGTTGTCAAGAACGGCTTTCCATGTTCCCAAAAATAATTCAGGTAATCCGAACTCTTGAAGTCAAAGTCATCTGGTTGTATGGGAGTGAGCGTTGGCAAGTATGAACCCCTGTTGTTCCAATGATTGATATGGTTAGCATGCCTCACCGACCAATCCTCACCGACCCTACCCCGCCCATCTAATCGATGGAGAGCATCATGATTCTCTGGAATGACTGGAATATGTTGGTGGAAGCCGAACTGCCTCAACACTCTATCGGCAAATTGGAACTCCACAAACATGAAATGGATCAATGGTGTAACAGCACACCAATATTCACAACCCTCTCAGACATGTTGCGGTACGCACGACATAATTTCTTGATCATGGTACGGCCTCCAAATAAACTATAAAATAAAATTATATAGTTATTATTTAATTAAATAATTATAAAAATCAACAAATTAATAAATAACAATATTATAATATAAACATAATAAAAATAAATTCACTTATTAATTTTATATACCTCAACTTTGCATTTGATGTCAATCTTAAACCTAAACTCTTTCACGTTGTTGTGCGCCAACCCCGTTCTTTCTATTTTATGCCTCCATCTGTATACCAATCAAAATAAAATTTTGTAATTATTTTTCATTTACAAAATATTTTTTATTTAATTAAAGATAAAATATTTTAAATCAATAAAATTACCTTCCGGCAAGAGGAAAGTCAACTGCAGTTCGGCTAATCGGTGTTAACCATGGAATTCTGTACCACGCCCACAATTGTAATAACATCGTGCATCCGCCGATTTCAGTCGTGTACGCATCATTAACAATTAATGATGCCTTGCACATCTCGCGATACAAGAATGCCAATATTGCTGATCCCCAACTATATTGACGGGTCATAAAGAAGTTCTCCAAAAACGGAAGATATTGTATATGGACAAGATTACTGGATTTATCTGGCATCAAGATTCCGCCGATCAAACGTAATATATATGCTCGAGTTGCATATATAATGTCTCGCTCACTACATTGTGGATCGAGCTTAAACTCATTTGCCAACCAGGATAATCTCAGCCGTGACCCTTTTGCTACATCTTTGTCTGGTACCTTCCCAAGGTAACGCTCACATATTGCAAACATGTCAAGATCTGTATTTCCAACCACTGCCATTCCATTTGTAGGAACCCCTAGTTGTAAAGCCACATCCTCCAAAGTGATCGTACATTCACCACATGGAAGATGAAAAGTATGAGTTTCTAGTCTCCACCTTTCAATTAATGCACTTATCAAACCGGGGATCAACCGAAATTCTCTTACAAAAGCAACATCATAAAAACCCACTGTTTTCAAATTATCAACAATACGTTGATCTGGCATCTCACAGTTGATAAGTCGAGGACGAAGGACTCGTTGTTCGTCATCCTGCAATTTAGTAGTCATTGTAATTAGAATTAATACACCGTTCTCAAATAAAAAAATAAGTCGATCATATTACCAGTTCTCCCAAATTACTCGAAATGTGTCGACCATCTAGCCTCAAAAGAACATTTTCTTCGGCCATGTTTCAACAAATCTAGACAAAAAAAATTAAATATTACACTCAATTATTACATTGTTTTATTCAAATAATCAATTGCATGTTATCTACTTTAATAAAAAATAAACATCAAATATAAAATGATCCCTAATTACTATTTGCTTCTCAACATTTTCAAACTTTGCAATTTAATCACTAAATTTATAAATTCTTTCAAATTTAACCAATTAAGCATATTAATACTAAATTCAAGCATAGTATACCAACTTTTTATAATTTACTCTAATTTCTTAAATTCCTCAAATTTTGCAAAACGATCCCTAATTACTATTTGGTTCTCAACATTTTCAAAGTTAGCAATTTAATCCATAAATTTTAAATTCTTTCTAATTTAACCAATTAAGCATACTAATACTAAATTCCAGCATAGTATAGCAACTTTTAATAATTTACTCTTATTCCTTAAATTCCTTAAATTTTACAAAATGGTCCCTAAAACTTTACAATGTTCCAAAATGGTCCCAACCTTATTTCAAATTATGTAACAACATATAAATTATTATTTCATAGTGTAACAACATATAATCACAAAATTAATAAACTTATGAAACTAAAATTATGAGATCAATATGAAACCCTAAACCTTTAAAACAAGAATCAAATGAGATATAAGGCTTGAGTTTAAATTACCTCAGGCTATGCTTTGTGATCTTACTGCTGATCAATCTCCCTCTCAAGCTCTCACTGCTTCTGTAATTGTGAATTGCCTCAGCCCCAAACTCTCACATTGCCTCAGCCTCAGCCCGAGCATCTCTTATAAACACATTCGTAACTCATCCATATTTATTTGTTAAGAAGACGCCGAGCTATCCAGCTTTCCATGCAAAGACGCCGAGAAATCCTTACCTAAATGTAAAGAAGACGCCGAGAAATCCAACAGTTGCATGCCCCCCACATGCAGACGTGCAGGACCCCCACATGCAGACGTGCAGCCTTGCAGGACCCAGGACCCGTGATTTCTCCTTGCAGAACCCGTGCTCTCTCCTTGCAGAACCCGTGATTCCCATCAGACGACAGGTGAAGACGCCGAGAGATCCACCTTGGCATTCCTTGTAGCATGCAGAAGACGCCGAGATATCCCACAGGCCAATTGCTTGAAGACGCCGAGCATTCCCATAGTTTCATAACCCGAAAGACGCCGAGAAAGCAATCATGGAAAAATTAACCCTAAAAACGCCGAGATATCCAAAGAACCACATTGAGCACTGTATATTTCACCCCATTTGGGGAAATAATAGGCAAAGGGCATTAGTTGGCGTCTTTCGGGTTATGAAACTATGGGAATGCTCGGCGTCTTCAAGCAATTGGCCTGTGGGATATCTCGGCGTCTTCTGCATGCTACAAGGAATGCCAAGGTGGATCTCTCGGCGTCTTCACCTGTCGTCTGATGGGAATCACGGGTTCTGCAAGGAGAGAGCACGGGTTCTGCAAGGAGAAATCACGGGTCCTGGGTCCTGCAAGGCTGCACGTCTGCATGTGGGGGTCCTGCACGTCTGCATGTGGGGGGCATGCACGTCTGCATGTGGGGGGCATGCAACTGTTGGATTTCTCGGCGTCTTCTTTACATTTAGGTAAGGATTTCTCGGCGTCTTTGCATGGAAAGCTGGATAGCTCGGCGTCTTCTTAACAAATAAATATGGATGAGTTACGAATGTGTTTATAAGAGATGCTCGGGCTGAGGCTGAGGCAATGTGAGAGTTTGGGGCTGAGGCAATTCACAATTACAGAAGCAGTGAGAGCTTGAGAGGGAGATTGATCAACAGTAAGATCACAAAGCATAGCCTGAGGTAATTTAAACTCAAGCCTTATATCTCATTTGATTCTTGTTTTAAAGGTTTAGGGTTTCATATTGATCTCATAATTATAGTTTCATAAGTTTATTAATTTTGTGATTATATGTTGTTACACTATGAAATAATAATTTATATGTTGTTACATAATTTGAAATAAGGTTGGGACCATTTTGGAACATTGTAAAGTTTTAGGGACCATTTTGTAAAATTTAAGGAATTTAAGGAATAAGAGTAAATTATTAAAAGTTGCTATACTATGCTGGAATTTAGTATTAGTATGCTTAATTGGTTAAATTAGAAAGAATTTAAAATTTATGGATTAAATTGCTAACTTTGAAAATGTTGAGAACCAAATAGTAATTAGGGATCGTTTTGCAAAATTTGAGGAATTTAAGAAATTAGAGTAAATTATAAAAAGTTGGTATACTATGCTTGAATTTAGTATTAATATGCTTAATTGGTTAAATTTGAAAGAATTTATAAATTTAGTGATTAAATTGCAAAGTTTGAAAATGTTGAGAAGCAAATAGTAATTAGGGATCATTTTATATTTGATGTTTATTTTTTATTAAAGTAGATAACATGCAATTGATTATTTGAATAAAACAATGTAATAATTGAGTGTAATATTTAATTTTTTTTTGTCTAGATTTGTTGAAACATGGCCGAAGAAAATGTTCTTTTGAGGCTAGATGGTCGACACATTTCGAGTAATTTGGGAGAACTGGTAATATGATCGACTTATTTTTTTTATTTGAGAACGGTGTATTAATTCTAATTACAATGACTACTAAATTGCAGGATGACGAACAACGAGTCCTTCGTCCTCGACTTATCAACTGTGAGATGCCAGATCAACGTATTGTTGATAATTTGAAAACAGTGGGTTTTTATGATGTTGCTTTTGTAAGAGAATTTCGGTTGATCCCCGGTTTGATAAGTGCATTAATTGAAAGGTGGAGACCAGAAACTCATACTTTTCATCTTCCATGTGGTGAATGTACGATCACTTTGGAGGATGTGGCTTTACAACTAGGGGTTCCTACAAATGGAATGACAGTGGTTGGAAATACAGATCTTGACATGTTTGCAATATGTGAGCGTTACCTTGGGAAGGTACCAGACAAAGATGTAGCAAAAGGGTCACGGCTGAGATTATCCTGGTTGGCAAATGAGTTTAAGCTCGATCCACAATGTAGTGAGCGAGACATTATATATGCAACTCGAGCATATATTACGTTTGATCGGCGGAATCTTGATGCCAGATAAATCCAGTAATCTTGTCCATATACAATATCTTCCGTTTTTGGAGAACTTCTTTATGACCCGTCAATATAGTTGGGGATCAGCAATATTGGCATTCTTGTATCGCGAGATGTGCAAGGCATCATTAATTGTTAATGATGCGTACACGACTGAAATCGGCGGATGCACGATGTTATTACAATCGTGGGCGTGGTACAGAATTCCATGGTTAACACCGATTAGCCGAACTGCAGTTGACTTTCCTCTTGCCGGAAGGTAATTTTATTGATTTAAAATATTTTATCTTTAATTAAATGAAAAATATTTTGTAAATGAAAAATAATTACAAAATTTTATTTTGATTGGTATACAGATGGAGGCATAAAATAGAAAGAACGGGGTTGGCGCACAACAACGTGAAAGAGTTTAGGTTTAAGATTGACATCAAATGCAAAGTTGAGGTATATATAAAATTAATAAGTGAATTTATTTTTATTATGTTTATATTATAATATTGTTATTTATTAATTTGTTGATTTTTATAATTATTTAATTAAATAATAACTATATAATTTTATTTTATAGTTTATTTGGAGGTCGTACCATGATCAAGAAATTATGTCGTGCGTACCACAACATGTCTGGGAGGGTTGTGAATATTGGTGTGCTGTTACACCATTGATCCATTTCATGTTTGTGGAGTTCCAATTTGCCGATAGAGTGTTGAGGCAGTTCGGCTTCCACCAACATATTCCAGTCATTCCAGAGAATCATGATGCTCTCCATCGATTAGATGGGCGGGGTAGGGTCGGTGAGGATTGGTCGGTGAGGCATGCTAACCATATCAATCATTGGAACAACAGGGGTTCATACTTGCCAACGCTCACTCCCATACAACCAGATGACTTTGACTTCAAGAGTTCGGATTACCTGAATTATTTTTGGGAACATGGAAAGCCGTTCTTGACAACGATCAGAGAAAGGCGACAATTTATAGAGTATACCAAAAAATTCGGTAAACCCGAGAAACCAAGAAGGACTGGGAGTGGGAGTGGGAGTGGGAGTTCTTCTCACCGTGGAGCAGAACAAGAGACAATGGATAATATCCCACCAGAATCTTTTGATCACACAAGATCATTTAGTCAAATGGTTGGTGATTCTGGTGTTACGCCCTACACTCCTCAGCATGTTCCTCATCAATCACTCATGTTCCCTCCTATGTTTGGGGCAACAAATGATTTTGATCAGATGACATCTATGATCACAAGTACGAGTGTTTGTCCTCAGATGGGAGAGCATAGTGGTGGTGGGCATGTATTTACAACACCAGAACCTATGCCCTCGATGAATGAGCAGGTTGGTTATGCTGAACAAACTCCTGAACAAGTGCAACGACAACAACGAAACCGACGTGGGCCTCGACATTATTACTCAACAACACCCCGACACCGACAAGAGTTGTAATCCTTATTTTAATTATTTGTATCAAATTAAAGTAATTGAATCGAATATATTTACTATTATTATATCAGTAAATATAAATCATTAAAGTCAAGTAATTATTATTAAATCATTAAAATTAAATCATTAAAATTAAGTAATTATTATTAAATTATTAAAATTAAATCATTAAAATAATTATTATTAAATCATTAAATCATTAAATCATTAAATCATTAAATCATTAAAATAATTATTATTAAATCATTAAATCATTAAAGTAATTATTATTAAATCATTAAATTTAAATCATTAAAGTAATTATTATTAAATCATTAAATCATTAAATCATTAAATCATTAAATCATTAAAGTAATTATTATTAAATCATTAAATCATTAAATCATTAAAGTAATTATTATTAAATCATTAAATCATTAAATCATTAAAGTAATTATTATTAAATCATTAAATCATTTAAGTAATTATTATTAAATTATTAAAATTAAATCATTAAAGTAATTATTATTAAATCATTAAATCATTAAAATAATTATTATTAAATCATTAAATCATTAAAGTAATTATTATTAAATCATTAAAGTTAAATCATTAAAGTAATTATTATTAAATCATTAAATAATTAAATCATTAAATCATTAAATCATTAAATAATTAAAGTAATTATTATTAAATCATTAAATCATTAAAGTAATTATTATTAAATCATTAAATCATTAAATCATTAAATCATTAAATCATTAAATCATTAAATCATTAAATCATTAAAGTAATTATTATTAAATCATTAAATCATTAAAGTAATTATTATTAAATCATTAAATCATTAAAATAATTATTATTAAATCATTAAATCATTAAATCATTAAAGTAATTATTATTAAATCATTAAAGTTAAATCATTAAAGTAATTATTATTAAATCATTAAAGTTAAATCATTAAATCATTATAGTTAAATAATTAAATTTAAATAATTATTATTAAATATGTACTCGAGTAATTGAATCGCATATAATATAAAAATTTATAAAATAATAAGATTACTGCTGAGGTCTATACTGTGGAAGGTTTGGACAATTTCTTTTTGAATGCCCTTCACCTCTACATAATCCACACCTCTTCGGTTGGCCTTTCTCTCTAATATGTATATCCATACTGGTATGAATACGAGTAGATTCTGGTCGACCCGTTGGACTTCTACGAAGTAGTGGATTTGGCAACCATTCATCATGATCGCGATTGTCCCAATAAGATTCATTTGGGATCGGTCTGAACTCATGGTTGTATATATTTAATATCCTCTGTAGGTGAAAGCACTCATCAACATAAGTGTATGAATTGATTCCAGTATGCATACATGCAGCGACTGCATGAGCACACGGATATCAGCTTCATCACCATGGAACATGGCATCATCCTCAGCCAAAAGAGGTTCCTCAGTTTCTTCATCTTCACTGGAATCTTCAAGTATTTCTTCCCAGCGGTTTTCAGCATCATACTTTGCGGCTCCAGATGTTCCACCAACTTCATTTGCGCTTTCCAACATCGCCACAAAGCTGTTCATCGACCTATATGTTGGGTTATCGAAATGACTCTCGAAACCCATTTGAGATGAAGTTTCAACCGCATTTATTGATGACCCAGGCACATTAGATATATTACACAACTCAACAAATAACTCAATAATTGGAATATTTGTTGAGTCATGTAATTCAACCATAGTTATAATATCATCGTCTTCTTCAAGTGGTACTGCAGCATACCTGACCGGATTGGGACATACCATAAATCTGTACCTCAAACCATCAACTTTAGCACGTATTTTTCTTTCTATCCTCTCCTTGATCTCTGCAAATGTGATGTCCCTTTTAAACATCATATTTATAGGTGTTTCAGACTGAAAAATAACTCCGACCTCATTTTCCATCATATGTCCATTGTAATGGACAATCGTGAAAAATTTGTTGCTCATTTCTCTACACGTAAAAATATAGATATTCAGAATAAATTACATTAATAATGTAATGAAAATTAATTATTTACAAAACTATAAATAATAAATATAAATTATGTTAACAATTGTTTTATAAAAATAATACTTAAATACATTATTATTACGGTAAAAATATCAGGATTACATAATGAGAATTTTTTTCCCACTAAATCAAAATAAAAATTCTAATAATTATTATATAAAAATACAACTAAAAATTACACGAAAATTTAAATTAACAATAATACTCAAACTTAAATTTTCTGTATACCTAATCATCAAACTTACATTTTCTAATTTTAAATTATCATTAGTACTCTAAATTACATTACTATGGTCTCATGAACAAAATTTAAATGTATCATTCTCCTAACATATATGAGCATTCTTTCAACACGAAAAAAACAGAGTTCGCATGGGAAACGAGAAAGAACTTACGTGTTTTTGAACGATGTTAAACCAAAGCTCGAAAAATTACTGAACCAACAAAAATCTCCAATATCACTTCAAGCAGCAGCTTCAATTGAATCTAATGCAAAAAAAAAAAAAATCCCTCACTTGCTTCTGTAAGTTAAAACCAACTGCATGCAATGAAATACAATACCCACCCCTATTTTATAACAAGTAATTGAAGACTTCGAGTAAATTATTAGTCTCACGCTTCAGACGAATCTCACGCTTCGGACACAAAGAAGACAGGCGCATGCAGAACGAATCTCGGAAGAAGAAGACGCCGAGATATCACGACCACCTGCAACCAAATATTCTCCATGTATAGCTTAAGACGCCGGGAAATCGAACGCCCCTGTAACCCTATTAACTAAAGACGCCGAGCACTCCTATTATTATATTCAACTGTTAAATCAACTCTGCATGCATGCAGAGATGAAGACGTTCAGCCCCCAGAATGCATGCACGATTCAGAGAGTAATGCAGAGATTCCGCCAGACGACAGGTGAAGACGCCGAGAGATCCACCTTGGCATTCCTTGTAGCATGCAGAAGACGCCGAGATATCCCACAGGCCAATTGCTTGAAGACGCCGAGAGATCCACCTTGGCATTCCTTGTAGCATGCAGAAGACGCCGAGATATCCCACAGGCCAATTGCTTGAAGACGCCGAGCATTCCCATAGTTTCATAACCCAAAAGACGCCGAGAAAGCAATCATGGAAAAATTAACCCTAAAAACGCCGAGATATCCAAAGAACCACATTGAGCACTGTATATTTCACCCCATTTGGGGAAATAATAGGCAAAGGGCATTAGTTGGGGAAAAAAATATTCCCCACATGCATTATTCTGGCATTTTTGCCCACATTTGTGTAAGCTTTTTTATCCCTATCTTTATGTTGTCATTATAAGTATTTAAATTTATAATGAACTTTTATATAGGTAAATTTTCCGTACAGATGTGATATTCTAACAATTAAATATATTGTAATCACAAAAATATTTAATAATGTTATCATTTTGGTAATTAGAATTTAATAATCACTACAATCTCTAATTCTAATTATCAACGACCCCTATGTTTACAAGTCAGTAGTAGTCAAAATAAGATATTAGATCATCCCAATTGTTTGACAGCAACCCGCCCTCCGAAGCAACACCTGGAAATTTAAGGGTAAAGTACACAAATAGTCTCTAGGTTATTAAAAGTCACAAAATGGTCAGTCGATTATTCATATGTTTCAAACTCGTATTTTTCATTAAAAAATTGGTGATCTTCTGAGCATGATATTTCTTTGTTGATGGGGATATGATAAAATTTGATCTTATAATTGTTTGAGTAGTATTTTGTGGATCAAGTCTCCGCTTACATTATATCGTCGAACTAGTACTTGAAACATTATGCAATCCAACCAGTGCTCGAAAGGAATGACAGTGCAATAGACATCATTAAAATATTATTTTATCATATGTCAGCCAGTAGGTTAAAATTTATTTCAGACAACCGTCAATTTTTGGCAGAAAATGATGAGGTTGAACATATGATAGTTGGGTGATCATTTTGTAATTTTTAATAATCAAATGACTCAGTAGAATAATGCTCTATAGTTGAAGGGTCATTTTGTAGTTTTTAATAATCGAATGACTCAACTAAGTAATATCCTATTGACATTTTGTGTATTTTATCCAAATGTTAAATAATCTTTTATTGGGTGAATCCTTGATACTTCATTAGGTGGTTAACCAAGTTAATGACTTGCAAATTAATTTATGATTATTTTAATAATTATTGTGATTAAATTTAAGTCCAAAATTCGAAAAAGAAGTCCAAAACTCGAAAAAATTCAGAGGTGAGTGGTGAATTTGTGGTCGGCATTGGGACCGGTTATTTTTACTTTATTTTCTTTAGAAAGTTGTTTTGTGTGTGTATATGACGAGATATATAAAAAGAACGAAAAGAACAATGAGTTTTGGATGTTGAAAGTCAAAATTTTCAACTGGGTTGGTTCAATTTTTCAACTGGGTTGGTTCCGAGAACGTTGACATCCTAATGATGTTTTTTTGTTAAATTATATTATATGTCCTTAAATTATGATACTCATTTTAAATTGGCTTAAAGATTTTAACATTCTATCATCCTTAAACTATGCTTTCATTTTAAATTAGCCCCAAACTTTTGAACACACCAAATTTATTCTCCAAACTATAACCCTCATTCTTTAAATATTCTAATTTCAACTTTGAAGTTTTGAATGATTTAGGGGGACATTATTGCCATGTACAAAAGTTTGGGGACTAATTTAGAATAAGGGTCATAGTTTGAGGGTGAATTTGAAATATTCAAAAGTTTAGGATCAATTTAGAATGAGAGTCATAGTTTAGGAATGAAATTAAAATGTTCGAAAATTTAGGGACTAGTTTGATGATGTATGCTGCAATTAACTCTTTGTTAAATAATATAGAGTGATTATATGATAATGTATGTTATTATTCTTTTTTAATTATTGATATCGTATAAACACCATATAGATACAATTGTTGAAACCTAAGACTTCTATGAAAAATGACTCTCCTTAACTACTAAGGTTGCTTGATGGATTCTATTCTCAGTGGCGGAACAAACATTTTAGTTTGGAGGAGTCAATTATCGAAAGTAATTTTAATAATAATTTTATCTATTAAATATCATATTTATATGTGATTTTATTAAATAAATGTAGATCTATTAGGGTTTTTTTTTTATAAATTATCGACTAAGATTTTCTTGGAAGAAAAATAAAATGAAATTATAGTAGTAAAATTTGACAATAAAATTGTAGATGAAACACCTAAAATATTGAGAAAATTAATAGAAATTTACCCTTGTTTGTAGAACAAAGTAAGAGCCTAAAAGTGTTTAAAATATTATGTGAGATCGTTGAATTTTTTTAATTTTCATCTATTTAAATCTTGAAGAAAAATCAAATTTTGGTATCTAATTTTTCTTATTTTATTTTGTGTGCTCCACCCTTGATGCTGAATTGTGGGGTATCTATGAAGGCTTGAAGCTGGCTTGGGACCTAAAGGTAAATGCAATAATAGTCGGACAGTAAGGAAGCTCTCTCGGCGGTTGGTTGGGGGCAGACCTCGGGTGACAATTCTCCGTTGGTGGCTCATATTCGTGAGCTAGTTGCACGGTGTTAGAATTTTGACATGGTTTACACCCCTCGTGACTGCAACCAGGTGGCAGATGGGTTGGCTAAATTTACTTGGTCACTGCCTTTCGGCCTCCACTCTTTTCATGTTCCTTCTTACATGATCGGTGATCTACTTCAGAAGGATTACCTCGCTTCTCTGACTACTGTTAATTAGGCGATTGGCTTTGGCTGCTTTCATTTTTATTTAAAAAAATATTTTTTAGTTTTAAGCTATAAGAAATAAAAAAAATTAATAAACAAATTTAGATACATATATTTATGATTTTTATGTATTACAATTCAAATTGTATATATAAATTTAATTTAATTTATAAACATACAAGTATGTATATATATATTAATAAGAGATTTTAACAATTTTAAGAGAACAAAACATTTTTTTCCTAAATATTTTAAGTGAGATAAATAAATTTTTTAAAATTTTGAAAGGTCTTATAATAATTTCCTCAATTTTTGATGGGGCTATGGCCCCTTCTAGTCCCGTGTTGTTTCATCTCTGTCTATTCTAACAGTATTACCCTCTGTTGTTGTTGTTTTGCACAAAATAATTATTAATTAATATTTAGTTAATTAATGATTTAATTTGCAGTAAACATTACGACAACGAAAAATTCACTAATTTTTTTTTTGATAAAATAAACCATTTGATCATTTATAATTATTGAATTTCGAGATTTGAATTTTTTTTATCATAGTGGGAAAAGGATCTTAACTAGGATCAAAATTGTTAGGTTGAATAATTGAGAAATTGAGAAATTGCAAATTCATTGTTTGTTAGGTAAAAGCAATATTTATAGTATGAACATGAAATTATGGCATCGAGAAGTGGCAACTACATCTCACTCCCTTGATATAGCTAATGTTTTAGGTTGCGAAGAATCATCGAAATGGATGGCATCATACACTCGTCATCAACAAATTTCATTGCATCAGCATCATTTTTAGAAACGATCGTAAAATTTTATGTTAGGGACGAACTTTTAAAAATTTTAAAAATGAACAAACTTATAAATTTTTTATAATTTTAAGAGATAAAACCATATTATCAATTGGAAATATAAAAAAAATCTAAAATATATACTAATTAAAATAATTTCAGAAGTGATCATCGCATCCGTCCTCTTTCGTACTATCCTGACCACATTATTACAACTGATTCAATCAGATCATTAGCTTGACTTTAACCGCAGCTGCTGATTGTGGTTCACAGGACTAAAAAAGAAAACGATACGCTGGGCAGATTTGCTGTCATGAAAACTGTAGACACTCATTTTCGCCCGGAGTTATTTTGTTATATATATATATATATATATATATGTATGTATGTATGTATGTATATAGTAATATAGTTTGTGAAAATGTTTTTGACAAAATATAATATATAATTTTCAGAAAATGATTTTCGAAAATTTATATATTATATAGTTTTTGAAAATATTTTTAAAATATAATATATAGTTTTGAAAACATTTATATATTGTATAGTTTTTAAAACATTTTGAAAACTTATATAGTATATAGTTTTTAAAACATTTTTAAAATATAATATATAGTTTTAAAAATATTTTTTGAGAAATTATATAATATATAGTTTTAAAAACATTTTTTGAGAAATTATATAATATATAGTTTTAAAAACATTTTTTGAAAACTTATATAATATTTTTAAAATATTTTGAAAACTATATAACATATAGTTTTGAAAACTTTTTTAAAATATAATATATAGTTTAAAAAAATATTTTGAAATATATATATTATATAAATTATATTTAGTATATTATTATTATTATTATTATTTTATTTATTTATTTTATTTTATTTCATTTTATTTTTCTTTTCTAGGTCCAATGTCTTGGTCCGGTTCAAAGTGGTCCAGCAAAAGTCTAATAGTCCACAGAACGAGTCTGAATCAGCCCAACAAGGAAACTAGGGTTTCCATCATCCCAGTCAGGCGCCGCAGGAGGGGAACAAGAAGATCGAGAGCCAGTCAAGGGATGTCACAACGACGCGAGATTTTCGACCGGGGAAATTGGGACTGATCCATCCCGAAATCCCCGGTCAACGGCAAGCACGTTACCATGATAATCGGAGATAGCAAACGGCCGGTGGTGGGTATAAATACCCCACCACCACAGTGACCAGGGGAACGGTATCGACGACGAGTAAACCCACCATCGAACATCACAAAAGCCATCGTAGAGCCACAAAACAAAAAACCTCACGAGAACCATCACAGACCGAGAACCAAGAACCTAACAACAGTATCACACAGAAAAACACAACCATCATCACCAAAACAACTCAAAAACAGTCTACACAGAAACATCAACACAGTGCCAAGAAAACAACATAGCACCAACAACCAAAGGCCGAAGCCCCACAACAAACTAAGTAAAAAACCAAAACAAAAACGAGGATATCGTCTAGAGAGAGGAGCGCGCCGGGAAGTCGAGAAAACTCATCGGAAAAGGTATAAGCCGAAGCTTTGAGGTAGATCTACGTCGGAGGGGGATTTTATTGAGTGTTTAGGTTTCGATTTTGGCTTGGGGGCGTTGAGGCGGCGGCAATCAGTGGCCGGGGTTCGCCCGGGTAGCTTGGTCGAGAGTATTCTCTCGTTTGGGAGAGATGAAGGCTTTGAGAAAATGTGAGAATGAAAAGGGAAAGAAGGTTTTTGGGTATTTATATACCAGGGGTCTCTTGGTAATAAGAAAAAAGTTTAATTCTCTTCGTAGTCCCCCAACGTTCGAATCGCATTTCATTTTAGTCACTATATGCAATTTGGCCACTGTATTTTCAATTTATTCAACCCGGTCCCTTTTTATATTTTACATTTTTGTGCAATTTGACCACCTAAATTATTATTTTATTATTATTATGTTTTCATTATATTTAGTATTATTTATTTTACTTCATTTTGTTTCCATTTTATTACCTTTATAATATTTTTTCTTTTAGATTTTCTTTTAATGTTTCTTCATCATTTTCTTTTATTTATTTTCTTTTTTATTTTATTTCTTTAATTTATTTTTTATTTTATATATTTATTTATTTTATTTCTTTTTTTTATTTGATTCATTTTTATATATTTATTATTATTATTATATATTTTTCATTTTATGTTTGTTCCTTTTTATTTATTTATTTATGTTTCTATCTAACATTGTTTTCTGACCCTTTTTTAGTAGTGATCTCAATCGATTAAAGATAAGTAATTTGAATCGAATGTTTTAAATTTCAATTTTAATTTTCGCAATTAAAGACAATTGAAAAATTAATTGGTACCGAAAGGGCGGTTCAAGGGTGCTAATCCTTCCTTGACCGTAACCGACTCCCGAACCCGACATGTTTCTAGTACAACGCATATCATGTAAGATGGTGTCCGACTCACCTAAATTCGTTTAAAAGTGGTCGGTGACGACTCCAACTCAATTATTTTATGTCGAAGTCCAATTCGATGCCCAACCGAAAGACGTTTCCGACATAAACGGAATAGGAAAAGAAAGGAAACCTACCGCATGCATGCATTTATATATTTACACGACTTTGATAATGAAATTCTTGGACATCATTTGAAATCAACCGCTTAAACCACTGGGACCTAACGTTCTTATTATCAAAAAAGATACTATGCTCATTTGTCACTTTCTGCAATGAAAAAGCAAGAGGCAGGAGAAAACCCACCTTGGTGGTAACAGTTGTTATTAATAATTACCTAATATTAGAATTGAGATTCGATTCACACAATGGGTTCTCAACCAATATATATCATTTGAATTTCTATGTAATTTATTTACTATTTAAACATCTAAATTTTTAATAATTTCAAAGTTATTTTTTCAATAACTTGTATTGAACGTATTCTAACTGTCGATCATATCATGTATATTTTTATCGTATCAATCTTTTATTTTTAGAATAAATAAGTTCATATCATCTTTAAGTCGAAGAGTATCAATATCACATTGACATTTTTTTTAAAACAAGCAACCCTAAAATTGAGCCCCAGCATCTTTTCTTTTCCTTTCCAAATAGTTAAGGTGTTTAACTATTTATCAAAGAACATTAAGTTCAAGATTCAGTCCTTCAAAATCATATTGTACATATAGTTACAATTTCAATGATATTGTCATCTCGGAACCCCCCCCCGGCTTTCTGTTCTCGGTGGCCTTTTTATCAAACATTTAAAAAATGTTACTCATTACTACTGGGAAGGTTCCATGTCAAAAAGAAAACCGAATAAGTATGAGAAACTTGTCATTAGAACCTGCCCTAAACACAGTAACCTAATAATCGAGAAACTTAAAAGAGATTGAAAATAAAGTGGCATAGAAGGTAAACATGTGAATTTTATATATGGTTCACCTTTACATGCGTGCTAGGAAATGCTCGTGTCTCACATGCAGGCCGATTCCTTGGCACACTAAAAACAAAAGCCCACGATCCCACCGTCGATGGATTCCTTCCATTAGGAATAAAGAAAGTCACATTACTACTAAGGAGCCCCCATTCGTAGCCCCTGCTATGGCGCTGACATAGTAGTTATTCTCCCACTGCTTCATTATCCATTCCTTCAGACACGGCAAAGCAATCAAATTAATCACTGCTAGAATCGAAATTCAGAAGCAGTTTTAAATACTAGATTATATAATATACCCCATTTAATATAAAAAATAAAAATATAATCATAATGTTAATTGCATTTTTTGTCCAATTACAATGTTGTAAGATTCTTTAACTCTATGTTATTTATTTTTAAGCCATCCTGCAGATTAAGCAAAACAAATCCTTTTCAAAGTCTCGTGACTAGCAAATTAGAAACTTCAAAATAGAATGTAGAGTTAAAGCTTTATTCTAATAAATTTTGAAAACTAAAATTTTCAATGGCCCGTCTAGCTCAGTCGGTAGAGTGCAAGGCTCTTAACTCGACTCGAAAAATTTTTAAGTTCAAATCGAGTTGTAAAATATAACTCGACTAACTCAAAATTTTTAGTAATTAGTATATTAATTTTCAAGTTTGAGTCAAAGTTTGTGTCAAGTCCCTCGACTTTGTATGATATATGTAAACTACATATGAGAAAATACAAAAAAATATAGATATGTATTGTATATGATTATAAAATATCATTTAAATTGAAATCAAATGATGTCATAGTATTGTAAATATTTACAATTAAATTTAAATAAAAACTTGAAAATTTAACTCGACTCAACTAGAAAAATTTCAAGTCAATTTCGATTTATAAAATATTACTCGTCAACTAGAATAACTTGAAATTTTTTTGCTCGACTTAATTCGATTCTATTGAATGCTCATCCTACATGCATGCATGGTCATTATTTACTGGTCCCCTCGAATTCGATGCATCAAAATGGTATAGGGATTTTCCCCTTAAATATTCCGTTTGCCCACTTAAATCTTAAAAGTTTGGGTGTCCCGATATTATTACCTAAACTTTAATTTGGTACTCAAAATTTAAAATATCTGATTTCATTTTATATTGATTCTTAAATTTTAAAATATTTTATATTAATTTTGAAATTATCAATATTATTTAATTTTGATTTTTATATTAATGTGTAGTGTCGTTCATTTGATTAATTAAATAATTAACTTTTTATAAGGACTTAAAAATTAAATTTCTGACCTTTTAAAAAATTATCAAACATACAAAAACAAAATGTTTTTATAAGTTTCTTTGTGACTTCAATTTTTAGGACTTTCAAAAATAAATTAAAACTTTTAGAAGGTCACAAGTTCAATTTTAATACATTTAAAACCCACGAAAATTAATGACACGTTAAAGTAATAATAAAAATAAAATGATACTGGTATAAAATATTTTAAAATTTTAAACGAAGTTATAATTTAAATATTGAGATATAATGTTCAAAATTTAGGATCTAATTTATATTGATGATCATAGTTTGAGAACATCTACTTAATTAACTGATATACTAATATACACTTAGGCATGGTAATTTTTTTATATCTAAAACCTATCCATTAAATAATTCTTTGAAAACATAATGTTTAATTACAATTTTCTGTCTATTAATTCTGAACTTGATGCATGTTGTCGTCTTACATCAGCCATCGTTGGAGCCGAGAAAAAAAAGAGATTAAAAAACTGCATAAAAGAACTTAACAGAACAGTTTGGGTGGCCGCCAGAAAGAAAAGAAAAGAATGAATGAAACGTAAACGGACAAAAGAGCATGGGGGTGGTTGTCACAGCCATGGTGCTATTGCTTAGACCAGCAGGGATGTGTCGGATGCCCGCCCCGTTGTCGATTCTGGCACACCTCAAAGACCAAACAAGAGGAGAAGAAAAAGCCAAGAGGCATACTAGATTCATCACTGAGAAGAGGAGAGCTAACAACCTACTCACCAGAGGAAAAAATCATTGTTGTCAAATGGGGAAAGCGGTTGGTCATCGCGGGGGCAACAACAAACCTCGTGAGTGTAGTTTAAAACTGTAAGAAAGGTGTATGCATACATATTTGAGAGGGTTTAATCTTATATGATGCAACAAGTCTCTGACAATATACTTAGTATTGTTGAAATTGAAGCAACGTTAGTTGGTTTGGACCACGGCCAATTACAAGAACATTAATGATTTTGATTTCACCTTAAGCCATCAGCCTGTCTAGCTCAGTCGGTAGAGCGTAAGGTTTTTAACCTTGTGGTTGTGGGTTCGAGCCCCATAGTGAGCGTTTTGTTTTTGCGCATATGGTGTTATGGGTCGTCGTTTTTTCTTTTGAGCTCAATGATCAATATTTGCGGTACCTTGGAACCCGATGCAAGAGATCGGTGTATGGACTTGCCCCCCAAATCAAATCCATGTAATATGGAGTGAGAGGCGTTAAACTACAAAAACATTAGGGTAAACTACAAAAACATTAGGGTAAACTACAAGTTTAGTACCTTAACTATCATTTTTGTTCTGTTTTTGTCACCCAAGTATTTGTTTTTCAAAATCATATCTAATGTTTAGTTTTAGTTTCATTTTGACCACCCTTCATTAAACAATTAACAATGATATTGATGTGTTTCCATAAGGTAATGACATCATCATTGAAAAAAAAAACATCGTGTTAGAAGTTATGTTATTTTTTTAATAGTGAGTGACAAAAATGAAATCAAAACGTAACATTAGATATGATTTAAAAAAACAGTTTACCAAAACGAAACAAAGTAACAATTGAGATACTAAATGTGTAGTTTATCCAAAATAATATCCACTCTTTCATTTCATTAGTCCTCTCTTAGATCCTAAAAGTTCGAAACTTTTATACTAATATAAGCTTCGGGATGATTCAAATTTTTCAACGTTTATACGAGATGGGTTGAGATCCTGTCATTGTATTCTTATCCCATTAATTTTTTATACACTAATCATAATGTGTTCGTGTTTAAATATGTAGAAACTCATGCTTAAGAAAGGTGATAAATTTTGTATGATTATGGATCATATACTAGTCGACATAGATTAAATATATAATATATAAGTCAGAGAATATTAAAGTAAAATAAAATAAGATTTTTTTTATATTTTATCATAAATTGTTAAAAGTATATATGCAAAAAAGTATTTAAAGCGACACCAACATTAAATAAATTACATAAAATATAACGTGTTTCGATTCTATCTGTTTCTAAAGACGAGAGAATGAAATAAATTCACTATAAACATAGAAATATCATAAAAAGAAAATCTTTCAATCTCAAAAACTCGTTAAACTATTAAAACTTTTCCAGCATCCGCACTAAAACCTCGATGTATGATGCATGATGTAAAAGAAAAAAAAAACACTTTAGTGTGCGGCAGAAACTTATTTTTGTATGTTTTGGATAAGATTGCGAAATGGATAAGAGAAAAAACAGTTGAAATGCATTGGCATGATAGGATCAACTATTTGATCCTAAGGAGGAAACAGAACAAAGTGATGCTCGTCCATCAAACTCGTTCTTTATTTCCCCTTAAAACCAAAGGTATATCCCTTACACCACATATACTATTTCGATATTTCATAAATTGAAATGGAAAAAGTGTGGTGGATAAGGATTTAAAGTTTATTATTTTTTTATATAACTAAAAAATGGAGACAAAATAAATAGAGTTTGAAGAACCTACAGCTCTTCTTTTCTTGACCAGTGAGAAAATATTATAATTTCTAAAGAGAATAAAAGAAACTAAAGTTGATGATAATTTGCGGGGTAGACCACAAATTTGTTTGTTCTTATGTGTGTGGTATTTATTCTGATTTCGAATTATGTATGTGTGGATGGCCAAAGTTCCCATATAATGCTACAGGGAATTTTTAATTCCCAAACTAAAGTGTTCATCCGATTAATTCTTCAAATAGGATATTTTCTACAGTAAATTTGGGATCTCTCGGCGTCTTCAGGGTTAATCAGATTTTTGGATTGTTTATTGGGATCTCTAGGCGTCTTTAGTGGAATCCATGAAAAAATTTGGCTTTTGTACACAAATATCACCTTAACATAAATTAATTACTTGTTAAGCACTGTTTAAGAATATTTTACGGATCTAGCAAATTTTTAAATACTTTCTATAAATTTAATCATATTTTGTATTAATTATTTTATTATTTTATTTAATTATTTTATTTTTTTACAGTTATAAAAAGGAAGTGATCATTGAATAATTATATTCGTATTTCTCGACTTTTAAATTTTTCTCTCGGCTGTAAATACGCTCTCAACCTGTAAACATTCACATCAATCCTCTAAACTAGAAGAATGTCGTCGCTTCAGCATAGATATCCACGTGTTGAGAACGTATTTATAGCCGAGAGAAAAGTTTAAAAGCCGAGAAATTCGAATATAATTATTCAAGGACCACTTTCCATTTTATAACTACAAAAAAAATAAAATAATTAAATAATTAAATAATACAATAATTAAATAAAATATTAAAAAAATATGATTAATTTTATAGAAAGTATTTAAAAATTTGCTTGATCTGTAAAATATTCTTAAACAATGCCTAACAAGTAATTAATTTATGTTAAGGTGATATTTGTGTAAAAAGGCCAAATTTTTCATGGATTTCAACTAAAGACGCCTAGAGATCCAAGCAAGAGTAAAAAAAATCTAGTTCACCCTGAAGACGCCGAGAAATCGTAAATCTACCGTAGAAAACACAAACAATCCAACACCCTGAAGACGCCGGGAGATCCTACCAAAAAATCTGGTTAACCCTGAAGACGCCGAGAGATCCCAAATTTACTGTAGAAAACACCCTATTTGAAGAATTAATCTGATGAGCACTTTAGTTTGGGAATTAAAAATTCCTTGTAGCATTATATGAGAACTTTTGCCATGTGTGGATTGTGTTCGAAAACGTTCTAATTAGATTCGTTTGATTTGTTTTATGTATTAATTAATTATGAATATCAATATTTGATTTATTGATTGATCGGTTTAGATTGAATATTGTAAAAGAGTATTATAAGGCCGACCCCCAATCCAATTTATTTTTATTCACAATGTCATATTCAAACAAACACATGTCCTTGCTGAAATAGTATAGTATCACATTCCACTAGACCAACTAATTATTAATTATATTTATTGCAATTTTAATGTACCATCTTCAAATTATATAATTAATTAGTTTATATTCATGTGTGTTTCACATATATAAATTAAAATATATTAAAAATTAATATTTATATTTGAACTTTTAATTATTATTTTTAGTAATAAAATTATAAATATGGTTTTTAAAAAATTAAGTGTAATTTTTCGGAGAAATTGAGATACATAAGTGTTAATTTAAGTTACTAAAAATTCAAAAAGACAAATATATTAAACATTAAAAACAAAATATATGAAAATTTAGTTATTTTTCAAAGACAACATATTCAAAATTATAAAACAATATTGATATCCCAAATTTTAGACCATGAAAGTTTTCTCTCTCTTCATTTTAATTCAAGTACAATGATAATATACGTTAACTGCACGGATCAAGTTACCTAAGTAATTAAGAGATTTATTGTTATCTTTTAAGGTTTTGAGTTCGAGCATCACATATGTCAATTTTCATTATCAAAAAGATTAAAAGTCTTTGAACAAATATTATCTTATCATCACCCCAAAATTTATAAAAAAAAATAGTATTCATTAACTTGATTATTATATATTCATATTAATAGATATTCACATCCTTCTCCAACTTAAGCATTAAGGATTCTCGTTTTCTTAGACATTCATGATTTTCAACGACTCTTAAATTTCTTGGGTTTGAAAAAAGGTTACTTATTCTAAGGCAAATTGGGATCCCATTTTGTTTCTTGTTTTTTTATTAAGCATTCCACTTTATTAACGACTACTTTAAAATCATTATAAAATCCAGCACTAAGCAAACTCTTCTAATTTTTCCAATGAATTAAAGACCGATTGAATGATATTTGGTATACAATTTATCCAAATTATTGCAATTTTGACAACATTTTATCTATTTTCAGTTATAGTACTTTTTATAACAAATTTTATCTTTTTGAATGATTTTTACCTTAAATTGAGTTCCATTAGAATTTTCCATCGCGAAGACTAGTATATAACCCGGAAAAGGGTGGGATGATGTGTGGAGTCAAATAATGGAGCAGTGGCAGCCTTTCGCCCCCCACCATCCCATTCTTTTTCCTTTTGGGGGTCATTTTCGTGATTTAGCTTTTTTCCAAGACTTAAAATTTAACAAAATTGGGCCACAATTATCTCATTACAGAGTTTAATTTTATCCTAAAATAACCTAAAATGTATTATAATATATGATTTTAATCAATTTTTTTTGGATTTGCCAAAATGACCAACTTTAGAGAAAAATAACTTCGACTATCGCAATGCGAACTTGGACTATCGCAATGCGAACTTGAACTATCGCAATGCGAACTTGGACTATCGCAATGCGAATTTGGACTATCGCAATGCGAATATGTAAATCGCAATGCGATAGTCGAAGTTCGCATTGTGATAGTCCAAATTCGCATTGCGATAGTCCAAGTTCGCGTTGCGATTTATTCCAAATTCGTTGCAATAGTCCAAAATCGCAACGACTGGTGGTATTGCATTTGTTTCTTAAGAATTTTCTCTAAAAATATAGTATTCGTGCGGACGTGTCGAAGACAGGTATTACCACTACCACGACGACAACCACGACCACGACCACGACCACGACCACGACCACGACCCGACCCGACCCGAGACGAGACGGACGGCGGCGGCGGCACGCAAGAGTCCCCCTTATTCTCTATCACTCAACAAGGAAGTGGAAAAGCCAAGCCTTAAATACCATTCTCAATAGTGTTTCCAATACAATGTGATTATTCATGAAACAATTAACAATCATACACCTTAAAACAACTAAATCAGCAACCAATTGCATTAGTATTATACGATTAAATATGTCATAATTAAAAGTCAATCTACAATCAATCGCGATTATTACAATTTTAAGCAAAACATTCAAAAATAATATCACTATTTAAGGCTCAATCCCACATAGTATTGGGAACAAGTGTTAGAATTGATATATTAGGTTGAAAAAAATCGTTTTTATTTTTATAGTATATTTATATTTTATAATTAAGTTCATATAAATTAAATTTATCAAATTAAATAAATAATTTAATTCTTGAATAAATTTAATTAGATTCGTCAATAAAACTTACTAATTTACTTATGTGTCAACAATAAAACTAACCACGTGAATTTTTTTTTATCCTAACCTACATAGTTGTATTATATACTTATAATATCATATTATATATTCTCTTCATCTCATTATTTTTTTCTTATTTTAACTAAGCATGTAATAAGCAAATAAGTTTGACCAACTGTTAAGTTATATAAAATGATAAAATTATCCTCAAAAATTAATTGATAGATTTAATAGATTTATTTTTATACGTGTAAAAGAATGAGACAAATTAAGATTAAAAAAATATAAACATTCTTCCTAATTGATTTATTTAATAAGATATTTTGAATAAAATAATTTTAAAATTTAAAATGGACAAATTTAAACCTAGAAAGTAGTAAACTTTCACTAAAGATTTTGCTTCGTTTTGGAAACTTATTAGGTAGATTTGGAGCGTGAAGGTGCAATAATTGAACTTCAATCTATTAGGTTGAAACTAATTTTGTTAATGGCATATTACCTAAAACTTTTGGCCTTTAATAAGAGTTTGAGAGGGCAGCCATCTTGTTGGATATCTACGAGTTCTGTAACCGTCGCTGCAAATATTGTCGGGAAAAGTTGTCATTTTACATACTAATCACGTCCAAAAGTAAAGTGGAGTTAATTACCCCAACTTCATCAATTTTGTGTGTCAGCTTCATAGCGAATTCAAGTGAAAATAGTATTAAATAATTGAAAACTTCATTATTATGTCAGAAATTTCGTTGGGAAAGCTTTAGGTTTCGTCGGTAATAGTGATTTTCACGTAAAATTTCTTTTTATTTGTTGACATCAACTACAGAATTAAAATAAAATCCCCAAAAATTAATCACCCCCATATAAAATCCTATCAGGAAAATTATCAGAAAACAACATTGCAGAAGATGAAGCCCCCTTTATAACTCAGCCATTCTATTATTTTGCAGCTTCAAATCCTTGTAAAATTTGTTGATGAAATCCTCGGCAGCCTTGTCCACGTAGCCATTGTCTTCATCCACATCCCTTAAAGGAAAAGGAGAGTCTGTTATTCTGAGTTGCCTTGCCAACGGAGTTTGTCCAAACCCTGGTAACATGGGAGAAGCGGCGACCACGTTTTTGTTGAGCATCTCCAAGGCAACCTTAACGGCGTTTATGGTGGCCACGTTGTCGTCGTCGAGGGTGGGAGGCGCGTGGGTGCAGGCGAAGAAATGCTGGTAGTAGTTGTTGCTCTTCTTCTTGGTGGCGAGGTTAAAAGGGAAGATGTACTTCGGGGTGTTGCTGCAACTGAACTCGTACTCACCGGCTGCTGCTGGCGCCTCCGCCGTGAAGGATGTTGAAACCTGGCGGTTGTCGTTGTTGTGGTGATGGTGGAACATGAAGCTGCCGATGGCTTTGGCGCCGGCGATCTTGCCCCGTTTAAGCTTCATGTTGAGATCAACCATGAGTTTTCTCTTGGACAAAATTCCTTTCCTCATCATGAATAGAATTGCTTTTACAATGCTCCATACTCTTTTGGCCGTCACTGCTGTATTTTGTTCCATTTTCTCTCGCCTCTGCTTTTAGTATTTCACTCTTAATTTATTTTTCTCTCTTTGTTAAATGAGAGAGAAAGAGAGAGAAGAGGAAATTAGATGTTTGAATTTGAGGGAGAAGAGGTATATAAAGGGTAAAGGAGCGGGGAAGACGAAAGGAGAGAAAACAAAATGCTTAAACGTGAATTGCAATTTCATTTATCTGATGCTAGTGGAATTTTTAACCCACGCTCGTTTTTTATAAGTTAAAAATTATTATTTTAATTTTTTTTATTAATATGAGGTATATATAAAATAATATATGTTTAAAGATAGTTTTAAACTATTTGATATTACAATGCTAATACTTCTAAGTGTTCAAAAATTATTATTATAATCTTAAATCTTACCTAATGACTTTTTCATTTCATGCACTGCTATTTTACAAATGTATCTCTTTGTATGGAAAGAGATTCTTTTATATTACTGTAAAATAATGTAGTTTTTATAGACTTCCGTAATTCCTTGTTTGAATAATATTTTAATAATTTTAATGTTAATTTTTTTCTGTTAACATAAATTATTCATATCATTTTAAATAAATTTAACCATTAATTTATTAAAATATTAATCATATAAAAATTGTGAAATTATTTAAAACTAATAAATCTACCCCATATATATACCATCGATTTAAAAAGATTCCATCGTTTTATATATAAATAGATTACCAACAATATTTTTTTATATAAATAGATTTGATGCAAATAGAATCACTAATTTTATTAAAATGGGAATATATTTAGAATTACAATAAAGTTTATAAAACGACCTATAATTAGAATTCTTCCTTATAACAATTTGACACAATAAATTAATCACTTAAAATCATATAGAGATCATACAAGGAAAATGTTAAAACACATAAAAAGATACTTGAACAAAAGATATATATAAAACAAATTTAACTGCATTGATAAACGAACCATAACAGAAGATTAAGCTACTAAAAGATCATTACAACCAAAAAGCATAATCGAGTGTCATGAGAAAACTATTTACGAATATAAACCAAGTATCTAAGTTCAATCTAAGAGTCCAAATTAGAGAAGATCAACATAATAACAAATAAGTGTCATATTTATCAGTTGAGACGGCATCAAATCTAACATTGAATAAATTAAACGTAAGAAACAATCAAATGATCGAAAAATGTGTCATGAAGACATGAAAAAATGTCTTTATTTCAAATTTTATCTTTTTTGGATTTTTTTTTTAAAAACAAATCCTAAATTTGTGACGAGCCGTTGCAGGTAGGGTTGTAAATGAGACAAGACAGATCGCGAGGTACTCGAGATCGACTCGGTCAAGGCTCGATAAATACTCGGATCGAATGGACTCGAATCGAGCTCGAGATCAACTCGAATTCTTAATGAGCCGAAACGAGCTACTTGATACTCGACTCGAAAAGCTCGTGAGCAACTCGAAAATATAATATATTAAGATTGTTGATTTTTTAAAAAAAAATTATAGTAAGCTTTCATGTATTTAAGGTTCAGGTTCGAGTTTAAGTTTGAGGCTTTAATCTAGTTAAGTTTAAGAATTTTTTTATTTCGAGCCTTTTCTAGCTGCTCACGAGCTTCAATTCAGGATTTCGAGTTCGAGTCGAGCTTAAAAATTTTAATCTCACGAGTTTTCGAGTCGAGTCGAGTCGAGCTGGATTTCAGAATTTTCGAGTTGAGTCGAGCTCAGCGATACTCGAACTCGACTCGGCTCGTTTACACCCCTATAGTTGCAGGTAACCATCTTAATTGTTGGACACGTGATTATAATTTTTATAATACATTACAAATTTAGTCACAATAACATTTCTTAGTTCCACTTTCAAAATTAAAAATATTATATCATTAATATATTAAATAATAATTTTATTTATCTATTTATATGTTTGTAAAGATGTAGCGTGGTAAAAAAACATTTCTATTGCAAACGTCGTCTTAATTATCTATAATCTACTGCATGCACAATGTATTTGCGATATATATTTTTTAAAATTATTTGGATGGTTAGAATATAATATCTATTTAGGATTTTTTTTAATTATTGACAATAATATATTTTCTGTAGATATATTTACTCGAACTTAAAATCTCAAAAAAATAACAAAACTCCTTTTAACCGTGGAAATCGCTCGAGTTATCACGTCAAATTATTAAAATGTATTATAAACTTTGACTGTAATGTAGTGTTATTGAATTTTAACAGCTGGATGGGACTTTCATCACACCAAATAGTTTCACTAATTCCATTGAATTGAAGCAAATATACTTTGTAAAGGAAAATACTTAAACCACAAAAACTAATCCAAACATCATCCATGCACATTGGCATCCTTTGGTTATATGTTGTAGTATTAGTTTTAAAAAAGATAGTGTATACAAATGCTTTATATATTGCATGAATTATAACACTGGTCTTGACGTCGATGTTGGTCTTGACTGTTTGTATTCATTGCCTCTCATTTATTTTTTTATATTGCACATTTATTTATTTTATTTTTTAATTTCAATAGTTCTATCTTGATGATACATTTTTTTTACCTTTTACTTAAAAAAAATCTAGATGCATTTAATCTACGTTATTATCAAAATTTGAGTTATAATTTTATATAATTTCTTTAAAAAAATCGTGATTACAATCAATGTTCAGTAAAGGGCATACATGTTGTACACGTTTTACCAAATGGTATTACTTTATATTTGCCCGAATAAACAAACAATGAGTTGAAAAGCACTTGCATCTCAAAAGAAAGCCAAATTTGAAGCAAGGTATGGACTGGCTGCTTTTGTTCCATATATATCCCCCAGCTTTATGCATATATAAAAGAGAAAATCGCCTCAGTGACCAAAAAAAAGTTATAATATACGATTTTAATTAACTTTTTTTGGATTTGCCAAAATGACCAACAAAATCGCAACGCGAAATAAAAATCGCAACGCGATCCCCAGAATCGCAAATCAGTTTCCAAAATCGCAACGCGATTCTTGAAAATCGCAATGCGATAGTCAAATTCGCATTGCGATTTTCCAAAATCGCAACGCGAATATGAAAATCGCAACGCGAACACATAAATCGCAACGTGTATCCGTAAATCGCAACGCGTATGGGTAAATCGCAACGCGTTTCCGTATATCGCAACGCGTATCCGTAAATCGCAACGATAATCCGTAAATCGCAACGAGAATCTGTAAATCGCAACGATAATCCGTAAATCGCAACGAGAATCTGTAAATCACAACACTGAAATTTTGGGTATATAACACTGAAATCATAAACTAAATCCCTAAATCGCAACTCATTCCATCTCCATCTATCACTCTCTCCGGCGACATCTGTTCCTATATCCAACGACATCCTTCCCAATCCGGCAACAGGTTTTAGTTTCGCAGCTCGTCTGTTTAGTAAATTAATTTACAACCATGAAATCATCTAATGTTGATCATGTTTGGATAGATTTGTGTTTTGGAGGGTCATGGGATAATGTTCATGGTGTTTTACAATATATGCCTTTACCCATGAATCTTCAACTAAAATTGTCTTTACAAAAGTTAACTTATGAAACTCTAATGCTACGTGTTTCAAATAAATTGAATTTAGAGCCCCTAAGTGGATTTCGGCTATCTTATCAGAGAAATGGTAAAGTTTATTTGTTAACCGACAATGAAGATGTTGAACGATTCATTGCTTACATTAGGGTTTCACAAGATGATGTTACATTGTATGTTGTTGAACCTAGAAGTAGTATTGTTGGGTCAGTAGCGGGTAGTAATCAACTAAGTTTTTCTCAAAACCCACAACCTTTCTCTAATCCAAATCCCAATCAACTTTCAGCACCAAATTCCGGTTTTCGTATTGACCAGTTAGACGATGATGAGCCAACAGAAAAAATTGTGAGTACTAGTCAGTATTCGAAATTTGGTCTTGGTCAATATCCGGACTTTGATATTGGTCAATACACGGATTTTGATGATGTTTCAGAAGAAGAAACAGACCATGCGTGTAATGATATTGATATTGGTCAATACCCGAATTTTGATGATGAAACAGCCGTTGCCGAAGAATGTAATATTGATGATAATGAGGAGGAAGTTACGACTGTGAATGAACATGTTGAACATCCATTCTGTAATTCATATAATCCTGAAGAAGAAAAAGAAGAAGAAAAAGTCCCCGAAGAAAAGAAAATGCCACGGGCGTATAACTGGAATATGCCAGAATTACTTCAGATACCGGAAGAAGAGTTGATAAAGAAAGCAGTTGATTGTTACACAAAAGTTATTCGTATCAAGAAAGATGATTGTTTTGATACAAAGGAAGACTTGAAGATAGCTTTATATACGAAATGTGTGGAAGATGGCTATCAACTAAAAGTTAACAAATCAAGCAAAGATCGTTTCGAAACAAGGTGTATGATTGACAAAAACTGTACGTGGCGTATGATTGCAAAGAGAATAAAAGATTGCAAAATGTTTCAAGTTAGGACTTTTATTGATAAACATACATGTTCAAGAACCCAAGTTTTTCCTCACCATAGACAGGCAAACAAAAAGGTGTTGGGTGGTTTTCTGGCTGAGTTAATGTTTTGAATGGCAGGGTATATCGGGGACATGAAATTATGACTGACATGAATGCTCGGTTCAAGATTAGTATATCATATTCTCAAGCTTGGAGAGCCAAATGTTATTCCTTGGAATTGTTGAGGGGGTCGCCAGAAGCATCGTTTGCCCAACTGCCGGCTTATTGTCACAATTTAAAGCTGAAAAATCCTGGGTCGGTAACTCATATCAAAACAGATAGAGATGGACGCTTTGAGTTGCTGTTTATCGCCATTGGTGCTACGGTTAGTAAATCAATATAATTTTGTTGACTCATTTTTGTTAGTTACATGCATTTCACATTTAAATGATTATATTTCTTGTGTATATTATTTTGTAGATTCGTTCGTTTATTACTTGCATGCGCCCAGTTATTATAGTTGACGGAGCACATTTGAAAGGTCGATACCTTGGAGTAAACTTATTAGCAGTAGCCATGGATGCTAACAATGGGATATTGCCAATAGCTTACGGGGTTGGCAAATCTGAAACCTCTGATTCATGGACATGGTTTATGGAGCATCTTAGGGATTGCATAGGTCCTATTAGCAATCTGACAATCATATCCGATAGGGCAAACTCAATTGACAACGCTGTTAGAAGGTGTTTCCCAGATGCTTTTCATGGACTTTGTGGTGTTCATTTGTATAGAAATCTAAAATCAAGGTCTGCTGGTATAAAAAAGCACAAATGGACATACTGGAAGGCTGTAAAAGCTTATCGGGAAGTGGATTTCAATAAGCATATAAATTGTTTAAGACGTGTTTTGCCTCAGTGTGCTCACACTAGAAGTCGTCATTCCCGGAAATTACCCATTACTATGTTAATGGAGTTTTTTCGAGCCTCTATTCAACAGTGGTACTACAAGAAAAGAAACCATGCAGGTATTATTTCTTTGAATTCGTAACTTATCATATTTATATATTTTACTAAGTATTGTTTATTTAAATTTACAAGAACATTGGAACATCGTGTTACACCATGGACTGAAAAAAAGATAACGAAACGTGTTGTGAAGTCAACGTCATGGAGAGTTGAACCATGTTCAAACACTTTGTTTCAAGTACTGGATAATAACTTAAATGGGCTAGTCGATCTAAATGCAAAGACGTGTAGTTGTATGAAATGGCAAACATCTGGTTATCCGTGTGGCCATGTTATAAAAGTTGCTCTTCATTTAAACCAAGATGATTCAAGCGCATACGCTATGGATTGCTACACTACAGAAGTTTATCGACAGACTTATGCCGAGATTGTCTACCCTATTCCACATCCTTCTGAGTGGGACATACCAGATGACTTACAAACAGTTTTGCCACCAGCCATGGACAGAAGGCTACCTGGCCGACCAAAAAGTCACGATCGTATACCGTCTAAGGGTGAAGAGAAGAAGAGATCGACATGTAGTCGGTGCAAGGAAAGTGGTCATACAAGGTTGACATGTGGATCACCAGTGCCATCAAAATCATCTTTTCCTCTACCAAAATATGGATCCTCATCAAAATCCAAAGCTCATATGGTGTCAAGCAAAAGGCAATCATCTTTAAAATCCCAATCACAATTGGCTTCACCTTTTGGGACTGTTAACTTAGGTGATTTTTAAATGCAAACGTTGTATTATGTGGATTTTGTGTGAACTTTTAACATTTTCAGTTGAATTAATGACTCAGGCCAACCATTTTGACTTAACCAACTCTTGTTATTCAGTTGTTATCACTATTAGGCATGCATTTGACTATCGCAACACGGAAATTACAATCGCAACGCGAAATGAAAATCCCAACATGAAAATCGCAATGCGAAATGAAAATCGCAACGAGAGAATCGCAATGCGAAATGAAAATCGCAATGCGAAATGAAAATCGCAACGAGAGAATCGCAATGCGAAATGAAAATCGCAATGCGGAAATGAAAATCGCAACGAGAGAATCGCAATGCGAAATGAAAATCGCAATGCGAAATGAAAATCGCAACGAGAGAATCGCAATGCGAAATTATAAACGCATTGCGGTTCTCTCGTTGCGATTTTCATTTCCGCATTGCGATTTTCATTTCGCATTGCGATTCTCTCGTTGCGATTTCATTTCGCATTGCGATTTTCATTTCGCATTGCGATAGTCATTTTTGCCTTCAACATAATGCAGATTGAAATCAACAAAATCAACCATTACATTTCAATCAATTAAACAAGCACAAATAAGAATTATGTTCGCATCAATTACACAAATCAACTTTTACAAATCATCTTTTACAAATCAATTAAACAATCAAAAAATAAGCAATAATTCTTATTTCCGATCATCTACTATTGAATCAACTTTTACAAATCAATTAAACAATCAAAAAACAATCAATTAAACTATTGAATCAACTTTTGCAGCTCGACATCATTTTCACGCAGTTCACTTCTGAGATTAACCTGCAGAAACCAAACATTTGTTCAAACAACACTTTCTACACATCTAAAACCTACAAACAGCAAATTATTGAATTCTAGGTACTTAACCAAACATTTTCAAACCAAAAGTATATAAACTTACCAATTGTTTATGGACATTTTTATAACGCGGATGCAGGTAGGCAGCGTCTCGTATATATCGATTTAGCCATATAATGCCGAAACCACAAGCCTACTGCAGCTTTATCTCTATCGGTGGGAGGTAGATACTAGATGCTTCCCGTCGTCAAACGCTCCAACGCCAAGCATACGAGAGGACCACAATCTCCTCTGGCTCCGCTCGTTTGTTGTGGCGCGGTCTCGTCTCTAATAACTGTAATATTGAGCTTCTTTGGCTTCTTGTTTCCAGAACGAGTCCAATAATTGATCGCATCCAAGAATTTAGCCAAATGAGAGCTCCATCCCTTAATAACATCTCTTAAATCAGCCAATGATATGTAATTTATCATGCTGTCATACACTATTGTCTTAAGGGATGGTAGCTGAAGCTCGACGAGAATCCAATGTTTACGTTCCAAAACAGGGATAAACACCTGCAATCATAAGTAATTGTTAAATTCATTTGCGCACTTATTTCATAAAACCTTTAAACTCAATCTAAAATAAATACTAACCTTATCGACCTCCCACCATGCAGGATAAAGTTTAGCTTGTCCATTGCCCAAATCAAATGATTCATCTCGTGCATTCTTCAAGTGAACGGCGTGAAAAGACGTCGGCATAATTGTATATCGTATATTTTTATTTTTCTTAAGTTTTCTTATTATTAGAAGACGTGTCACCCACGCATCGATATGCTGTTTTACAAAAAAAGACATATATTAGTGACTTACATAAATTTAAAAAAAAAATTAATCATATTGAAATATAAGAAAAATATAATACTTACCCCCCCATCGAAATAGCCATTGTCTTCGACCCCTAATAATACGCCCCACCAAGACCGATCAAGCAACAAATAGATATCATCGGTGAGCTTGCATATGTCAGTGAAACACCCCTGGCTCTGCTCATGTAGATAAAAATCAACAGCGGTCTTAGCCCAAAGGGTGTTATCCAGAATTGTGTCCGGTAGTTGTTCCCTCTCCTCTTCAGATACCGGTATGGTACTGGCCGGTAACTCATACGAGAGCCAACTTGAATCCATCATGTCCGGCACGTCAGAGGGTTTCTCAAGAAGCCTACATATGACGCCATGTGAATCGGGCTCTTGAATGGTGGGAGGGACCTCTTCAATGATGACAGTGGCCTCTTGAACGGTGGGAGGGGACTCTCGAGGAATGATAGGGGGGGCCTCTTCAACGATAGGAGTGGACTCTTGAGGGATGACAGGCGAGTCGGGCTTCTTCTTGCGGTGTCTTCGCACTATTGGGGTGTACGGAGACTTAATAGCACGTGCACGCTGTCTGATGCGTGAACTCCGTCGTGCAAGCATAACCCGACGTAAAGCATCCACTCTATCGGGCCGCTAAATAATTAAATACAAAAATCAGTAAATAAACAGACATGATATTTAAACAGTGAAAACAAAGACAAATATGTTTCAAACTTGCATTGTATTCACCCAAGTCATTATTCTATCATAGTTCACAAAATGCATCAGATAACAAAGAAAAATATGTTTCAAACTAATACCCTGAAGTTAGTATTTGTCTTTTTTTTTGTCTATTGGTTGAAGTAATGCAATCCATTCAAGTTTCAATTTGCAGAAGAAGAAATAGTTTACTTTCGCAACACGAAACTTAAAATCGCAACGCGAAACCAAAATCGCAGCGCGAAATGAAAATCGCAACGACAGAATCGCAATGCGAAATGAAAATCGCAACGAAAGAATCGCAACGCGAAATGAAAATCGCAATGCGATTTTGGTTTCGCGTTGCGATCTTGTCGTTGCGATTTTGGTTTCGCGTTGCGATTCTGTCGTTGCGATTTTCATTTCGCGTTGCGATTTTGGTTTCGCGTTGCGATTTTAAGTTTCGTGTTGCGAAAGTAAACTATTTCTTCTTCTGCAAATTGAAACTTGAATGGATTGCATTACTTCAACCAAAAGACAAAACAAAGACAAATACTATTTCACAGTGTTAAAGAATACACAGTTTAGCAGAATTGGCAGCAACCGAACAAATTTACTTTCAACCAAAAGACAAAACAAAGACAAATACTATTTCACAGTGTTAAAGAATACACAGTTTAGCAGAATTGGCAGCAACCGAACAAATTTACTTTCAACCAAAAGACAAAACAAAGACAAATACTATTTCACAGTGTTAAAGAATACACAGTTTAGCAGAATTGGCAGCAACCGAACAAATTTACTTTCAACCAAAAGACAAAACAAAGACAAATACTATTTCACAGTGTTAAAGAATACACAGTTTAGCAGAATTGGCAGCAACCGAACAAATTTACTTTCAACCAAAAGACAAAACAAAGACAAATACTATTTCACAGTGTTAAAGAATACACAGTTTAGCAGAATTGGCAGCAACCGAACAAATTTACTTTCAACCAAAAGACAAAACAAAGACAAATACTATTTCACAGTGTTAAAGAATACACAGTTTAGCAGAATTGGCAGCAACCGAATAAATTTACTAAGCAATCTAAGTGAAATGGCTAATCTAAGTGAAATTACGAGTAAATTTATCATTAAGTTAAATATGGAAAATCTTAAACTTACCTCGTTGCGTAGAGTATGAACCTCATTCTGCAACGATACTATCATCTCACGTAGAGCGGCAACCTCACCACGTAAAGTTGACACCTCCACACGCCATGCACCATCGTTATCGCGTAGAGTACCGATCTCCTCACGCAAGGCATTGACCTCATCACGTAACTCCCTTGACTCATCCCGTTGAGGTGGAGAACAGGGAGATAGGAGTCGTGGCATCTTTGCCGGTCGCCTATCATGAGGTGATGGTGGAGAAGAGGCTCGATGATGTGACGGGATAGGTGATGGCTCTCGTTCTAGAGGTGTATAGTCGGGTCGATCGGGTGATGGCTCTAGGTGAGGTGATGGCTCTCGAATTGGAGGAAGTGGATGCTGCTCATCATCCGTGCCATCAAAAAAACTCTGACTAGCTTGCCACCAATCAGTGGCAAGCTCTTCCTCCGTGGGTGTCAGTCTTTGTAATGGAATGTTGGCCTCCTAAAATATAAAAACTCAAACAAAGTTAAACGTCTACTATTAATAACTTGTTTATATATTATATGAAAGTATTTGTGTTAACTTACATTATTTATTGTCGCATATGGTATTAAGTCTTCCCAATCCAACAGAGTTTTCCTCTTCCAGGAAATAGCCCTGGGAATATCATTTGACGTTTTTATTGCATATGTACGCATGCTGGGGAAAGCCTCGAATATCCAAATCTACAAACAATATAATAACAAAATTAGTAATTGTTAAATAATTAATTATAATTTTAGAAACATTATATAGAAATTCTTACCTTAAAGGCCCAAACAAAGCCTGACAAAGTGTATTTGGACCCATCGCCCCGCAAACTTTTGCGGTCATCAAAGGCAGACGACAACTTAGTCCAGGTAGCTTTCCATATATACGAACCCCACGGAAACAGATTCCATGCATTCAGGTCCTCTACCAATATTATTAGCTCCCGATGAATAGGTTGTCTGGCCTCTCTGCCTAAAAAGCCGGCATACACAAGTAGTAGAAGGCATACTCGGACAACATCGACGTCATCCATCCGAGTGAAACCAGCTTTCTTATTAAACAATTTCTTCAGGTCGTCGACATGTAGGTTCGGCTTCTCCATTGACTCATCCGGAAAAACCCGGGATAACCATGATGGGCGGGCGATATGACGAGTGTACCGGCCTACATCATCGTGTCCGAATCGTAGACCAGTGATTAAGCAGAACTCCTTCCGCCCAAAGCAAGTATACGCTGGTGGAAAATGAAACCATATCTCTTCCTCACCACGTTGTATACTGTCGGGTAGATTTGATGTCATGGTCTGAAGCCACAAATGGGTCAAATTAGCATCTCCACCCAGATGATGTACTCTCAGCCATGGCCCGAAGCAGGTTTCCTCAAACAATTGTCTTTGAGCAGGTGAAAGCTTCGAAGCAATTGTAGTGGCCAGGCTGACTTTATTTCTCAAGGTCAATTGAGCCGAAAAAAATTTCTACAAAAACAATAAACATACCAAGTTAGATATACCAAAAACTACACTGTGAAGATATACCAAAAACAATAAACATAAAAAGTAGTAGTTTATTCTTGAAACTAAAATTTGCAACACTGTTTTGTCTTTTGGTTGAAATGAAAATCGCAACGAGAGAATAGCAACGCGAAATGAAAATCGCAACGAGAGAATCGTAACGCGAAATGAAATCTAAGTGAAATGGTTAATCTATTATTGAAATGACCAGTAAACTTATCATCAGTTTCAATATGAAAAACCTACAATAATGCAAACATTTCAAAATAAAAATAATTAAAAAAACTAACCCTCGGAGGTTGATTTTCCATTTCTGAATATTGTGAGGGATTTTTGACCGTGAATGGTTGTGAGGGATTTCGCCGGAGATGGGGACGGAAATCTTCGGAGATGGGGACGGATTTCTTCGCCGTAGAGAGTGAGAGATGGAGATGGGACTGAGTTGTGATTTTAGGTTTTAGGTTATGAGTTGCGATTACGGGATTTTGTCTTAATATTCGTTTTTGTAATTTGAAAATAAAATACGCGTAGCGATTATAATGGCGCTTTAAATATCGCGTTGCGATTTACGGATACGCGTTGCGATTTTATGTATTATCGTTGCGATTTATCGATACGCGTTGCGATATACGGATACGCATTGCGATTTACCCATACGCGTTGCGATTTACGGATACACGTTGCGATTTACGGATACGCATTGCGATTTATGTGTTCGCGTTGCGATTTTCATATTCGCGTTGCGATTTTGGAAAATCGCAATGCGAATTTGACTATCGCATTGCGATTTTCAAGAATCGCGTTGCGATTTTGGAAACTGATTTGCGATTCTGGGGATCGCGTTGCGATTTTTATTTCGCGTTGCGATTTTGTTGGTCATTTTGGCAAATCCAAAAAAAGTTGGTTAAAATCGTATATTATAACTTTTTTTTGGTCACTGAGGTGATTTTCTCAATATAAAATTTCAACTTCAGGTTAACTAAGCAATGAATCAAAAAGCATGAAGGGTATTTTAGTCAAAAGGATTATCAAAATCCGACGCTCTCCTTGGGAGATTCAACCATCCCAATGACTTTCAACGCACGGAGTTTCCTTAGGCTGTAAACAAAGGCAAAGCAGTGGCCTTTAACAAAGCAGGGTCTCTCTTTTTGACAAAAATAAAATAAAATAGGAAAAAAAATTGGGTTAAACAATTCAGTTTCAATGTGAGTTCCATTATTGGTTTTGTTTGTATTATAAATTGAAGGTTTTGAAAGGAAAAACGTGGATGAATTCAACCATCTTTATTTCTTCCTGTATCAACTAGAACGTACAATATTGTAAGGCTGTTCGTCCTGTTTCAATTATTCAGTATTTTACAACTCTTAAAGCTCACTCTGCACTATTTTTCTTTTTCTTTTTTGGGTTTCAAATATTATAAATTAACCACATTTTAGCTGTATTTTTTTGTGCATTCATCTATCTAGAAATAGACCTGGTACATTTGACATGTATATGATTATTCAAATAGATTTATCTGATATGAGACTATATAGATCAGAAAGAATAATCTAAAACTCGAATCGAACTGAAACTAATCTAAATTTTAGTTGGACCGAAAGCAACTCAAACCAAAAGCAACCTGAACAAAAAGCAACCCGAACCAAAAGTAATCTGAATCGAAAGCAACCCGTATTTAGTTTACACATATCCAATCCGAACGAAATTTCAACCCAATTTTAACTCGATAATTGAATCTAAGTGAATGGATAATTTATTTATTCATTTATTATTATTATTATTATTATTATTATTATTATTATTATTATTATCTCTTTTTAGCATTGATAAATAGTAAAAATGTTGTATGTTTTGTTCTCATTTTATATTTTATTATTAGTTAACCACCATTTCTAGTGATAGTTTAATGATTCAATATAATCTTTTCTTGGTTAAAAGATCATCTCTATATCTGATGCAATAACTTCTAACTCTGAATTTCGTCTGTGTATACATATTCACATAAAATTATTGATTTTAAAGATTTATTGATTCGATTAATTTAAACTAAAACTTTTAGCTTTGAATTTGGAATGTGACAATATATATATATATATATATATATATTCACATAAAATTCTTGAATTATAACTAATAAAAAGTAGCACCAAAAGTTATCGAGACAAAGAGCGACAACGATTGATCCGAATTGAGAACGCCCCGAATTAACTTGAAAATCTAATGGTTGACACAAATCGAATAGGAGCCAAAATGACCATTACAATAAACATTGGAGGCTATTTTTGGTATTACGCCATTATATTAGTACATGGGCTTTTGAATAATTTTTATTTTTATTATTAGAATTTGTATCTTAATTTTTTAAAATTAAAAATCTCAATATTAATGTTCTAGAATTAATCTAAAATCATATTATAAAATATTTATCCCTAAACCTAAATCAAAACATATTAACATAAATCCAAACAAAATTAATGTACCTATTATTATCCAAATCTAAACTAAAATAATTGTAAAAAGTTTCGAATCCTAAAAAAAAGCCAAATACAATTTTTAGAAATTAAAAGCCAACCCAAAATATAACTTAAAGATAATAATTTGTCTTAAAATATTAATATTTTAATAACATTTAATGTCTAGTAATATAATAAATGGTGATACCAATGATCACTTAATTATGAAATTTTTTAATTTGAGCACTTATATTTTATTTTATTTTTCAATCCAATCATTCTTAACTATTTAAATTATATCAATCAAGCCATCATCGTTAATATGTGACGGAGGAGTTGGCATGATAGTTAATGAAATTGATATAATTACATATTTAATTCTTATTATTATAGATTCTATCAATTTGATCTTAATTTTTCTTAATTTAATAAATTTCATCTTCTAATCAGATGATGACACATGTCACTAGTGACATTTTTTATACTCGAACCTAGGGGAATATGGAACACCTAAGCTACCGCTCATAAAAACAAATCTAATTGTTAGTTTTAGAATTAAATATACTTTTTTTTTGGTGGAAAGTATGATTTCATTAACGAGAAAACCATACATCAAAATATTAACATATGCCTCAAAAGCCTCCCTAAACCTAGTTGGAGTAAAAGAGTATGTGTACTAATAAAAAAACAACAATCAAAGATAAAACAAGCATAGCTTGAACAGCCAAACAAGAATTAACCATCGGCCATGACAACCAAGCTATTTTCATGCAAGATACTAGCTATAGAAGCTGGTGGGGACGAAGAAGAACGTGTTCCAAATTATCAAAGGATACAGACTTCGCCAATGCACCTGCCACTTTGTTTCCGCTACGCAAAACATGATGGACTTGAACACTCCAGTTACATCTCCCCAACTCATTCATATGTCACCCAAGTGAGTGTGTATAATTCACTCTAAGAATCCGCAGAGCATCCAAGCTATGGAGTTCAAGAATAATTTTACGATATCCCGCATCCATGCAAAATGAAGGCCAACATATGCCCCCCCTCAGAGTTCCGCATCAATCACAGAGCAAACTCCAATGAATTTTGAAAAACCGAATTTTCACGTACCGGAGTTATCGCGAGCTACACCACCATAACGAGCACAACCATCTTCCTTTCTCAGGCAGCATCATTATTTAGTTTTATCCACTGTGTAGGTGGAGGCACCCAATGAGAAGAACCACGAGGCATTGCGGGAGCACTAATCGAAACCTAGTTTCCTTCCTCACGAGCTTGGAGAGTCATCTGGACAAGTCGACAACTACGCTCAATCACTGTCCCATTCCCATCCATAGGCGTATCAAAGACCTTTGCATTGCGAGTAATCCAGAGATTCCAAAGAATTGCAGCAAATATAAGCTCCCAGTTGGTAGAGTTCTTAGCAAAGGCGGAGGGTCCATGCAAATTGGTCGCAATCCAGTCCGAAATATCGACGGCCAAGAACGACTCAAGTTTAGAATGCATAATCAATTCATTCCAAACCTGGATAGCAGCCAGACGCCTACGAAGAACGTGATCAATGCACAATAGCTAAATATAATTACTGCAAGATTTAAAATTAAAATAAATCTAAAGTTTTTAAAATTTTAAATTAAGAGTAATATTATTTTACATATAAGTATATTTTAAATTTAGTCAGATTTAAACTAAATTGATATCGAATGTACATCATTTCAGATTCATTTTTTTTTAATTTCAATTTTAAATTCAAATACTTATAAGAAGGTATTTGATTATCTCTAACATTGTAACTTGCAGATGCACAGTGGCTAATACTGACATAGTTTGCAAATGGCTTAGGGAAAGTAAGAAACACGATGCTCGACAAAAATGGTGGAGTTTGAATTCTAGAAACTTCATCAAGATAACCAAATGAGGGTGGCCGATCGATATGCCAAAACCCTAATAAAAACAGTTGTTTTCATGATAACTAATTTCGTGTCATTTCACTGTCATATTCACATGTGGCTGCTCATCTACAACCCTGCAAAGCTTTCGACCTTCAAAACCCATTCTACCAAAACTCCATTCAAACCCACAAGTCTAAAGGTATAACTAATTTCAAAAACTCCTTTGCAAGATAAATGTGAATTACTTTATCATGTTACTTTAATTTTTCTTAACAAAAAACAAACTTCAACAACATTTCTTTATCTCTTAGCGTCTTTGTCGCTCGTGTGGATATTAATGAGAAAGAAGCATATTCGAAATTGATTATTTCTCAAATTATTATCATATTTAAACTTTCAGCGTTTTATATTATATAGTAATAGTTTATGTTATATTCATTGCACCCTCACCCCTTATTTTAGCTTACTTCTCTCGTGAAGCTCTCGGGTTATCCCCAAATGGTAGAGGTCGTTGGACTAAAAGATGCATATACGGGTAGCTACGGTTTTCTTTTTCTTTCTTCAACAAACTAAAAGGACATAAACAATTCATATTAAATGCATCATGATGATCCCGACTCAACTGCCCCAAATGGAACAGTAGTGGTGAAGATGAACACTGGAAAAAAATATATATACAAACTTTTCCATGACACGACAGTGATGGATCCTCTCTCTAGGTTAAGGAAAACAGTTAGCTTTAAACCCAAAAAGTTGAAAGCAAGTTGGCATTTCTTGAAAAGTCTAGCATATTTCTAAGCCGAAACTGGCTCCTGCTGATAGTCGACATGTGAGTCTACAGGATCCACACATAAGTTTCACTTGTTAAGTAGGAAAAAGAAAGGGTTCCCACATTCTATAAATAACCTAGCTTCATGCACTTAACTCTTTATCAACCACCATTTTAGTTGTACAAAGTTATTTCACTTCCATTAAAGCTTCAATCTTAGTTCTTCAACTTGGTTGTTTCATACGAAGTTTCCCAATATCTACGCGTTGGTTCTCTTTTAAAATGGCACCACATGGAGAGGCTATTACTAGCACTTACGCGAGGAGGAACAACTTCCCCAAGCCACCCAAACTGTCCAACGACAGCATCCACAGGACCGTTTCGGATATCACTTTCCAACTGAGCAAGGAAGTGCTCGATAATTACAAAGAAACCACCGTGACGGACGAGAACCAGCTTCCGCCTATATCCGAAGTCGAAGATGCCAAGTGCGAGTGTTGTGGGATGAGCGAAGAGTGCACCCCAGAGTACATCGAGCGAGTGCGCAACAAGTTCTTGGGGAAATGGATATGCGGGCTGTGTGCAGAGGCGGTGAAAGAAGGAATGGAGAAAAACGGAGGCAAGATAGAGGAAGCTTTGAGTGCACATATGAATACATGTGCAAGGTTTAACAAGTTTGGGAGGGCTTATCCAGCTCTCTTGACAGCTGAAGCCATGAGGGAGATTTTGAGGAAGAGTAATAGAGCCAAATCAATTAGCCCTAGGGATAGATCAGGAGCTCAGAAGAATGGTGGCATCGCTAGGAGCTCTAGTTGCATCCCAGCAATTACTAGGGATATCAATAATCTCAAAGTTTCAAACTGATGATATGACAAATTATTAGCCCAACCCTTTCATAATGTTTTTATTATTTTTTGGTTTCCCTCCCGGTTTCTCAATCAACCTATATTATACACCTAATTTTAGTGGATGAATATCTCGACTGGAATTTACCACTTTACCTAATGTATTTATTAAACTATTCTTTTCCATCCCTTTTGAGCCTTCATTTTTCAAGTTTTATTATGGACCAAACTCTTCACTCACTTTATAAAGTTTTTTGGGTTTGGCCTCAAATGCTTTAGGGTTTTTCTTTGAGCAAAGCTTAAGCTTTAACAAAGGGTTGTTTCTAGCAAGTAATATTGTTTTTATCTCATTTTCATGTAATAAAACCATATATATCAATAAACGACTCTTTACTATTTTCGAATCCTAGTAATTTCTAGTTTCATTTGGACCGACTTTATGAGACAATCAACAGATGGAGAGTCGTTTCAAAGTTTGAAAGGGTCGTTTTTCCATCCATCTTATCAAGTTGATACATGGCTTCACAACCAACTTTCCGATTACTAAATTGATTAATATTTGCAAATGTTCAATCATCCAACAGTACTTCATAGTTGAGACGTAATCCTCGAGACCAAACATAGGGTTTCACTACAGAAACAAACCAACAACAAAATATCTTCACCCTTTTTCTAAAGCCACAACTATATTAATTCCGAATATACAAGCCTTCCTCCAAACAGTTTCAGATTTTCATAACACGAAAAGGAGAAGGGCAAAAAAACATAATGCTAACTCGAAAACCAGTCTTACTGCCATCGTCACTTTCTGAGCAAGCACTGTTGATGATTCATAAAGCGAATGCAATACTTCTGGCACACTCCATGGCTGGTTGATGAGAAGCATTCCAAATTAAGGCAATATATATAGTTTAACACATTGAAGAAGATTTACATAAACGAGTAGTATACCTCCAAATCCATATGATCAACAATGTGTATGATTGAACCACCCCCTTCAGAAGGCCGAATAAGGCATCCACTTGCAAACATTTCTGCTCTCACAAAATGCTGCACTGGAGGCATGCTAGGGCCATTTTGAGTATTTTTCAGAGATCTCTCACAAACCTAAGCATTGTAAAAGGCATTTAAATAAAAAACCACCTAAGCATTGCACTGGAGCCATTCAGTCTAATATCCAAAATAAAACAGCTTATTAAACAACGTACCACAAGGCTCTTCCATCTTCTAGAACAGAAGTATAACGCAACTACCAGAAGTCGGAAGCAGGCGCCAATGTCGTTGGCGCATAGAGCTATATCAGAAAATGTGAAGTAATCGTTAAATAAGAAAGAACCAATAGTCTAACAACCATAACAGAGTAGTGATCCCTGACCTGCATGTACAGCAGCTCAATGGTTCCACCATTGGCAGTAGGCAGCACATTTAGAACATCCACAGCTCGGCAATCGCGGAACCATGAAGGAGTTCTGCAACCTGGAAGGAACATAAATGTTTAAATTTTAAAGTCCAAGGTCAATGTGCAGAGGATGTAGTAGCAGGCTGCAAAGAGAATTAGACTTACCTGTATAGGTTCGAGACCCACAAGGCCACAGGCACGTGCTGCCACTCCAGGGCAACCATGATAAATAGCAATGATTCCTATGGAATCCGGACCACTGACCAGGCTGTTCAAGTAAAAAAAGAGATGCAGGGAATGGATTAAAAATCAAGCGCTGCTCAATGAAACAATTACATTCTAACACAAAAAACTTTGCCCAAGAAATTACATTCTAACAGACACACCAAAGCCACTCTAAAGAATACAACAAGCCCTATAGAAGCTTTAGTGATTTTGAACTAGGAAAGAAGTTCTACTGAAATTATTTGTCATTATAAGGCAAAAGGGTAGCTAATTGAATATCAAATATTAGGGGGAAAGGTCACGGTATACCTTCATTCCAGGCATTTGGACCCACTCTATAGCAGTTCCAGTGGCCTTTGAAAGAAACTCTGCTAAAGTCTCTTCTGCAATGGACAACAGCCTGGAAAAGAAGATACGAGCATCAGTTATAACACGCAAATAAAACACACAACAAAGTTGTCACAGCACAATGGAAGGAAAGAACCAAACCCTGCATGACTAGCATCTCCAGGAGGATTCTGTTGTGTCATGCAGTGTTGACCACTCGTCACTGCCGATTCACAGCTAGGATCTGCAATAGAACAATTGAACCCTTCTCTCTCAATATCCATGTAAATAAAATTCATAGAAAGTACATAAAAATGCAATTTAGCTCCAATTTAGTTGAATTGACAAACAGTTAAATTTCTAATTTTCCTGCTGTATGTTATGGTTGGGTGAGAAGAAGGAGAAAATCACGAAGAGAATGAATTGGGAAATTCGGGGAATGTTAGGGATTGGAAAAGATGGGAATGGATTAGGGATTTTGAATGATGAATTGGGGGAAATGAGAACATATGATGCACACGTGATCATTAAAAAAGATGAGATTTTACCTGCTGATGAAATGGTGACAGATGAGATAAGTTTTGGGTCGATACAAGCAGTAGCCCAACAGAGTGGAAAATTACTTGACACCTGCACCAAAGATTGCAACCGTTAGAAAGGAATGCAAGCTGTCATTCCTTGTTTGGTACATTGTGAATGAATAATACACTGTACTAAGGAAAGAGAGGCATGAAATGAATGAATGAACTTTTATTCTCTCTGAATTCTCTCTTATTCTATCATCTTTTTCTCGAATTCTTCTCTACTTCTTTTCAATCTATAACATTGTACTCAAACAAAATATATTAAAAAAAAAGAACTACAACTGGAAGCAACAACCCTGAAGCCAAAAGCATAAATTCTCACATTCTGGGTATGTTGACGAAAGCAACCATTGTCATACACCAGCTGTGACACCTGCTTCTGTAACCTATAATTCTCCTCCATCAAAAACTTGTTCATTGCTGTCAGCTTCCTATTCACAGCTTGAAGGCGTTATGCTTCTTTCCTCTGCTTCTCTCTACATCTGAAAAATCTAAAACATACATGATAACATGCAATCATGCATTATCAAATATTAAAAATGGTATTCCACCTGAAACGAAAATTCTGACCAACCAAGAACAAGATAAATACTAAAAATCCCACATCTCAGTAGTTGATTCTAATCGTTTCTTGAATCATTATCAATAACACTGAATGCAAATCCATTGAAGCAAATAAATTGCACAGAGCAATGGGGCACTCCCTAATCAGCTGCTGTCTACGAATCAAACTAGGCTCGGGGCATTCACGATAAAGCCTTTCAAGGGCCTCAACCTGCTCAGGTGTGTACCTTACATATTTCCCATTATCCAAGCTCCCATGTTTACCATCCTTGCAGGACATTGCCACCTTTCAAACTTCACCCCCAATATTTCTCAGCTACCCAGAAACCTCAGATAGCCACACAAGCCTTGCAACTTCCTTTCCTCAAACCGCAAGCAACTTAACAATAGTACTAAAACTCAATTTAAGACCAAAGTTATCAGTTTATTTACAAAACCCACCAAGAACTAAGGAAATGAAGGTTTTTTTGTTTTGTGTGTGTCTCTCTCTCCCTCTCCCTCTCCCTCTCTTCCTTAACTCATAGTTTGGAAACGAAGAGGACACAAATGGATTTTCTTTTTCCTTCTTTTGCTTTCAACTAGATTTTCATCATAAGTTCCTGAAATCTTAAGACTTTGGGGTTGTTTAATCCTTGACTGCGAAATGTTTAAGGATGCAAAAGAGAAAAAAATAAAATAAAAAGAAGGATAAAACCCGACAAGGGACAACGATATCCTGTTTGGAGATGGATTTATCCTTGGACCTTGCTTTTTTGTTTTTGGAACTCTCACGGAAAGCCCCAAACACCGAGAAAAATCTCGTGATATCTTTCGAGATCAGAGCTTCCTATCCCAAATAACGATCTGATTCACTCAACCATTTCTTTTTTCTCCAAACAAAAATTAAAAAGCTGTCTTCTTGGAGCGAGTTACCGATTCCAATCAGCCAGCCTTTCGATTTTGAGACACCAAGATGCCACCTTTAAAACTAAACAGACCTTAAAAAACACAAAAGAAACGTTTCCCAGATAAGCTTTTCTCAGGAATCAAAGCAATCCTTTTCTTTCTTTCTCCCCCCGTAAAAAAAGAGAGGGGCATCCAGTTTAAATCCAAAGAACCGCCTTTAACGGCATCCCTTCAACGGTCTCCATTTCGGGAGAGACCCAACGGTTATTTGACCAAAATGACACACCTTTAACGAATATTTACCTTTTTATCATCGTTTAATATATATTTTCTGAAGTGACATCCTTTCGGCTGAGCTGGCGAAAGGTGCGTCCCAGTGTTTTTTGTGAGTTGGATGCCACATGTGGAAAACGCATCCCCGGGGACGCGCCTTCACTGACTCGACTGCCACGTGTGGAAAGCACATCCCCGGGGACGCGCCTTCCATTAAATGTCATAAATGCCCCCATCCGTTTTCCCTAACTACCCCCTCCTCCCCTATATAAACCCCCTCAACCCTCCCTCATTCTTCACACCAAAATCATATTCTCCTCTCTTATATAACTCAAATTCTCCAACTATTTGAGTTTTAAATTTATTATTAGTGGTAAGAAATTTATTTTTATGTTAGTATTTTTTTAAATAGTTATTATATTTTATATTAATATATTTATGTAAATATTATTTTTTTATTAAAATAATATTTATATAATTATTATTTATTTATAATTATTAATTTTTTTTGCTAATTATATTGTTTTGTCTACAGTTATAATGGAAAACGAAATGCTGTTGCGATTGGATATTGATCATATCTCCAGACATTTTAGCGATATAGTAATATTTTTTATATAATTAATGTTAATATTTAAATTTATTTTTATTTTAAAGTTATTATAAATTTATATTAATTTTTATTTTTTATAATATATATTATTTAGGATAATGATCGTATTTTAGAGACTTTTATTAAAAATCCACATATACCGACACCGGAACATATTTTGTCATATTTGGCTTCTGCCGGGTTCAGGTATATTGCAACAATTATAGGCGGTTGCAAACTCGAACCTGTCCTAATTTCTGCACTGATTGAGAGGTGGAGGTCCGAGACACACACTTTTCACCTTCCATGTGGAGAGGCCACAATTACATTGGAGGATGTCTCTATGCATCTGGGACTTCCCGTCGACGGAAATATGATGTGTGGTATGGCAGATGAAGATTGGAAATCAATGTGCATTGATTATCTTGGAGTTGCTCCGCCAGAGTTTAATGGAGGTAGAATAGGTTTATCTTGGTTGAAAGCTAATTTTGAGGTTTTAAATGAAAATGCTTCAAAGGATCAAGCAAAGGCATGTGCTCGGGCATATATTCTACGAATAATTGGAGGAATATTGATGCCCGACAAATCACGCAACCAGTTGCATTGTATGTGGTTGCGGCATCTGATCGATTTTGATAAAGCTGGAAGATATAGTTGGGGCGCTGCAATTTTGGCATTTATCTTTAGAGAAATGTGTCGGGCGACGAATTATAAGAAAACTGCTATCGGTGGATGTCTTCTGCTTCTACAATCATGGGCGTGGTTCCGCATGCCTTTTTTATGCCCGATCGTGAATGAACCATACGTATTCCCCTTATTGTTGAGGTAATTTTCGAACTAAATTTTGATTTAAATATTTTCAATTAAATATGGTGATATTTAGTTTATATTATATTTCATAGGTGGTCGATGAAAAGAAAGGACCATAAAAGTATACCTACTGGGTTAGAGGAAATTCATTTACTTATTGATACGAAAGCTGGGTCTGAGGTATGTTTTTAAATTTGTTTAATTATTAATATTTTAATTTAAAATGCTAGATATAATTAGAATATTTTATTTATTTGAATTGTATATTTATATTTCAGTTTCAGTGGATACCTTATGCGAGCGATGAAGTGAAAGCTTGCATCTCACCCCACCTTAGTGGGTCATTAGAGGTATGGATATCGGTTATACCTCTTATATGTTATGCTATTATTGAGTGGCATCCAGTTGATCGCGTGCTCTGTCAGTATGGTTGTACACAATATATTCCTGGAGCACCTAGGAATTTAGACGACGTGCATAACATATATAGACGAGGAAAGAAAGATGTTAACTGGGTGGTGAGATACAGAGATTGGATTGCGCTTTGGGAGAACCGATACACACTGTTGGCCCCTCGACAATATTACGCTGAAACTGATCATATGGTTACGGATAACTATATAGACTGGTTTAATGAAAATGGGAAGCCGTTTCTACTTTCGGCGGAAGCACGAGGGGTTAACATCCCTAGGCGCCGAGAAAGACGTCAACCGTCTCAATATCATCGTCTCTCGACGCATGGACGGAGAGAAGGCGCTACCGGTTCTATATCAGTCCAACCACAATATCCTTATCCGTCGATGCCGCAGGGGTACATGCCCAGCCCTCCACTTCATATGCCAAGCCCACCAGTTTATATGCCATCTCCGCAGGGTTACATTCCGAGCCCGCAGGGTTACATTCCTAGCCCGCCAGGTTACATGCCTAGCCCGCACCATATGGAGGTGCATATACGACTATGTTTAATGATCCAACATATGGTTCATATGCATCTTATTTGGCTGGTGGTGCTTCTCCGCAGACACCTCAATCTCCATCTGGATCACAGACATCGATGCCAATGTTTCCACAGTTTTCACAGTTCCCGGGGAGCGGTGAGATTGTTACTAGCACTCCTCCAGGGTCGTTATTTTATACAGGCCCTTCAGCCCCTTCAGCGTCATCTACACCAAATGAAGAAAATGCTGCTGATGATGATAGTGAAGATGAGGAGACTGAAGAACAAGTTCCACGAAGAAATCCTCCACGAAATAGACAACCACCGCCATGTGGAACTCATTCGAGAAGACGACATCGGTGATCCAGTTGTATTTAATTTTATTTAAATAGTTATATTTCAGAATTTTATGTAATTTGGTTATGTTATTTAAATGTTTCATGGTTGTTACATACATATTTTTAATGTTATTTTTTATTCACATTTAACATTAAATGTTTGATAAATGTTTTTAAAATATAAATTATATTATTCGAAATTTAAAATAAAAATAAAAATAATATTATTCGAAATTTAAAATTAAAATATAAATTATAGAATTCGAAAATTAACATTAAATTTCAACTTAATATTCCAATTGTATTCAAAATTAAAAGTTATATTCCAATTATAGTTCACAATACTTAAATTGAATTAAATTTATCCATACATATGATTTTATCATTAACATATATATTAAAACGTATACATTAAAATCAACTTATGACTTCACATTTATTCGTAAAAACATCTCGATGCTCATTCCATACAATTTCAATGTCACAATCAACTTATCACTTCACATTTATTCAATTTATCCATAACATTTTATCTAATTTATTCAAACTTCACATAACGTTTTAATTTAAGTTATTCTTAACTTGCTGAACTTTCAAAAGAAGTTAAATTTTGGTTATAATTTACCTGATTTACTGATATATCTAGTGTCCCCGAGGGACATGAGTGACATAATAGGGCAATGATAACATATTCTCTGACAAAATAATGGAAGGCGCGCCCCCGGGAACGCGCCTTCATATGAATAGTACTCCGATTATAGACACTATTATATGCAACATATTATAAACTTTCAAAACAAACTTCAGTTCACAAGCTTTTAAATTCCCAAATTCCCAAACTCTAAATTCTCAAATTCTCTGAAAATGAGCCGTCTTTCTGTTGTTGTTTTGTATGATGGAGAAATTAAGGAAGCTGAAGAGGGGGTTGTTTTTGAGTCAGATCATTATATCCCCTTAACCTTGAAGAGAAACATCACAATTGAGGAGTTAATCACAAAAACTTCGTTAAAGATTCGTGTAGCATGCCAGAGAAGACTATCTTCACTTCAATACAGATTTCCTACTGAACTTTTTCCGCTCACGTATACATCATTTCAGTTTTCAAATGATGATGATGTTTCTATGATGATTGATGCTCATATGGGGAGTTCACAATCTCTTATTGAAATGTATGCCACTTTTATTGAGGTTCGTGCAACTCGTGGTCTCTCATATTCCTCTCACTTTGGCATTGCATATCAAACTGATCAAGTTGATAGCCCGACACAACTGATCTGTAATGATTTCACATCATTAATGGCAGATCCAACGCCAGATACCATGCCATCAAGTTCAATAGGAAGGCATTCATCTGCAACTGCTTATGATCTCAACCCACGTGGCTTCACCAATAATCCATATGGCAACATCTCTTCTACTTCAAGGGGCAGACATTCATCTGCAAATGTTTTCGACTTACATATGGAAATGCCAACGAGACGGCAGTCTATTCACATCCCACATGATACAATGGCCTCAAGTTCAAGGGGAGGACACGCAAGCGAGAACTTATTTGACCTCAACATTGGATTATCGGAGGAACCTTCATCTCCACCAGAAGAACCTCTTCGGAAGCCAGGTGCAGATGGTGCTGAAACGAGATTATTCGTTGAACCTGACTCACCACAGTTTAACGTACATTCTGATGATGACGAGGATGACGTTCCGATAAATACAACACCAGTCGAACTTCCTGCACATATGTATGAGGCTGATTATGATGCAATGTATGATCCTGAATTTCCAGATCTTCCTGCTGTTGGCAACTATGGACTTCAATCATTAGTCAATGACGGTAATTTACATATTGGAATGGAGTTCACATCGAATGAGGAAGAAATGATGGCAATAAAGAGTTACAATATTCGTAACTCAGTTAAGTCCCGAGTTGATCAATCTAACACGGAGAAATATGTCTGCTACTGCGTCCAACGTGACAACGGATGTCAATGGATGGTCCGTGTATCAAACAGGAAGAGGAAGAACAACTTATGGGAACTAACCAGATACAACGGTCCTCATACATGTTGTGCAACAGGTATAAACCAGGATCATCCCAACTTGGACTCCAATATTATTTTTCAAGCAATCATGCCCATTGTGGAGCAAAGCTCTCATATAGCTATTGCAGTGTTGATTTCTGTTATACAGTCACAATATGGGTACACTGTCTCATATAAAAAAGCGTGGTTGGCAAAACAGAATGCCATTTGCAAACTTCATGGCGAATGAGATTCCTCTTACAACGAGCTGCCCAGTTGGTTTCATGTTATGCAAAGACTTAATCCCGGGACAATTATTGAGTTCGAAACTCAACATCATTACGTGAATGATCGAATGGTTCGCGATCGCTGCCAATTTTACCGTGTCTTTTGGACTTACCCTCAGTGTATTAATGCAGTCAAGTACTGTAAACCAGTTGTCCAAATTGATGGTACTTTCTTGTATGGGAAATACAAGCAAGTTTTATTATTGGCTCTGGTCCAAGATGGAAACCGCAATATTCTTCCTGTTGCGTTTGCCCTCGTTCAAGGAGAAGACACTGAGTCTTGGGCTTTTTTCCTTAAAAATTTACGTTTACATGTTGTCACCAGGGAACGAGTATGCATTATTTCAGACCGAGGAGCCGGGATAAAAGCAGCAATGGACTCTTTGGGTACAATGTATAGACCTCCACATGTTCAACATCGTTATTGTGTCCGTTATATTGCTGCAAACTATTACGGAAAATACAAGAAGAACGATGAACGTCAGTTAGTCGTGCGAATGGGTATGTTACTTTTTCCCAATTTTTCTATCAATTTCTTATTACTTATTTATACTTCATATTAACTATTACATATTCCTAATGGCTTAGGTTATGAACTCTTACCTCAAAGGTTTGAGTCGATGCTACAAGAGTTGTTTGGCAAAAATAAGAAGGGGTGCGAGTACATTATGGACATCAGCAAAGAAATGTGGATAAATGCATATGACGGGGGGTATCGCTATGGTCATATGACAACAAACTTTGCTGAAGCAATAAATTCAACATTAAAGGGGGCGCGTCATTTACCAGTCACGGCGTTGGTTAAAACGACTTATTTTCATTTGGGTCAACTCTTTGCAAAGCTCGGTGGACAAGCTCTTACTTGGATGCAAAACGGACATATTTACCACCCAAGACTAGTAGTTGATTTACAGAAAAAAGTGGCTGCATCAAATGGGATGTTAGTTAGAAATTTTTCTCGCACCCATGAATTGTTTCGTATAACCGAAATGCCACGTCCGCTGCAAGGGATTGGAGCTAACTCTTTCAGAGTTAATTTGCAAGAGAGGTGGTGCGATTGTGGTTTCTTTCAACCACTCAAATATCCATGCTCTCATGTCATTGCTGCTTGCTCACATTCGGACTACAAAAATTATGTTGATCCCGTATACCAACTTTCACAAGTATTCAAGGTATATGAATTTGAGTTTCCGCCCATAGGAAACGAAAGAGACCCAAATGAGATTCAAACTTGGCTTACAATTGTACCAGATCCATTGCTATTGAGGGACTCAGGTCGTCCAAAATCTACTAGAATACATTGTGATATGGATATTCGGGAGAAGTCAACAGAACAAAAACGATGTGGCATTGTAGAAACATCGGGCACAATAGAAAAAAATATCCAGCTCTGTTATCATCATATAACCGTTAACTCTTATGTAATTAATATTGTATTTAAATGAATGTTTTTGTTTCTAATAATTTAATGTTATTGCATTTATATAATTTGTCAATGTATGTACACCTAAATAATTTTTTTTAACTTTTAAATACATAAATATTTTTAATATATTTATTTAATATAATAATTAATATTATTAGTTATAATTTTTTTAAAATATAATAATAATTCCACCTTCTAAGTAGAGAAAAATATTAAATTAAACAAATGAAACGTTATTAAAAATTTATGTATACGATGACACATTTCATGTTCTGATTGGAGGATTAAATTTATTAAATTAAATTTTCAATAAGACTAATTTCATAAAATATGTAAGTCTTGAAGATTAAATATGTAATTATACTAATTTATTTACTTATGCATCAATATTTTCGTTAAATATTGATAAGAGATGACTAGATTGATAACATTTAAATAATTAACTGATAAAATTAATAGATCGATAATCAAAATCAAAAATAATAATATAACCATACGTGTAATATTATAATTTCATACATTTTTCCTATAACTACAATAAAGTCAAAACTGGTTTTCATATATTGTTATATCATATTAATGTAGATAATTCACTCCACCTTTAACACACATTAACAAAATACATTTGATAATTCTTACATTATAATCGAAACACTTTACATAATATATTATTAATTTATAATAATAATAAAAATAAAATATTTATTATTAAACAAAATACGTGGCAGTCGAGCTGGCGAAAGGCGCGTCCCCGGGGATGCGCCTTCCACACGTGGCATCCAACTCAGCGAAAACACGGGTAAAGCGCGTCCCCGGGGACGCGCCTTTCGCCAGCTCAGCCGAAAGGGTGCCATTTCGGGAAATATATATTAAACGGTGCCAAAAAGGTAAATATTCGTTAAAGGCGTGTCAGTTTGGTCAAATAGCCAGACCCAAATCGTCTCTAACCTCTGAAACATAGTTTCTTTCTTTCCGGTGATTCAATCAATCAAAAACCAGTGTTTCACTTTTCACCAAGAGAGTTTCTTTTTTTCCCGTTAGAACAAGAAAAATTACAAAACAACCACCGAAACAAACTTAGAGAAAAGAACAACAGTGGAGGAATTGTTGTTGGTAAATGGTTACGGTGGGTGTTTCAAAGGGGGCGGAAAAGGGGTAAGAATGGGAAGACAGAAACAGAGAGAATAGTGCTTTAGCTTTTGAAGGGGGTTATTTTATTTTTTAACTCATCAGAGTTTGGTTTTTGGTGTATTTATCGAAAAATCACTGGTGATCGATATATTTATCGATCTAACACCAGTCAGATTATATTTTTTGATCTAATATCCGTAGCTGTAAAGCGCATTCCCTGAATCGCGTTATATGTTGATTTGGCGTCACTTGGAGTATAGAGCAACCCTTGTACCGCGCTATACGCTGACATAGGTTACACGTGTATATAGCGCGCCCCCTGATCCGCGCTATACGCCACATAGGGGTATAGCGCGGATCAGGGGGCGCGCTATACGCCACGTAGGGGTGAATTATATTTAACGCGGTCCCTGGTCCGCGTTATATCTTTTATCTGAATATTTACATATAGCGCGGTGCATGTACCGCACCTTATATGGTTATAAATACACTCCTCCGCCGGTTAAATTTCTCACATCTCCTCACATCTCTCCTCTCAACTTATAAATTAATACAACAATTCCGTCAACGAGTAATAATTCTGGCAATCTTCTCATATTTGATTTAGAAGTCCGTGCGATTTTTTGTTATAATGTAATTTTGTTATAATTTTTTAATTATACTTATTGTTTATTATCGTTATTTGAAAAAATATTATACTAATTATTTTCAATTAATTTTTATGTTTGTAAAATTGAAAAGCGGGAGCATACGTCGAAATAGTTTTGCGATGCAGGTAATAATATAAAATTATATTATTTAAATTATTTACGTTGATGTGTAAAAAATTTATTGTGTTATATTTTCATTCATATATAATTTATTTAATCAGGTTTGTTTCAGTTATTTTTTGCAGATATAATATTGCCGCACTTTTAAACTCAAATAATGGAGCGACTTTCAGCTATTGTTTATTATGATGGTGAAATTCGAGAAGATAAAACTGGCGTTGTTTTCGTATTAAATGAGCGTGTTAAAATATCATTCAAGAGAAACATAACTCTTGAGGAGCTGATAACGAAGATTTTGAGGAAGATTCATGTTAGAAGTAGTAGAAGAATGTCCTCGTTGCAGTACAAATTTCCAACATCATTGTTGTCATTAACTTATACAGCGTTCGAACTTTCGAACAATGATGATGTTCAAATTATGGTTGAAGCTCAAAGTAATTATTCAGACGCCGCTATTGAGATGTATGCACATTTTGTTCAAGTGCGTACTGTTCGGGGTCAATCATTAAGCTCCCACTATGGGCTGGCTGAACAAGTTGATCAAGTTGACAGCTCGACTACAGTAATGTGTAATGATTTTAATTACCTTATAACGAAAAATCGCACGAACTTCTAAATTAAATATGAGAATATTGCTAGAATTATTACTCGTTGACGGAATTGTTGTATTAATTTATGAGTTGAGAGGAGAGATGCGAGGAGATGTGAGAAATTTAACCGGCGGAGGAGTGTATTTATAACCATATAAGGTGTGGTACCTGCACCGCGCTATATATAATTATTCAGATAAAAGATATAGTGCGGCCCCTGATCCGCGCTATACCCTTACGTGATGTATAGTGCAGATCAGGGGTCGCGCTATACCCATGTGTAACCCCATGTCAACATATAACGCGGGGCAGGGGGCACGCTTTACTGCTACGGGTGTTAGATCGAAAAATATAATTTGACCGGTGTTAGATTAATAAATATACCGATCACCAGTGATTTTTCGGGAAAAACGCCTTGGTTCTTATATCTGCGAAGATTATTGGTTCGTCACTTTTGGCTTTTTCACTTAACTGTGCAGCAGAAAAGCAGACCAATGGAGGTAAAGAACGGGTACTTTTTTAATGATTATTTTTTAAAAGTTAAATATATTGCATTAATTATAAAAGACATCATTTACAATGATATAGGAGATTCATCCAAGATAATTATAAATAAAATATAACATTGAATAAGTAGGGACAGTAAGTTGAATAAAAATATAAATTATTGAGACAATGGTTAAAATCAATGAGATAATGTTGTTGGAAAAAAAATTACGAGATAATTCGTTTCAACAATTAATTATCGAGATATGGTAAAATCTACAGTTCGAACGTATGTCGACAGGCGGACAAAGGAGGTCGCCATGTCGTCCCTGCGAGCTGTGGTGTGTTGCTGCACTTTGCATGCTTGAAGGTCGCCATGCACGCCCTGCTGAAATGGAGGTCGCCATGCACGCCCTGCTGAAATAGAGGTCTCCATGTTTCAGATAAAAGCCTAATTACCGATATAGGTAATCATTGTTACTTAGGAAAATTTAGATAATCGCCATGCGTGAAGGTCGTCATGCACGCCCTGCTGAAATGGAGGTTGCCATGTATGTCGGGCGACCTTATAGGTGGTCATGTGATCCCAACGATCAAACCTACCGCTTGCTCCCCTCATGCTCGCCTGCTCCCCACTGCAAGTCGCTGCTCCCATACAGCTTTAATAGCTTTATTATTGTAGCATCATTTTCGCTACTTCATGCAACTTCATTTTCATTATTGCAGATGTTAGAGGCCCGTGATTTCAACAATTATTGCTCAATTAATTGAAGCAGTCGGGGCTTAATTTTTATATATAGGATATGATATGGGGTTAACAAAATATAAAAGAAAGAAAGGGAGAAGAGTGTAGAGAGAAAAAAAAGGAAATGAAAGGAAGAAGAAGAAGAAAGGGAGGCAAACATCGTGAGGTAATTTTTATTTTATTTAAATTAGTTTATTATTTTAAATTATTAGTTTGTTAGTTTAGGATTTCGGGTAAAAGCCTAACTACCGATATAAGTAATGGTTGTTTCGGATAAAAGCCTAATTACCGACTTCCAGTTTCATAACGCACAAATTAGTAGCGAGATATTCAGTATGGGTAAGTTTTATTTTCAATATTTGTGAATTTTTTATGTGGTTTTTTTAATTGCGATCTAACGCAATATATTATGAAACAGGATACGAACTACGCCGATCAAATTTTGATAAGAGATTGGAGAATTTGAAGGTATTTTACGATGATCAGCGTGTTTGGAAGTGAGCTTCAAAAATACCGCGGGAAAAATGGTCACAAGCATACGATGAAGGTTGGTGATACGGACATATAACACAAACCTTGCGGAGGCCATTAGTTCAGTACTAAAAGATACACGTCATCTCCCAATAGCGAGTGTGGTGAAAGAGACGTACTTTAGGTTGGCTAAGGTTTGGTCCGATAAAGGCAAGGAAATTAAGAGTCTTATAAATAGAGGTCAAACTTGGGCTCCTACAGTGGTGGAAGCAATGGAAGCAAATGAGCGATTGGCAACATAAATGGTAGTTCATAATTTCGACTGAGTTTTTCATATTTTTGTTGTATCGTGAATACGCCATAATGTAGGAGGAGAATACCAAACATTTAAAGTTGATTTACGACACAAATGGTATGATTGTGGTCGTTTTCAGGCATGAAAATATCAATGTGCTCATGCAGTTGTTGCATGTATGTATGCTGGTGTTAGCACATACACTTATGTTGATGAATGCTTTCACCTACATAGGATATTAAATGTCTACATCTATTTTTGTGATAATGAACCTATTTTTGCAAGGAAATTTATGTAATTTATGTTCTTAAATTATTAGATCTTCTAATTGAAGTTGAATTTATGTAATTTTTGTTCTTAAATTATTAGATCTTCACATGTGTGGACTAGTCGAAATCTTCCTCTGATTATTCTCGCACAAATGTTACACACCAAAATCAAGCATGTTGCAAGTTTACTTCTATCAATTGGTGTGGCTTGGGCAGATTATTTAGCCGATGACGAAGGACTCGCTGCTCGTCTTCCTGCAATTAAATAATTCAAAATTTTATCACAATCATAAATTAATATTCAAATATTTAATAATAATAATTCATTAAAAAAATATTTTATTTTACTAAATAAGAATAACATCATTATTCCCAAATGAGTTGAAATATGTTCATTGTCAAGTCTCAGCAGTGGAATTTGGTCAGCCATTCGAATGAATTTGTAAAAAAAAATTAAACAACAATATTTATAAAATCATTTAATATAATCTAATATAAACTAACTAACAAAAAAGTTTTATATAATAACTTATAATATAATAAAATAAACTAATAAACTAAACTTTTTAAAATATAACTTAAACGCTCCCTTAATCAACTAATAAACTATTCTTTTATATAATTTAAACTAATAAACTATTTTTTTTAATTATAAATAACTTAAACTACTAATAAACTAATTAACTAAATTTTTTTATGTAATATAAATTCAACAAACAAATATAACTTAACTATTTAACTAACTACAAACTAATTAAATATTAACAAACTAATGATTATCTATATCGGTAATTAGGTGATTACCTTAAACCCTAAATTAACAAACTAACAATTTAAAATAATAAACTAATATAAATAAAATAAAAAATTACCTCACGATGATTGCCTCCCTTTCTTCTTCTTCTTCCTTTCCTTTCTTTCCGCACTCTTCTCCCTTTTTTCTTTTATGCTTCGTTAACCCCATATCATATCCTATATATAAAAATTAAGCCACGGATGCTTCAATTAATTGGGCAATAATTGTTGAAATCATGGGCCTCCAACATCTGCAATAATGCAGCAGTAATTGCTACATGAAGCAGCGAAAATGATGTTGCAATAATGCAGCTATTAAAGCTGCATGAGAGCAGCGGCTTGCAACGGGGAGCAGGTTTGGTCGCCGGGATCACATGACGACCTATAAGGTCTCCCGACATACATGACGACTTCCATTTTCAGCAGGGCGTGCATGACGATTACCTAAATTTCCCTAAGTAACAATGATTACCCATTTCGGTAATTAGGCTTTTATCTGAAACATGACGACCTCCATTTCAGCAGGGCGTGCATGGCGACCTTCAAGTATGCAAAGTGCAGCAGCTCACCACAGCTCGCAGGGACGGCATGGCGACCTCCTTGGTCGCCCTGAGCTCTTGGAGACATACGTTCGAACTGTAGATTTCACTCTATCTGAGCAATTAATTGTTGGAACGTATTATCTCGTGAATTTTTTTCCAATAACATTATCTCGTTGATTTTGCCGAGACAATGACATGTAAAAATAGATTATTCTAATATTTTCGAACAACAAATATAAAAGAAAAAAGATCTGAAAAAGATTTAAGGTAGATGAATGAAAAATCAATCTTTTTTTTAATTGTATTCTCATCTTATCACCACACAAAAAATTAAGAAAAATACAAAGAACAATATATCGAAAAGAAACTATGACCTATACAAAAGAAAACATGACCAAAGTATAACATCGTAAGAAATTTGAGATAAAGAATCAAATAGAAACCAATGAAAGAAACTTGCACAGAAAACTTAAAGGTATCACCAACAAATGATATCCTCCGTCAGTGAAAAGATTGAGAGAAAATGTTATTATAAATATATTAAAAATAACTAAACAGTAACAAAAACGAAACAATTGCCTGAAAAATAAAAAGGAACAAGGTAGTGGCCGGGCAAAGCCGCTACCACTGCTGCCTTCAACGCCAAAAGCTGGTGGTAATTTTCAAAATGCAAAATAACTGCTACACAAAAACTTTAAAATGAGAAAGTTCAAAAAAAATTCCGTTTTAAAATGAAAACTTTTTTAATGCTTATTTTGATTTGTTATATAAGCAAATGTCAGGCAGGTCTTTTACTTGGGTATTTTTAACGTAGTCGAAAAAAAAATTATTCGAATAGAGCACTCAAGAAGTTATTAAATGGGGTGAATGTTAAAATATACATCGAAGTCGTACTGAATTTCTCGCGTCTCCCCGGTCGCATGGAACACCATGCGACACTCCCTTCCCCCGGATCACAATACATCTCTCCCCCACCCTATCCCTCACCCTCATCCTAATTTTAGCCTTCTCTATTTTTTATATAATAATTAAAACTTAAATAAAAATTAGAATATGAAAAAAAAATATGGGGTATATTAGAGTTACATGAACAGTAATATGTCTTTGGGGATATATTGTAACAATCATCCTATTTAAAAAAATAATTCCGAAAGTATCTTATTCAAACAATTTTTTTCGTATTATTGTAAAAAATCATCCCTTTTACTTCCGTCACAATATGACTATAGATGTCTCCTTTTACAAATAATTAATTGATAAATTAAAAAAATTTAGAAACTTAACTTTATTATTTCTCTTATTTCGTATGATACTTTTATTTTTTTTATTTAATTATTCAACTTTACATATTAATATTTTTATCATTCTATCGAACTTTTTTAATTATGTGATGACATGATATATTTTATTAATATTTTTAATCTATTAATGTTTTATTAATATTTTATTATTATTATTATTCACCTCATTCATCTTCCAAATCATCCCCGCTCAAAATCTATACACCATCCTGTCTTCATCCTCATAATCTCTCTCCACCGTCTTCTCTTTCCCCTTCTAATCTCTCATCCATCTGTCGCCTTCACGCTCACTCCACCATTGGTTCTCTACGTGAATTGGTAAGCAAGAAATGAAACCCATGAGTTTCGTCTGAATCTTATGATGATGGACCTTTCGTCGGCATCTGTGGTTCAGCCACCTTCATTGACGATGATGCAAATACTACCGCGACGTCGACGTCAACACCTTAACGAAATTCCTTGATTCTTCCCCAAAATAACAACCACCCTTCTCCTTCCATTGACCCTTCACTGCATAATCAGCAGTAAATCTCACAAATTTTGTCTCCACCTCCCACGCCTCTTACCCAACAATAACAGTAGTAAATCTCACAAATTTTGCCTTCACCTCCCACGCCTCATACCCAACAATAACAACAGTAAATCTCGTAAATTTTATCTTCACCTCCCACGCCTCTTACCTAACAATAACAACATCAACAAGTGCAACAGAACGTTGCAACTTTGTCGAATTTCCAAATTCAACAGAGCCTTCAAAGATCCACATCTATTTCACGCATGAACCACTCCAACAGGAGCAGCAATCACAATGCAATAATATTTTAAGACAAGGATTATATGGGAAAATGAATTTTAGTGGGTCGGGTTCAATTCAAGCTAACTAGAAACAAAACTTGTAGATGGGCAACCCTAATTTGTTAAGGTCAGCTTTGATAGGGCGAAGCGGTCGTCTGATCAGTGGCGCTGCTGTTGCTCTTGCTTAGTTCTAGTTTGAAATCTTTGCTCTTCGTTTTAGTATGTATGGTTTTAGGTACCCTTCTTGGGTTATTTGGGTAATGGGTTAGAGGAGGGATTGCATCAGTCATCAGATGATCTTGTAATAACTGACGTGCAGCAAGCAAATGAAATCCCACTGTAGATAAATCAAGCTGCGACGCGATTAACTGTCTCACCACGTTGACAAGAGTATATTTTTTTAGGGAAATATTAATAAGAATATATAGGACTAAGGAATTTAGAGAGGAAAATTTTTTATAAAATATTACAATCAAATAACTAAATTTAATAAAATATAAATTTAAGAAATTAAATTATAATAACTTATATTTATAAATTTTGTAAAATAAGTTCCGGTAAAAGTAGAGTAATTTATAAAACGGTTTGTATCATCTTGGATTACATAATGGGTTCTGTTAAAATTTCTTATATTTATCTCTTAATTTAAAATTGTTATCTTTTTAATTACATGAAAAATATGAAATTAAAATTAGAAAAACCAAAGCGGAAGCGTGGATCTTCGAAGAAGAAGAAAAACCGCAAACAATGCACGTTGCTGCATAACTGCCCCTCCCACGCTCACCTATCTCTCACGTTCAGACGCTGTTTGAAAGTTGATAAACCATTTTATTTTTAGTTCTTCCTTCAAAGCATCCTCCTAATTTCACCACTATATATTCTCTCGCTACTCTGAAATCTAAATCTGTATACAATAAATTAAAGAAATTACTCAAATACTGATTAAACATGGAATATTCCAGTGGTTTGATCTTCTGCGCTTGTTTTTTCATTCTTACAGTTTCCATGAATGGCTCAGTTGAAGCTTCCAAACAATTCACAGTTGGTGATCATATTGGTTGGCAGCAGCCTAGTGATAACAACACTGATGTGTATGGCCAGTGGGCGACCAGTAAAAGGTTTCATGTTGGAGACTCCGTCTCTTTCGAGTATCGGAATGACTCGGTCCTTTTGGTGGATAAATGGGATTATTATCACTGTAACTCGAACAATCCCATCTATTCGTTTAACGATGGAAACACTGTCATCAATCTCGATAGGGCCGGATTCTTCTACTTCATCAGTGGAATCCTTGACCACTGCAAGAATGGCGAGAGATTGATGATCCAGGTGATGGGTTTACACCAAAGACCCGAACCTACACCTGCCGTTGCGAATCCGCATGAGGTTGGGCTTGCACCAGGGCCACATCCTAGTTCAGGAATAGTAGTTACTGCAGCTACACTTGCTTCAGTCTTTCTAGCTCTTATTGTCACTGTTGTAGCTCTGGAATGATGCGCACCAGATACATATTTCTTTATTTGTTCTTGTAGTTTTCATTTATTTTTTCTTTATTCAGTGAAAGACTGTAATGCTTGTTATCTCCGTATTTGGATTATTATTTAGCAAAGTCATGTTGTTCATATTGATTTCTCGAGGGTTCAATTTCATAGCCAAATGCCGGAAACATTAAAAATAAAGTAATCCTATTTTTGTAGGAATATTATGGAAATTTATTTAAAGTTTAGTTGCCTAAAAAATCCATCTTAATTTAAGTCATCTTGGTCAATGGTTCCGATTCATTACAAGAAATCAGGACTACCCTGTAATCGTACACTATCGCTCATATATCTAAACCCCCCCTTGCCTATAAATACTTGCGGAGTTTCCCAAGATGACATTTTTTTGCCATCTCTGGAATTTCTTCCTCGTCCTCAAAAAACCCTTTTAGAACACCATCATATCAGACTATCAACTTCCGTTTTCCAGGTAAAGTTTCCCATTTGTCCTGCATTAGTAAGTGTTCCTTATTTGCTTCTCTTTATGTTTCGTCAATGCTGAGATTGAGAAAACTGGGTTTTTGTAGTATATATGAAGTTAACTGGTTCTTATTTTTATCAGTGATGAAGTTTTCCCCCCCTATTATTAATATTTTTTCCTCTCAATTTTCTGGATAGCTGATATGTATATACACACACACACACACATATGTATATGAATATAAGGTTGTTTCAGTGGTAAATGCGAGTAATTTTTTTGTTGCACATGATATTTGTTACTCGTTTAGTAAATAGGTTTAGATATGGTTACTAAATTATCAACTTTAGTGGCCATTAATTGGATTTATGTGTCTTGTGTTTTATATAATGTTTAGGTTCTTGAAAGAAAATGGCATCATCTTTCATTGCCATGTCATCAATTGCCTCTCTAGAATTTCTTGGCAGTAAGAAAATGGATAAAATGTTTTTGAATTCTTCATGACGACTGTCATCGTTTGATTCTATATCATCAAGTGTCTTTTTGGGCAAGATACAGAAGGTGATTTTACGGAGAGGAAAATCTTCCAAAATTCAGGCTATAGCCAAGGAGTTGCATTTTAACACAGATGGTTCTGCTATCAAGAAGCTACAAGTAAGTTTCAGCGAATGATTTGTTTAGTGTGATATCCTTTTTTGATGCATGCTTACTTCTTTTCCATTTCAGATAGGTGTTAACACACTTGCAGACCTAGTTGGTTTTACTCTCGGTCTGAAAGGAAGAAATGTAGTTTTAGAGAGCTAGTATGGCTCACAAAAAATTGTCAGTGATGGTGTAACCGTTGCTAAGGAGGCATGTTTAATACATCGAAGCAACAAACAAAAAATAGTAATCAATTGTCAGTCTTTCTTATTTTTGTTACATATTTCAATGTTCCGACTTCTGCTACTGATTACTGATATACCATGGGTTCTCTTCTGCTGGGTTTGACTGGATTTTTTCCCCATTTTTTTATTTTTTGTGATTTTTCATTTTGTTTTCATAGACTGAGTTGGAGATCATGTGGAGAACATTGGTGCTAGACTGGTGAGGCAGGCTGCTTGAAAGACCAATGATTTGGCTTGGTGATGGAACAACCACATCCGTTGTTCTTGCACAAGGTTTGATAACCGAAGGTGTTAAGGTTTGTGAGATCTTTCTAACAATCATCTCATTGGGAATTACATATCCTGTCTATTGCTCCTTTGCTTTTTGGTGTTTGGTTATTCTCTACAGGTGGTTGCTGCCGATGCAAATCCTATTCAAATATCAAGAGGAATTGAAAAAACTTCTAAGGCCCTGGTGTCTGGACTTAAGTTGATGTCAAAAGAGGTAAAACGAGATTTTCTTTCTACCATGATTTACAAGCTTTGAACCTTTACATGCTAAATGGAGTTATAACTTTAGAAATTTTCTTAATGTGTATCTGGGAGACAATTTTACCGTTGGTTTTGGTCTGCAGGTTGAAGACAGCGAACTAGCAGATGTCGCTGCTGTTAGTGCTGGAAACAAATATAAGGTAGGCAATATGATTGCTGAAGCTGTGGGAAAAGTAGGAAGAAAAGGCATAGTGACACTTGAGGAAGGTAGCAGTTCAGAAAACAGCTTGTATGTTGTTGAGGGGATGCAATTTGACCGTGGTTAAGTCTCTCCTTACTTTGTTACTGACAGTGAGAAAATGGCTGTTGAATATGAAAATTACAAGGTACTTGGTAAGTGCTATGGATCAACTCCAAAGCAAGATGTACTTCTCTGCAGATGGATCCTGAGGGATTCTATTTTGCGAGGTCTCTGACTTCTTGAAGTTGTTTTCTGCAGTTACTCGTGGTTGACAAAAAGATAACAAAGGCAAGAGATCTCATCCACGTTTTGGAAGATGATATTAAAGGGGATTACCCAATTATAATAATTGCAGAAGACATTGAACAGGAAGCTCTCGCTACTCTTGTTGTAATTTGTAAACAAACTCAGAGGGTCTCTAAATATTGCTGCACTGAAAGCCCCTGGTTTTTGAGAGCGCAAAAGCCAATATCTTGATGATATTGCAATACTCACCATAGGTTTGTGCATCATATTATGAAAACCATAAGTCGGATATCTTCACTGTTCTGTTGTTAAAACTCATTGTAGTATATATTTAGGCACTGTAATAAGAGATGCAGTCGGGTTATCATTGTGCAAAGCTGAGAAGGAAGTCCTAGGGCATGCTGCAAAAGTGGTGCTCACTAAGGAAATCACTACAATTGTTGGTGATGGAAGCACGCAGGAAGCAGTGAATAAGAGAGTTTCCCAGATCAAGAACCTTGTTGAGGTGCTTTGAATTTGAATCCTTTCCCCCCATCTTGTTAGTATCTTCACCTGTCTTATTTTTGCTCTAGTATTGAGTATATTACATATGCTGGCGACAGATCAGGAATATGAAAAAGAAAAGCTCAGTGAGAGAATTGCAAAACTATCTGGTGGTGTTGCTGTCATTCAGGTAACCCTTGGCCTTGCATGATGCATTGTTGATGACATATTTGAATATATATGTATATAGTATACTATCTCTTTTTCCTTTTATGATGTTTAATTAATTATTTGTGTTTCTAGGTTGGAGCGCAAACAGAAACCGAATTTAAAGAAAAGAAATTGAGGGTGGAAGATGCTCTTAATGCAACAAAGGTTCTTTGCTTGAAATTTCTTATGGAAGTTGCTCAAGATGTTGTACTTGGAACACTTATTTCCTACAGCTATTCTCATGCTTAAATATAATTTTGAAATATTAATTATACTCAGGCAGCCCACAGCTGTTGAAGAAGGAATTGTAGTGATCATATTATATTGCTTGAGTATAATGCTGCAACTGGAAAATACGAGGATCTGATGGCAGCTGGTATTATTGATCCTACAAAAGTGAGTTTCTCTCTATTTCTTGAAACCATATTTCTCCTTTTTCAGAAGGAAAAAACAGGGACTGATTATGGTTTTGTGAAACATAGGGTGGTAAGATGTTGCTTGGAGCAGGCCAGCTTCTGTTGCAAGGACATTCCTCACTTAAGATGCAGTGTTTGTTGAGATCAAGAAACCTGAACCTTTGCCTGCATGCTGGGAACCCTGTGGATAATTCAGATTTTTGCAGTGATTAGAAATTCAGCCTCGCCATTTAAGTTCTCTATCAAATGGTTGGTTAACCGATTCCTTTGGTTTTTCTTTTTTTGTGACAGGTTTGTGGGTTCTAAATTATCATGCACATTGCTCACGATCATTATGCGCATCAATCCTTACCTTCATTTAAGCAAGTTACTGCAAATTCATGTATGATGAAAGAATTTTTTTTATATTTTTATTTTTGATTATACGTTCAGAGATTCTTCCATTTTGGCTTAAAATTTATCTCCTTAATCATAATTTTTTTTAGAAAATTAAAACTATTTTATTATAAATATATGGACATGAGCAATTGCAATGTTAACAAATAAATATTAATAAACATAAAATTTGACAAGCAAGAATAAAAATAAGAAATACAGTTAAACATTAACCATCATTATTTATTTATTTATTTTAATAATAGTACATGTAATACCACACCTTATAATAATAAAAACAATAAAACTATAAAATGCTTTATTTTGATACTTTCCTTTTGAGTACAATAATATCTAATTATAAAATAATACTACTTCTAAATTTTTTTGGTGTTTTTCGATTTTTCTTTCATTCTTAAACCGAAATCTAAAGTTTAAATGCGAATGCTCTCTTTGATAGGTAAAGTTGACATTTTCTGCATTATTTTCATATTTCATTTTGTATGTAATATGTATATAAAAAAGACAAAAAGACAACATTGATAACCAGTCTAGCCCCTGTTCAGACCAACTATGGCGTTTGAACTCTAGTGTTTGCGTATGGAACAAATTTAATTGGGAGGATTGCCTTCGCCTCTGTAGTATTCAATCTGAATTAATCGATTAATAGATCGGATACCAGTTATTAATTCAAAATAATTTTATATTGATAACAAGTCTAGCCACTATTCAGACCAAGCAAACATGTCTACTCTAACTTCCGAAAAGGCCCAAGAATAAATTTTAATTAAAAACTCTAAATAACTTAAATAATTGATATTTTTTTTAAGCATATATTATATTGTAATCATCCCGAATTAATAAAAAAAGCGTCTGCATTTAGTAAATTAATTAATTTTTAGTTATATAATTCTATATCAATTGTTTTAATATTTTAATATCTGTAGAAGATAAGTTCATAAATAATATCATTTTCTTCTTGTACATTTGTACACGTCTGCATACATCATAAGCCACTCCAAGAAACAGCAGAATCAGTCATATTCCTGGAATTTAACTTCCTTTAATATAATCTTCAATATCTTCTTAGATAGTGTTAATTTTAAAACAACAAATAACTATAATGATGAAGAACACTTTGACAACATCCCATACTGTGGGTTTCTGGTAATGCTTTCAACTTTTAATTCAGAATGATTGCCCAGCACACACATACCAATATTTAATCAGGGTGGCTATGTCATGTTTAAAAAAAACAACCCTAATAAATTCTGGTAATAAACTATTTTTGTAAATGTAGGTAATTCAAGTGTTCCCATCCATCACTCACCTAACTGCCTTATTAAGTAGGTCTTGAATGCCAAATAATAGAAAGTGTTTGCAATTTCCCATTTTATTCATGCATAGGAATATTAAGTTTCCTGTTCGTCTTTGATCCACCACTGATTCTATAATTCCAATTTTATTTATTTTAATTTTTAAAAGTTCAAATGTTTATATAAAACATGGATAAGTTAATAATTTATATAGTAATGATTTATGTTCAAATTTTTTTATGTAAAATCTAAACTCAAATCTTGTGCTTTGCAATATCTAGGTTGGTCCATAATGAAATAGGCAGCATGGTCAAAGTGAGTGGCAACCAGCGCTCAAAAACCTTTTTAATTCTAGAGATGTCCATCGGTTGAGCGTGATGCGAATCTTTCTTTGCCCAATTGCCCTATCAGTTCAGTGGAGCCAATCCATAATTTTTCTTATTCTTTTAAGAATATACATATTCAAATAAATAATAATTATAATCATCGTTAGTCACTTTTTCTTCTTCTCTCTATATGTTAAAGGATGACACTTCTCTTTTTTTCTTCTTTCTTTTTTTCATTTTATTTTACATACAATAACATTAATTTGGATGTTAATCGTCGATCGTCTATATTTCTTACTTCTCATTTATTTTCTTATATTGTATATTTATTTTTCTTTGTTTTGTTAATTTTTAATAATTTTACTTTAATGACATGTTTTTCTCTACCTTTATGATACGTTCTTTTTTATGGTTTGGTTGTTTTTCGTTAAAAAAATTCCATGGTTGAATTTAGCATCATCTCGATTGATTAAGATGTTACTTATTTGTTATCATGTTTTTGAATCCTCAAATTGAAATTGGATACACGGTTTGTATTTGCAGGTTGTTTCTCACAATGTTCGATTTGATTTGCAATAGTCTGTTGACTTCAGTAGTTTAATCTCATGTTTTGATTCGTTTGCCTATGCAATCAGATTTATTTGTATATATATTTTATTTGAGTGTTTTAGATGCATTTAAATATTTTCCTTATATAATTCTTATATGATATCGAGAGTGTAGTTTATTGTGTTAAATGTTATAGATAACTATTATAACTATCTATTCATTCTAAAATTTTATTATAATTTTATATATTTTCTCTTTTTGATAAAATTAACTGCTCTATTTATATAAAAAAAATATTTAAATAAATAATCATTAAATGAGATTTTTTTCATATTTGTGTGTGTGTATATATATATATATATATATATAACATAACCAGTGGTCGTTTCAGCACATGGAGGGTTACCTGCCCTAATTCAACACAGCAATAAAAGCTAGCCCATGTATTCATGTCGTATATGCAAAGTAATATAGCTCATTACTGTGACCTTTTAATGCATACACATGCCTCACATCATATTGTTCCCTTATATTACATTTGTTTTGTTTTTTTCTTTAAAAATCTAACAAATGTTGAACAATAAAAGAATATTTGGTCAAATCTCAAAATTATTCATTATTTTTGTTTGATATATAATATAATAAAATTTGAATTTGATATAATTCTATACATACAAATTTAGGTTTTATTCAGTTTCCATATACCATACAATGAGTGATGTGACGTTTTTTATATATTTATTTATAGCTTATATAGACAAATAATTTTAACCAACAGAAAAATAATTAATTTTTTTAATGATATATAAAGTTAAATTCAAATAAAAAAATAATGAATTTAGTTAAATCAGTTTTAAAATTCTGTGCGCGTAATTTCATTCTCTTTCGTTTAGGGCATGGGCGTAAATGAGATAGTTTAAATGAATAAGAATATATTCGTGTTTATCTGTTTATTTTAAAGGTATTTATGTTTGGTTTAATTTTACTATCATGTTCTTGTTTGTTCTTTTATTTATGAAGGTGTTCGTGTTCGTTCGTTTATATGTTCGTAAACATGTTCATTTGCAAGCTAAAAAATAGTAAAATTATACTACTAGTGCTTAAACTCCTTAAGATTAATAGTTTAAACTCTGAATTTTATCATGTGTTCAATTTAGTCCATACATTCATCAATATTTAAAATGTAAAAAATCAAAAGTAAACGAGTTTGTTCATAAACATAAACAAATGACTCAATAAACGAGCTCATAAGTGAACTTGGTTGTGAACATAAACAAAGCGAACACACATTTGTTCATGTCCGTTCGTTTATTAAATGAACATAAAAATTTTATTCATACTTGTTTATCTAGATTAGCAAACGAACATAAACAAATGTTATACGAACGATTCACAAACAACTTACTAAAGGCTCTGTTCATTTATACCCCTAATACGAGGATCTCTGTTTTTGAAGCCTAGCTTGTCAAGGTTATGAAATAAGCACCTAACCATTATAAATTTGGAATAATTTTTTTATAAATTATCCCAAAAACTAATTTACTCATTTAATATTTAAAACACTAACTATTTGTAAGGAATTTCATTTGTTTATTTTTATATTCAATGCCATAGATAACTTGAATAGAATACTTCCAAACTGTTTGACAAAACTATTTTCTTTACCTAGCTAAAAAAAAGAATTTCTACCGTAGCATTAATTACATTATTCACACTTGTTAACCATATAGAAAATTAATAATGCCAATTAGAACCGAAGCTCGTTATTATACATGACGTGCACGGTGACGAGTCAACAAATACGTTTTTCAAGTAAACGTAAGAAAATTAAAATAAAATAGTATTTTGATGAAGTAAATTATTAGTTAAAAGAATTGCTATTATAATTAATCTTCATAATATTCAATTTATTACAATTAACCTTTTAGAATATCGTTTAAATGATTTACGTTTATATTTTATACAATAAATATGTAATTTTAAATTTAAATCAAAGATTAATGTCCAAATGATTATTTAATCTTTATTTTGTATAAAAATCTGTGAAAAAAGTAAGAGCAACAGTTTACTTATGAGATAATAAAATTTTGTTTTGATAGGATTGGATTTATTTAAGAGAACAAAATAGTCCAAAAGACTACAGTATTTTATCCAATAGTCTTTAATTGGAATTTTCCAACCAAATTACTGAAAGAACGTGAAAATATGCTAAAATCAAGAAAAAAAATATATTTTTCTCTAATCAACTTGAAATATTTATTTGTTTAATGCAGGTTGTGAGGCTAGAAATGACGTTTTAGCGTCTTCAAGCATATTTTTTTTCAATAGTTGGGGTTAATAAATAATTAAAATTGCCCAGTGAAAACAGCAAAGATATGAAGAATCGGATTGGACGAAATGAAGATCCCTCCTTAACTCCATTATTAATGCTAACAACTTGGCTTGATTTATTTTAAAACATGGAAAATATAAATAAATATACTTAACTAATCTAATTTTTAATATGAACTCTGTAAATGCTTTGAAATTATATAAAAGGAACTTCGACACGGCGGAGTTGTGATCTCAATTTCTTCTAATATTAAACATTGACAGCCAAAAGTCAAAATAATTTGCTTTATAATTGAGTTTTTTTTTTTTGGGTACAATGCTTTATAATTTGTTTAATTAAAGAAGTATTGATATGTAATTTCAAAGAAGGTGGTTTTGGTTAAATCTAATTACTGGAGAATTAGTTTACCAAATCACAAGATAAAAAGAGTTGAGTCACCACTGGCTATTGATATTTAAAATTATCTTAAGAGTTCAAAGCATTATTTCACGAAATTTATTAAAATTAATTTGATGCGATTTGATAAAATTAAGCTATTTTAATCTAAAATTCAAAAATTATAAACTATATTACCTAAAACTTAAAATTCTAAACGTAAAAATCAAATCATAAATATAATACATATCATTAAAATAGATATATTCGTGCAAATAAAAAATTATATAATCTATGTACCTAATAAATTTTCATATATATATTACCATCCATCTATAATCATTTTTGTTGACTATAATTATTACCTAAAATAGTTTTACATGTGAAAAAAATATAAATTTAGTTAAATTAGTTAAATCAACAACAAATTTATATTGATTGTCAATCTTTATTACGGATGATACTAAAGTTGATTAATTGAAGTTTGAAAATTGAAAGTTGAAACCTTAATTCAGATTAACGTAATACATTTCAAAATTTAAAATTTTGAATTATACTAAGAAATAGTTGATTCTGGTACACATGTAAGTTAGTGCATAAATCATTCCGTCATCTTCAATTACTCCAATTAATTTAATTTAATCATTTTTAAATTACATCACACACATGTATATATATATATATATAAATATATATATTGAATAATTTAAGGTGATCACAAGCTAGTATATGTTTAATATATTTTTTTGCCATTAATAACGTACACATATCCACATATACAACTGCTTGAACATAGAATCCCTAAGGGTGCGTTTGATTCACGGAATGTAAGATTACCAATGGAAATAAAAGATTACCAGGGAATAGGATTACTGATAATATTGTATTTTGTGTTTGGTTGGTTTAGCAGGAATGTAAGATTACCGTGTTTGGTTAAAGGAATAAAAGATTATTGGAATGTATATTTGACCAAATTGTCCTTATTATATATTTGTTTTTTAACAAGTTGGAAAATATTTATATATTTTCTTTAAAAAAATTAAATTCATAAAATTTATATAATTTTTTTTACAAAATTAAAAATATAAAAAGTTTAATGAAAGGTGGTAAAATTTTATTTTAACCCCTGAACTTCATATAAAATTTTAATTATGGAATTTTTTTTGTAAATTTAAAATAATTTAAGGATAAATTTGTAATTTAACCTTCGTAGTTCAATGACAGAATAATGATATTTTTGAAAGAAAAAAAATTAAGGGCATTTTAGTCCAAAACGTCGATAATCTAACAATAACTAAGGAAATGGAGATAATGACATTTCCGATAATATACCCTAAAAATTTCACTATTGATAATATAAAATTATCGGAAATGACATTTTCAGACAACCAAGCAGTTAAATAGAAAGACAAAACACTTGTGTTCGGCCTATCAAGCCGTTTCCCCAAACACATGTTTTATCCACGTTTCAACATCAATTATAATTTAATAAATAAAAAAACGACAACATCAATTATAAAATGACATTATGTCTTTATTTACCATCAAATTGTCACCGTCTTTTCTTTCTCTTTAAGATAAACCCTTTCCAACGGTACTTTGTTTTTTCCCCTTTTTGCATATAAATGTAATTTCTTCATTTTTTCCCGAATTTCAACTTTCTTCAACGGTACCCTTTTATTTTGTTCCACTGTAAAGCAAACGGCATTTTATATATTTTATTAGTATTATGTTAGAAGGAATAAGTTCAAAATATAATACGAACGATTATAAGTAGAATTATTCAACATAAAATGTAGATTAGAATAATTAAATAAATAAGTTTTATATATGAAGACAATTTAAGTTACATAAAATTCGACATTGGTAACTCTATATAAATCTAAAACTTAATTTAATTAATTCATACAATTTCTATAGAAGGTGTCACTTTTAAGATTTAAATTTGGAAGCACGGATATGCAAATTTTCAATATCTCCAAACTATGCGGTACTTTCTAAGAAAAGTAAAAAGTATCTCTCTATGTTCAATTATTCATTAATACATTGATTAGGTTCTGAGATTCGAATCAATGTGACTAGAGAAGATGAAAATGACGTTAGGGGTGATTCCCATGAATCAAAGGCTATATTCAACATTTAAAAACCGCCAGAAAACAGAGATCTGATCATTTTTTTTATTAAAATCAAAATCTTAGTTACAACAAGTAGACATTATTGGCATTGACCTTTCGTATTAACGTTATGTTAGTCTTATTAATTGGAATTTTTTTAAAACCATATATATTTAATACTCGAGATTGTTTTAATCATCGAAACTAAAAAAAAATTAATAGTTTTTGAGAAGAAAAGGAAAACTATGTAGCAAATTATAATAACACACAAATTATCTAAAAAGCATTAATAGCACACAAATTATAGTAATTCACAAGATAACACAAAAACTACATGTGAAAAAAAAAGAAGAATTAAAGGCTAACAACCATGAATTGTTATTGATAAACTATGACTTGTGTGGTTTCATATATTACAAAAACTATGGAAAGTGATAAGTTACCCGTTAACAAAATATAGGCAAACAAATCGAATAATTCCCCGTACAGAATTACAGTAACCCTAATAAAGAAAAGGAGTGGAGGAAGTCGTAAATTATTCCCACAGGGAACTAGTTCCAAAGCTGCCTGCTGTTGAATTCTCTGTAACCCATAGCTGATCATAGAATCCTCCGTAGAAATCTACTGGTGGATACACCCACCCGTCGACCGAGTCAAGGAGTATAAATTCGTTCCGCGAGTCGAAATTCCCATCTATGTTGGGTAACTGAATGATTTCACTCAGCTCCTGGGGTTCTCCTGAGGCATTGGACTCTGACGGAGATGAAGATTCGGATACCAAAGACGATGACGAAGAAGATGATGATAGGGTGTTGAAGTTGACCATTGAAGCAGCTTTAACAGCGGCGGCTTGGATGTCACGGGGCAGTAATGAAACCGGGCGAGGAAGTGAGTCCACAAGCTCAGGGAAGTTGAGAACGGCGGACTCACCTTTGATGCTCAAAGCAGCAACATCGTGAGCACGAGCTGCCATTTCTGCGGTGAGGAAAGTGCCGAGCCAAATGCGAGATTTCTTGCGGGGTTCGCGGATTTCAGACACCCATTTTCCCCAACTCCTCATTCTCACTCCCCTGTAAACTGGGGATTTACCGTCGTCCCTAGGTCTTTTAGCTTTGCTGCGAGTTTCTGAAGAAGATGAAGAAGATGTAGGGGATGAGTTTGAGCTATTATTATTTCTGCTGCAACTCTCAGCTTCTGATGATGAAGAACGATTTGGTTTTGTCATTTGCTTTTTCGAGGAGAGTGACCCAAACTTCTAAGAATCTCCAAGGCACACAATTAAATGCAGAGAAAAAACGAGATAATTACAACGAATATATAGAGAAAATGGTGGTGAGAAAGTTTGTTTTGAGATAGGGGGAAAAAAGGACGCTCCCTTCCAAATTCCAATGCTACCCTTAACCTACCATTATTCGAACGATAAAAACGGGAAAAAGTTAATATTATCTCTAACTAATTATTTAATATTATTATAATGGGTGTTGGAGCAACGGAAGAATGGGTCAGCTCTCCCGCCTACTAAACTGAGCAACGGGTGAAAGGTGGTGGATAGTACACGTATATACAAATCCAAGTGTTCCTGCTGCAACGTTCCAATTACAAACAGTGTAGTTCGTCTCATTAAAACCTTTTGGGTTCATCACTTTCTGTCTTTAGTAGCACTCTCTTTGTACTCTTATTCAAAACCACGTCACCATGACTCCAATCATCGCCCGCCATTGTTTTGTTCATTGCAGATATATATATATATATATATTATTTTTAAAGTTTTTGTGTGGACAATGATAAAAATAGATTCTATTTAATTTTTTAAAAAATAATCGAAATTAAACTTGCTGTGCAATATATATACCCAGAAGCGTCCGCATTCATCACAACAAAAACAGACATTTCGTTTATGGGACCCTTTCACTGATCTGATCGGATCTATTTTCATCACACCACATACAAGATGTTTTTGCCTCAAAATCCAATATATATATTTCATTTCTCAATTATTTGACTCGTATATCTATATATTATTATTTTTTTGTCGGAGCTTTGACACTGGTTTTGTACTAATGTGAAACCATTTTCATTTATATATTAATATGAACAGAAAATATATTTAAATGATAATAAGAAGAAAAAAAGTAAACAAGTTTAAATATCATTATGAAAAATAAACAAATTCAAATGTTAAAATATAAATTATCCTTTTAAAATTTTAACTTTTTATATCATTACTAAATTTAGGGTCAACTAACTAACCGATTTTTTTTGCAGTCCCACAAACTTCCTTGTGCGTTAGCATTTCATTTCCTGACCTGGTTTTTTTATTTCGACATTTCCCTAATATGTTATCAATCAAATGATGAAAAAGAACAGAACCGATATTTTATTTACACATATCAGATATGCTCAGAAATGATCATCCAGTTCAGTTGGTAGAGCACAAGGTTCTTAATCTTAAGGTCGTGAGATCGAGTCTCACGGAGGGCATTTCATAATACGGAGGTCTCTTACGGAAGCTGCTCTCAACCTAGTGTTGGGGGTAACCTACTATCTTACCTCCCTCTTACCCCATACATATAGGAAAAAAGGACAGCCATTTTATATCAGATATGCTCAGTGCAATATAATAATACGAAAAGAAATACAAATTAGTTTCTTTACATAAGAATTTCGTATTACTTAGCTAATATTATTTGGATCGATGTTGATTTAACAGCTGCAATATTGAAAAAAAGGAAAATAGAAATAATATTAGTATAATTTTTTAATTAATATTCTTTGCTAAATGAAATTGCACGTGATTCATAAAATAGAGTTGTAGCTTTTAGACAAATCTATAAATTAGAAAAACAATCTTTATCTATCCCAAGTTTTTAAAATTTACGGATAAATTTAATAAAACGATTTTTAAAAAAGTAGTTAAAAAATAATAAACACGTGATGGACTTTTTTCAATTTATTTATGAAAATTTAAAAAAATTAACAACAGTGTATGAAATACAAACTCAAATATATATATATAATTTAATAAAGTTTGTTGTTCCCTTCAAATGTCTTGGAGTGAAGTAAACATATTTGGTTCAACTTCTAATAATTTTTCAATTCCTAACTAACAATTTAAGGTATAATGGATTAGGTAGTAATATGAATTAAATATTGTATCGTTGATCTCATTCTTTGTTGCCACCTTTTATACTTGTGTATGATTTTCCCCCTTCGTTTTTTGAATGATTTTTTTTATTTATTTTAAAAGATGATCTATTTGCTCAGAACATTAAATTTCTGGTTCCATTTAATGAGTTACAGTATATTGTTTCAGTCCCTGTTTCTGCTAAAAATGTGGTATGCGTATAATTTTGTATATTTGTAGAATATCTACCTATAATAAGCTTAAGCAATATAATGATGAGTTTAAATGGAAAATGGTTCTTCTTTTTTGGCTGATGGCAAAGCAGGACTTGGCGGAACTTGGATTTCGGAAGCCGTCGGAGATGGAAGCTTCGGTCGGAAATGAATTGCCCACCGTGAAACTCGATTCCAACTGAGCTGGACGGGCTAGTCGTAATAGTTTCAAACGTATTTTAATTAATATGGTTAGTTCTAGATACTTGGTATTAATTATTTGGATGGTTCGTTAAGTTTTCATTTTTTTTATTCATACTCTTTTAGTTAGGTCATGACTTCTAAACACATTACAGGGACTCCCCGTCTTTCTCCTAAAGTCCATCATTTTCCTCCCCTCTAGATATGATTAGATTAGATTTAGAATTTATAAAAAAATACTACAAATCAATATAATAATTTAATAGTGATTCGTTTGTTTCACTGAAAATAATTTTTGAAAAATGTTTTACGGTATTTGAAAGATGTTGTGTAGACCAATTTTCATTGTTTGATAAGTTTTTTTAGAAATTATTTTATTACAAACATAAAATATAATAAATAATATTATTTATTATAAAAAAAATTAATATTATTATTTTAAAATATTATAATAATTTATTTAATTTTATTTATGCCAATATTATTATCAAAATATCATTTCTATAATTTTACAAATAAAAATATTAAGAATAGTACATTCTATTAGAATAAATATATTATAAATTAATAAATATGTATTAAAATAAAAATATTATATTATATTTTTAAAATTATTAATAAATATATTTTAAGGATTTTATTAAAATATTATTAGACTATTATATTATTATTAAATACATAAATAATATTATTCACTATTAATAATTCAATAATATTATTTTTAAGAGATTAATAAATAATATAAATTTTATTAATAATTTATTATATATTATTAAAATAAGAATATAATAGTATCATATATTATTAGAACATGTTAATAATTAATATTTTTATTAAAATGATACTAAAATATTATATTAATATTAAATACATAAAAAATATTGTTTTGAGTATTTATGATTTGAAGTGAAAAGTTCGGAAAATGACTTACGAAAAATCAAATCGTAAGTTATTTTTCAGAAAATTCAAAGGAAATTCTGTTGATCAAGAAAATGTTTTACATTGACTAATTTGTTTTCCTCTACCAAAACACTGAAAAATGAGGAAAATATTTTTTTAAAAAATTTTTTACGTAAAACAAACTGACCCTAAATCATTTATATACAACTAAAATAAAGTTTGAAACTAAATTGAATAGTTTAGTGATTACAAGATAATGTATGTTCAAAATTTTCTTAATCTAAGATATAACTACTCAAATGGTTTGATTTTATTCACTTTGATTTTTATTATTTTTCTCAAACTTATGTTTATCTTATTGTTTTGGATTCAATGAGTACAATTAAACGAGTATTTTGGATTTGAGTTAAAGAAATTGATATTAAGTTTTTTGAGTTTGCATATATTTTTTTAATATTCGAATAGTTTCAAGCTTAAATGATTTTAAAATTTTATAATTAAATAAATTTTAAATAAGCTCAAAATCAAACATTTTCAGTAATTTCTCATTTTTTTTCATTTGATATTTTTTCCCCTTACGCAAACTGTAATAAAATTAAAATAGAAAAAAGAAAAAACAACGGTTGGCGGGAGAAAAAACCTAAGACACGCAACAACAACATTTACCTGTAATTACAAAAAAAAAAAAAAAAGATAAAAAGAAGAGTTTTTTAAGCTCTCTACCTACTTGCCTCGATGACTTCGCTACATTTACCTTTTGCATTTTTCCCCTCTTCTCTTTTGCTTCTTCCATGGCGTACCATTTGTTTCTTCAGCTGCCACATTTCTCCTACCACGCGTAAGTTGTATTTTTATGCTCCCCTATTTACTTCGTCGATGGTATTTACTCCTTGAAACTATTACCTTCTCTCAATGGATCGAGAGAAATTTTTTTTGGTTTTTGTCGCCTTTGCCTGCATCAAATCTATGGTAGTCTTCTTTTTTATTGCGTATGCTATTTACTTTTAACTGATTCAAAGTATACATTTTTATTTGATTGTTTTTGGTTACTTGAAGTTGGTTGACTTTCCTTTTTGTTGTATATTGTCTTAATTAGAACTTAGAACCCAATAAGGCACTAATGTACTGTCAGTTAATCGTTTGATTCATGTAATATTCATTTTGGATCATTTAGAAAACAAAAACTCTTTAAAACCAACAGGCTAAATTAATCAAAACGGAAGATGGGAAGCAATGTAATTTTAATGGATCTGTTGTTAGTTTGAGGAGTTGAACATATTTATCTGTCACAGACAAACTTTTAAACCCTCTAAGGGATGGAATTGGAAGCCTAGTTCAAGTGCATTACACTGTTCAATGTTCCACCGAAGGCTGCAGGGGAATTTTTTCGCGGCAAATAAGTGCAATTTAATTGGATTACGGTTTGCTGGTTACACTTCTTCAAAGGGTACATTTCAAAGTGCATTCTCGGCAGTGCCTTCTTCCCCTCCTTGTGATCCTTCTGGTACTGGCAATAAGGCTTTTTTACCCGAGGTTGATTCTCCTTCAATCGAATTCAATCGGGTGAATTGTCTTGTTTGGGTATTACATGAAGCTGCCAGAAGCTTTTCCCTTGCAGTTGAGTCACTTGAGTTGGATGGAAGCCGTGCTGAGGTTGCAATGGCTTGGAATGGAAAGGATGTGCATCAATGGCATAAACGTATCGCTCATCGGGTAAATTCTCAACAGCCCCAAATAAATTAAAACTAATTATGAGCCTTTACATATTTTTTAGTCTAGAAATTGTAAATTTGAAGTATTGAAATTCATGTTGTAAGCAACTACTTATAGACTGGTTAACCATATGGTGCAAAACTTTAGTGGTCTGTTTGTTGTTTGTTCCTTGAACAACCATCACACAGATACTTTTGTTGAAATGAGATATGACATTGTTTTGTGAATTATTAAAGGAAATGAGATACTGGAGAAGAATCGTTGACTAATATGATTCTTCAGGTAGCTGTTTATGCTATGTTGAAAACGGTAATCGAAGTGGAGATATTGCTCTCTCAAGAACATCATAACAATCCATCCCCAGTTAGAAAGATGTAAGTTTTTGTAGCAGCTAATTTAGTCTATATTATTAGTATTATCATAAATGACATTAAGAGATCTATAACTTCAAAAATCAACTCTTTTTGTTTCAAAGATTTCATACAGTTATATCAAACTCAGATAGTGTTTTTGCTAATGCCCGCATAAAACTTCCAAAGAAACTCCATGTTTCTCTGACTCTGGCCTAGTCATTGTCTCTCTTCTTCCTAATTATGCCTGGTGATAGTGGCGTTTAGCAGCTCTAATGTTTCGTTTTTCCATTTTCTTCAGCTTGACTGCAGAGACAGGTTCGTTAGAGGAGTTCATTGAAAGTCGGTTGAAATTAAGACATCCGGAATTGGTACAATGGTTCAGAGTGGTGGAACTTCCAAGGATGAAAGGATTCTTCATTCCATTGTTAAAGAAATGGTCTATGGAGTATGCAGGAAGGTTTGCTCAAAATACTCCTTTGTTTTCAACCAAAAGTACTTTGTTTTCAACCAAAAGTACTTTTTCTTCCCTATAGGATTATTGACACCCTCCTTAATATTTCTGTCCTTATGGTAAATGTGAATTAGATTCATTTGTAATATTTCTGTCCTTATTGTAAATGTGAATTAGATTCATCTGTTTATTTTCCCCCACATTCTATAGTTTCACCTTTGAATAAATTCACTGATTATTCTGTAATCCGTGGCTTAACCTAAACACAAGAATATTCAGTGGTGTTGCAGGGATTATTATGGCTATTAGCTGCTGTGCTGCGGTAGAGAAATTGTGTTCTGAACATATCTCTTGTCCCATGTCTAAAATATCAGTAGGCGATGTTATCGTGGGGCTTATGGATCTTTCACATGGTATTGTTTCGGTCGACAAATTACACCAATTAGCAACGGAGGCAGGATTTGAAACTCATTTCCTGTCACATTTTGGTGCAAAGGTTCTGGCTAGCAAGAAGAGTGATGAGATAGAATTTTGGATAGGGTTGGCTCTGAGGAAACTCTCAGTAGCTTTCACCAAAGAAACCGTGATTCCAGGCAAACTGGAATTTAACAGCAAGGTTTGTCTCATGATTCCCAAATATTTTTAGTATTTTTAGCAGTGTGTCCTTTTAAAACACATTGTCGACGGTTTAAGTTTATGTAAACATTTGGTTTTAATATTTTGATTAGGTTCAAGCAGATAGCTTGGCTACATTAGGACTTTTGCATATCTGGGGAGGAAGACTAGATTGTTTTTTTCACAATTGCGTATAAATGATCTTGATGAGCTGGTGAAGGACTTCCTGAGGTAAAATGTGTCTTGATTTCTTTGACTCCTGATTGCTGCGACTCACCATTGAAATATGCTATAAGAGTTGTAGTGCTTTGGGTGCAGCTACTTGGAGTGTGGAAGTCTTTTCATTTACCCGGAGTTCTCTTCCATATCAGTTTACCAATTCTTCATGGAGGTTAGCTTTATATGCCCTCTCCGTTAGAAATGCCTATCACTAGCCATTTCATTTCCACAGAGTTTGGAACGAATTCTTGTATTTTATTCTTACCCTATGTTCCTGGCTTAGAATATCACATTGAACTGTGAGAGTCAATCTCTAACTGACGTTTTTCAGACACTAACTAACCCGAATGCTAAAATTATACATACAGGTAGTAACCGATGAAATTGGGTGGCTTGATTTTATGGAAATTGTTCTTTCACTAGCAATTATGAAAAAAGGTCCAAGCAGCATGCCATACAAGCAGAGAAAGCAATCATATTGTCATATGTTTTTACTGTTTGCTATGATGTTTTTTCTGGGTTTGCGCACTTCAGCCGCTCGGCTCAGCAGCCCTTAGATTCTCAATTGTTAGCATTCTTGCTCCAGAGGTAGCTAATAATCTTTCTACCATGATATTTTAACTTATCTGATTGTTTCTTAGTAAATTGCATTTTTAAGATATGATATCTGAAATTTTCAGCCAAAGGCTGTTGTCTTTATGTCTGGAAGATTACTGGGCGGCTTACGATAGATCAGGGTATGTTGGTTGTTTCTTATCCGCAGTAGAATGAGCTTTGTACTAAAAGAATACATTATTGAGCTAATATTGAATTATCTAGCAGGGAACCGTTAAAGATTACAGACTCGGGTGCCTCTAAGCATGGACCATCTACAGGAGCCACTGGCTCAACCCGGTTTTCAGTGGCGTTGGAAGCACTGGCAGAGGAATCTCAAATTGATGAATTTGGACAGTTTCATCTGCTGAAGAAGGTATGCATTCCATATTCAGATATGCGATGTTATGTCATTTCCTTTCACAATAAATTCCATTGGCAAACTTGTAGATTTGAAGAAAAAGAAAAAGGTGAAATCTTGTACGACTGTAAGTAGGATAAACACAGTTCAAGCAGTGTTACTCGACTGAGAATTTAACAATCTCATGAACATAAACCTCTCTCATGTCTGGACATAATTAAGGAAGAGAAAAGACTGACAGACAAAGTGATTAAAGTTCTTCTAATGTGTTCTTTGATCAAATATCAGTCAAGGAAAATGTCTTTAAAAGTTGCAAAGCCATTAGTGTTTTGCATGTCATTGCGGGAAACCAAACATGATCAGTGATGACAATACCGGATAAGATGAGCAACGGAGTTCTGATCAAAGGTGGACGAATGAGATAGATTCCAGTAGGAGCAAGGTTAAGATGATGATAAAGCCATAAAGGTACTACAGAAAGTATATGCCATCGAATTTAGCATAGAAGTAATTCAGACAAGCAATGCCTGGTCTCAACTGTCAAGATCTATTATAGTTTTCCATTCACAAGCTTGAAGCAGGACTTGCATTTATGCATTCTACCGTACAACCATCTCTAACAAAAAAGGAAAGGGTCACTTACCGTGAACCTTCATTTACTGGTGCAAACCCCATATGCAACCCTGAAACCAACATTACCACTCAGCAAATTAACATCATTTAGTCTGTTTTGACACTTAGCTTTCGAAGATTGCAAAAATCATATGTGGAACGTTGACAGCTTAATCACATCCACGCACACATAGATTTTACATATATGGACACCTGTTACCACTTGCTTTACAGTTTATTTATTTATTTAATATTTTCTGTTGATAGCTGCAGCACTTCTGTTCAGCCAGCAAAGATACGGTATCCTTTGCAGAGGGAACTGACATCTCCAAATCCAATACCTTGCATCAGAGTTTTATCAGAAAATGCTGCACCGAATTGGTCTCCTCAAGTTTCGTAGGGCCAAAAACCTTGTTCTTATCACTGAACAGACTCATACTAGATCTTCATACTTTGAGCATTAATAGTAAAATAATGAAAATTTTGCAGGATGTATGGTTGGGAACTCAGTTGCTATTTGTCGACCTCACAGTTTCCCTGGAGCTACTTTCAAAGCAATTGCGAGGCCAGAAGGTCACAGCCAGAGAAAAAAGGAAGTTAAAAAGAACATTGAATGACATTGCTACACTTATTCCTGTTACAATTCTAATGCTCCTTCCCGTAAGCATTTTAACTCCTCTCACCAATGCTTTCATCACTCATAGGATGATTTGCTATGATGAAACCTTTTTTGAAACATCTCATTTACATCCTTTCATTATGCTTAGTTTAGGTTACCAACCAAGTTTTTGTTCCTAGAATGTAGTCATCATCTGCAAAGCAATCCCCCACAATTATTTGCAGTTCCAAAGGCCTTCCATGTTTACTTGTAGATAAAGCATCATGCTTAGTTTTGCATGTGCACTCTAATGCATGCATGCTGCTCATGTCTTTTCAGTGCTCATCTCAGTAGCTATGTTGCTTTTGACACTTCATATTCTATTAAGTTCTTTGTCCGATATTTGTGAAACACATATATCCATTTCGGAACCATACCTATGTCCAATATTCACCATCAAGTCTGAATAACATGCAATAGGTTATGTAATTTTCTTTTATATATTTGAATGGCCAGGTATCAGCTGTAGGTCATGCTGCAATGCTAGCAGCAATCAACAAGTACATACCATCTTTGGTAAAGAGGCCTCATTGTTGTCTCTTCTTTCTATTTATGTTAACCCTTTTAAAACTTTGTGCTAAATCCTAGTTTCATTTATTTCCCCAACTAGATTCCATCACCATATACTTCTGAGCGTTTGGATGTTGCGAAACAACTGAAAAGAACCAAGAAGATGGAAGTTACATCGTGGAGCAACCTTGAAGACTCTACCTCCTAAACATCTTTTTTCGGGTTTAACCATATGTATCTTTGTCTGTTTTACAATCTGTTTTGAGTTTAACCATAGGTATCTTTGTCCGTTTTACGATCCAAAAATAATCATGTTCAGGTCATAGTAGTATTCAGGTAAAGCCCCTCCCAACACCTCTTAAGCCATATAAACTCAAAATCCCGGTTTCACATTTGATTACAGGCATTTGAGCTTACAATTTATAATTTGTACATACCACATTGATATGTAGATACGCTCAGAAGTGAATATAACTTTGGATGTATAAATATTTATATTATCTGATTTCTTTCTCTAAATATATGCGACTCGTATCATTATTAAATATTTGTCATGATAGAGTCTGTGAACGTAACGAGCTTAAAATTAAGCTTCTTCAAATGTACTGGATTTTTTATGTAATATATCTCTTCAAGTATGATATTCTCTTATCTGATACTTATTCCAAGTGTAGACGACATGGGTATAAAATGCTATAACCACCTATTCTAGAAATTGTTAGCAACTTTATTGTTAAATTTATATCTACTATCAAATTTTCAATCACATAACTTTTAAAGTTGGCATCTTCTTTATTTCAAGATGCTAACAGTTAAATTTGATTTGTTAAATCTAAAAGGTAGATAGACTACATTCTTGATTTTTTTTAAAAAATAAATAAATAAATTCCAAATGTACATGGCATATGATCTTGGAACACATTTTGACCTAATGATAAAATCAACATTTGTATATATATATATATAAAGCAAACAAGAATTCTGAAAAAAATCATATCAACTGCCTTTAAATTTTCATTGATAACAAAATGCATATTTATTTGTAATCCCACAAGGAAGAATATAAATGTCGTTAAAATTTAATCATATACTTGGTATCGTTTGCATTCTATAACCACACTCGGAAATGCAAAAGGCTCGTAGCACAAAGCCCATAATTAATTTCACATGGAACATTGATTTATAAAAGCTAAAAAAGTCATTTCTATAAATTTAAGACAACATTTGCAGGCATTTTAACAGATCAAACCTGCCGTTCCTGTACATTGTCTCAGTCGAAATGCTTTGCCGTGGAAATAAGGATTTCTTGTGGTTGCATTGCCAATGGAAAAAACAAGCTGCACAAAACTCTACAATTCCATTAAAAGAAAAATAAATTGTGAAAAAAAAACATTTTCCCAACACGTTCCTCACTTGTTTTACATGCAATGCAATGGTCAAAGCTGCATGTATTGCTTCAAAAGCTATTACCATTATTCCAAGACCATACCTTACACTGTCCTCTTTGGATCACGAGAGGTTGCAAGATGGTTCTATAACACTCCTAACTCGTATCCGACCCGGATACGAATCCGAAGTGTCACATTGATTTTTCAAATCATTTACTTTTACAAGATAGTTGAAAATTTAAATGCACATTAAAATAAAACTGAATAATTTACATTAAATACAATCACATAGTTTTACAAAACCGATCAGAGCATATACGATTTAAACATTTAATTACATGCCAACTAAACTTAATATAACAAAATACATACAGTTCAAATCGTTTCTGATCTGATTTTCAAGTAGGGTATGTTGTTCTGACTTGCTTAGCTTTAATCTCCTTGCTTCTTTGTACCTACGTGTGCAACACTCACACGCTAAGTCTTTGACTTAGTGAGGCATATAATGCATAATTAGAACATTAAAACATGTAATTACATAATTAACTTTTATAAACATAATAAGTACATAAACTATCATACACTTCACCCAACAAGAAGATGTAATATTATGCACTGTTTATTCATGTTATTTCTTTTTAACATCCCATGGTATATTCTTGAGAAATAAAATCCTAAAACACTTGACATATTCTAAATATATCATAAAATCATATAAAGAAACTATGGAACATTTCATATAACAAAAGCTTATATGCATATATATATCATAAACATCATTATCATTATCATTCACTATTCATTTATATCCTTTCTTTCAATAGTCCATGTATATCATTGAGAACTTAAGGTATGTGAGTGCATTGAGGTTGTGCACAAATGTTGTCATCACAGCTCGTATAAATTGCACCGAAGTGCCGCGTAGAAATTGCTCCGAAGTGCCACATAGAAATGTCCAGAAGGACCACATAGTATTGTCCCGAAGGACCGCGTAGAACCCTCAACTCTTGGCATGCCAATTATACCCTTAGCTCTCATATCACATACTTATGGGCTTTGTCATTTACACATTTCACATATTCATATAATCACGTAGTTCAATATCACATAGACATATAATCACACAAGTCCTTGTTACGTAGCTTATATCACATATTCATATAATCACTTATGTCAATACCACATAGCTTATATCATATTCTCATGTAATCGCATAGGTCAATGTTATTTAGCTTATCTCACTTTTTTATTTAATCACATAGGTCAATTATACCAGTTCACATAGGTTATCACACATATATGTATTCATATAACTCATGATCACATAACTTATATCTTTTTCTCATATATCCACATAGATCATGTAACATAAAGTATAACATGTAACACAAAGTATAACATGTAACACATAGCTCATGTATAACAATACACGTAACATATAAACATATGCTTGTACTCATGTACACATAGAAACCATATCAATAATATACTTGTATTCATAAAATCGTGCAATCTAAAATTGGAAATAGACTCATCGCAAGTCTTATTTCCCATATCACCATATATTATAGTAGTATGCACTCACCTTAGCCTCACTTAGTCAAAGCAAAACATTCTAGATCGATCTTACAACTTTGAATCGTCCGGATCTTGCCTTCGTTCAATGTCAAAAATGAATATCGAAATTCATAATACTACAAATCAATCACCAATAGCTTAAGCTAAACGAAGCACTTAATTCACCATTGCACTTTGAATAGTATCGTACCCAAGGTACAATACTTGTACTTTCTTATTGTGGTATCGATACTATACTTTAGTATCGATACCCTTTCTATATTATGGAATTTGTTTCTAAAAATGGCACCGATACTTTAACATTGGTATCGATAACCCTAGTACCGATACTACTACTTGGATATCGATACTCTTTGAATGATTCATCAATTTTTAACTTATGTTATCGATATTGTTCATTCAGTATCAATACCCAGACCCAAATATCACCTATTTTCACTTTGAAGTATCGGTACTATTCATCCAGTACTGATACCCCTTGCCCATAACTTATTCATTTTACCTGAAAATTTTCCAAAACTTTACTAACTTCCTCACTTTACTCTTTTTTAAACCTTTGAACTCAAGTACACCTATTCAAATCAACTTATATTACTTTAATACATCTTAACATCCAAAATCTAACTAGAATACTTGAAACTAAAAATCTTACCAAATATTCAATTTTGTTATTAATCTTCTCTAAACTCTTAAATCTCTTATTCTAACTGATGACAAGTCAAATATGACTTCAAATTCCATTTACAAACTCTTTCTCAACAATTCACTTAAAAACCTTTATATTCAATCTCCATAACTTACAAATCTTTTATTTTTTACTTCTCTTTAAACTTCCTTAAGCTTTCCTAACACCCCAAGAATTAAAATCAACTTAAAAATTCAAGAAATAACAAACTTAGAGTTCTCTTACCTTATCCAAGCACTCACGTAGAGAAAGAGGAAGAAGGGATGAAGACAGGATTCCACATTTCTCTGTAAATTTTCCTTTCCTTCCACGTGTATATAATAGATCACTAATCAATTTTAAATTCATTAATTATCAAAAGACCAAAATGCCCCTTCCTCTTTTAATCTCTGTTAAACAATATTTCACAAAAATATTCCAAATAAATCCCTAAACTTTTAAATTTTTCAAAATTGACCACAAAATTTCAAAAACTTACATTTTAACCACTAGCCCTATTTTTGGAATGTTACAGGTCCTGTATAATCCACAAATAGCTAACCAAAATAGAAAATGCTACAACTTCAAAACTTACCAAAATAAAATCAAATGCTCTGGTATCCTCCTTGGAACTATTCATTATTGAACTAGCCGTTTGAGTTGGAAAATTTGACTGGAAAATATCAGTAAAAGGTGGTCCTCCATTTGATCAACTGGAAACATGATTAATCCCAATATTTTGTGCATTAAGATTACCAAAGTGTTGTAAGTTAGACATTGCAGCAAGCAATTGCTGCTGAGCAAAGAAACTCCCCACAGCACCGTAATTCATAGGCTGAGAAGAAAAGGCTGGGTTCAACATTATTCCAGGAGGAATGGCATATGACATAGTTCATAAAGGAAACATTGCATTTGTAGTCATCCCAGTGGCTTGAGAACCAAGAATACCGCTTAAAGCATCATTAGAAGCTTGATGGCTAGAATGAGTGTTGATGTTGGCAAATATATTTTCAGGGCCCTCAGAAGTGATTCCTTTCTGCTTCGGATTAGATAGATTTTCTTTCATCGATAAGCCAGCCATTAAATCATTAATGGAGTTGTTTTTATTCTCTGGCTCAAATGGAGTTTCAGAAGTGGTCCCAAAGATATCAATTAGTTCAGATTTTTTATTTGCAGCCACATGATTACTATTGATAACTGACTTGTCATCTATTGTTATCCCAGAGAAGAGATCAACCACATTTTCTCTACTCTCACCAGTGTGAAATGAGACACCTACAAAGGGATCGTCATCATCTTTCTGTTCGGTGGCACCAATACCAGCATCTATACCATCTCCAAACAAGTCATCAATAAGCGGGGTTGTAGTCAGGTTTGCAGTATTTTGATTATTTGGGTCTTTTGAGGAAGTATCTTGTCCATCATAATACTAGCCAAGCCACCAGCTTGTTCCCCATTCAAAAGGATCAACACCTGTATATCAAGATCACTCGATTTCATTCGCAGAAAATAATATATTACCAGCTATAAATCAGCACCAAATACATAATAACTAATAAAGCTCATATAACATTAAGAATCATGGCAATTAAAGTGAAGATTAAGCACAATGATCATACAAAGAACATGAAACAAAGAACATGAATAAGAAAGCAATTGAAATATAATGTGACGACTGCAAGAACCAATCCTAGATGTCTTGATCTATAGGCTTGAACAAAAGTAAGAATAAATATGCCCTCAATAAAAAATAAAGAGTAAACAACATGAAGGGTCAAAATTCTTTTTTGAACAGTTGTTTAAGGGGAAAACAAACAAGCATATAAAAATAAATATAATAGATAATAAAATTTCCTTTTTCTAATTTAAAAGAAGAAACTAATACTCTACATCAACTTAGATTTGCATAATATATTCCATTAGTAAATGCATGGCCTTAATGAATCCAAACAGGAAGGAAAGATCAATCATTCTCCCTACCGTAAACCAAAAAACAACCATCATCCAAAAAGAACTTTAACTGAAATTTTCCATAGGCTCAAAGCAAGTTCTCAAGCATAAATTAGTTGAATTTTCTTTTATCCCCCATGAATTCAGTTTACTCTATTTAATCAGCTTGTTTTAGCTGTGCTTAGCAAAACAAAGCGAGAGAAAAAACAAAAAGAAAACCATACAATCATGGCACCAAAAAAGGCATCCTAGACAGGACCTTAAATTTTAAAAAGAATGATGTTTTTTCAGGTTAAAGGAAAGGAAAAACAGAAGGTTGACTAAGATAAATACCTTGTTGGTCTTTTCTCTGAGAGAAGCTTGGGGAGACTCGGAACATCTCGAAACAATAGCTTTGTTCTCAGTAAAATAAGAAGCCACAATTACAAAAATGCTCATCTTTCTTTCTTCTCAAAATGGACTCAAGCACACACATAGCTTTCATGCGAACCTGACCATAAAATAATTCATGTTAAGGTTAAAAGATAACTAAAAAAACAAATACTCCATTCATTGTTTTTGAAGAAATCAATACAGATTTATCACCAATATGAAACACGATCACATAACGAGAACAAACAAATAGTTTGATTGCATGATTGTCAAGTGTTCAAGATGATAATGGATTGGGTAGATTTCCTGCGTAAAGTTAAGTAACCCTCACCCTGTGGCCTTGTCATAAAATGATTCATCGCATAGAAGCGAAGAGTTACCTGCCACACTGGAGATAGAAGCTTAGATTCAAGAGCATGACTTACAGCCAATGCATCAAGCCTTGCAGCCTCCATAAGGAAAGCCTGAATAGCATCACGGGTAGGTTGTAGTCGTACACCACGAGATGTAACTATGGTTTCCAACAATCTCTCTTCACGAGTTTTAGACTCTGAATGATTTGAGCTAGATTCGACACTTGTTTCCGCCTTTAATACTCTTGAATCCTGCCCCTAAGGTCCACTAGAAATATTCCTAGAAACCTCCCGAGTGTCACTGTGCAATTCAACTGGATCATACCTATCAGAATTATCAATTTCTGTAGTCAACGACCTTCGAAGAGCAGGACTTTTGTAGTTTCCATTATCATTCTTTCTAACTGAACGACCCTGAGTGAAACTACTAATTCCCTGTTTGATAGAAGAACTTCCAATACCAACTACCTCACTTAGAAAAGATTTCTTCTCACTCGATGGCATTTCAAAGTTTGTGTTGCCAAATCCTTCTATTCGTTTGTTAAAGTCATCTACTGGAGGAGGCTTACTAGTATTATTTTCCTCTGAAAATATAGCAGAAATGGCCTCATGAGCTGTTTCCCGCACGGCCTTATTAAGTGCATCCCCCTTCAAAGGATCCGGCTGCCCCTTATAATGAAATAACTGACGTACAGCTACTGAGTTCCTCTGCATCTCTCTACTAAACTCCACACCAGACTTTCCCACTGCATATTTGATCAGCCTCAAAGCCTGCAAAAATCACACCACCCACTGAGTATCATGTTTTAATAATTCAAAATTATGAAACAACTAGCCTACACATTAAACAGGCAACATTTACATACCAAAAACTTCTTCGCCTTAAAAGGATATTAGGCTTCTATGATTGTTATTTTTTGTTAATATACTTTTTCTTTTAGTTTCGATTATATGCAAAAACAAAGTGATTCTTTGGTACTGATATTTAACAACTTCGCTAAAATTTTATAACCATTACCTACTACTCAAGTAAAATTGAGTTAAAGTTCTCAATTCTTAAGAACTTTCTCGGACTTTTCTTTTTTCGGTTAAAACAACAGATACCGTTACAACTGTCTAGATTCCATCATACAACCAAACAGAAATGAAAATTCAAAGCGAATTGAAAGAAATTGCCTTCTGCTTGACAATAAGACTTTGTGATCGAGTCGCTTCAAGATAAACTCTGACACCTCTTTAACAACACTAACATGCACCGATCTCAAGAGCTCGCAGATCACTTCTAACTTATAAACGGGGGTTACTTTATCTTCATCCGAGGTTGCCCCATCGATCATCCGCGATCTCCAGTACGACTCCAACGCTCGCCTTCTGGAATCCATTTATAAATAAAAAAGGACCAACAACACACAAATTGTTTGATTGAATTTCAAGGTTTAAGATCGATCTATTTGCTTGATCGATTGGTTGAAGGGCTGTCAAAAAAGGGACGGACATGATCGAGACTAATTGGAAATTGAATAGGACTTGTGTTTTTTCTTTCAATTTTGCAATTTGATTTCTTTTCCTTCTAGTAATTAGGGAAAGAAAGAGCAAAGAGCAAGAATCTGAAAACCTGGAATTATGGACAGCACTGTGCGAATGATATTCACGTAATTGTTGTCCTGAAAGGAAATTTATTGAATCGCGTTTTTAAATTTGATCTTTGCCCATTGCTGTTAGTACCGTTTGTTTATGTCTGGGCCCGGCCCTTTATAGACCCTGGTTTGAGTTGGTTTTCGTATTTATTAACGGATAAAACAAGCAGTATCGGTCCATTTCTCTTTCTCCATTTCAAAATGATTTTGAAAAAATTGATGAGTTACTACTAGAGTTCGATATCAACTTTTTAGTTAATATCAATTTCAACCTCCATTTTTGGATTTTTTTTTCAGATCTTTTAGAATAACGATATTTTCTTTTATCACTATACTCTGAATATATTTCAGTTCATATTCTTTTATTTTATGAAAGAAATGAATCAATTTATTACTAGTATCATGTAGGTATACAAGTTTTGTTAACGGTCATATCATCCTCCATTAAAGGGATGATTGTTACCCTTAGAGATCCCAAGTTCATTCAAGTATTAGAGACTACAAAGATGTTTAAACTTTCATTGTCAAATGATTAAGAATCTGTAGAACATATATTATCTTATAATCACCCTACATTAATAAAAATATATCATTTTACAACTTTTAATTAGTCAAGTGATTATTTTATAACTTTTTATAATAAGGTGACCCAATTGAAAAGTATCTTATAATCAAGGGACCATTTGCATCATTAGCCCTATATCGATTTGTATATAATATTCGTTCTAAAATTGATAGCAAATTTCAAGTATTGTTTTTATTTGGATATCATTAGGTAATCGGTAGTACGAAAGCTGCTCTCAGCCTGGTGTTAGGGACAACCTACTATCTTACCTCCCCTTACCCATATATATATATGGGAAAAAGGACAACAATTTTTATGTAATCGGTAGTACCATTTCGTAATCACCACGTCAAATTAATCACTTAGTTACAAGGGGAAAGTGAATAAATTAGAAAGGTGAGCTTAATGTTCTGCATACAAAGAACAGCCTATCACAAGTATAAAAGACGTGTAAACGAGCAACCTTATAATTGTCTTCTTCCAATTACAGAAATAAAAAAAGATTAAAGAAAAGTTCCTTTCTTTTCCTTGTTTTATCTGAAAATTAAGCTAAGGAATCTGAACAATTTCAATTAAAATCTTGTGAAGTGACTGTGGTTTCGAGAAGAATGGGCAGTGATCACTCCCTTTGATCTTAAAAACTCCTTCTGGTGGATTTTCTCTGACTAGCTTTTCTTGTACATCCGGCGAAAGAGCACGATCGTCCAACGCCTGAATGTAGAAGCGCCGTCCGGCTCCGTATTTGTCAGGGGTCAACGACAGTTTCTCCATGATAGGACCTAGTGGGGTGGATCTCATGGACACCATGGCCAAAGCAACATCCTGCAATGAACCAAATACCATGTTTTAAATAGGTTAGTGTCAATCATCTTATTGTGTATCTTCTTATGTCCTTGCAAAGACAACAAGAAACATATAAAACATATATTGGCTCCAAAATGACCATTGACAAATGCTCTGTTGCAAGAGAGGAATAAAAAGAACAACGAATCCTACACGTATATAGCCTGAAAAGTGCTCATCGATAACCAGATTTATGTGGCTGACAAGTAAGGTTGTATCATACCTTTGTTGGCGATTGATTGAAATATAACCCTTTCATCAGCTGTTTCTCAAACATGAACCCTGTAGGAGGCTTATCTTTGCCATTTCCATGAATCAAAAACTGTGACTCTTGCATAAAACGTTCAGCAGAGCCAAGCTGTAATAAAAGAAGTTTTGGTGTCAACCAGATAATTAAGAGCAACGAAAACTATGGGATAACTTTCGCTACAAAATTTCAGTAGTAATAATGTTTGGTTGATATCAGTCCATGACAAAATGCATGATGAAAATTTTGCTTTAGAAGTCTAAAACTTTCTGTTTATTTGTTAGCAGAATTCAAATGATTCAAGAAAAATCATTTACAAATGACATTAGAGAAAGGTAGCATGTTATGCTCGTACAACAGGCAAAATAAATTAGTGTATTCCGAACAGAATCATTTAACGGATACTTAGATAAGACAACCAGGCATCAGCAGAATACCTCTTCGGCAAACACGTCGAAAGGTCTCTGACCGTTAGACACCATTGTAGCGCAAAGGTAAATTGCTTTGGAGATCTTTTCTGGGAAATGTTCCAATGCATAAGAAAGGCAAGCGCCTCCGCTGCTATGACCCACCAAAACAACCTGCATGTATAGTTCATTAATCAAGATGGTTTAACATAACAGATGGCAAAGCTTTGGTGATATCCAATGTACCCTCTTACCTTCCCATCTTTGGGGAGATTCTCTAGATACTTAATCAATGGTTGCGAATATTCTGCCAACGTTGTGACCGTGTTTGTATCCGTGAGATCAATACCGGAGCCTGTGAGATCCAATGCAGTAGGCTGAAGGCCCACTTCCTCCAAATGAGCAATCGTTTTATACCAACACCAAGCTCCAAAGCCTTCTCCATGTAGCAGAACAATCTTTTTGAACTTAATCTTTTCAAGAGATTCCAGTACCTGCAGGTAAAATGATGCAGTACAGACATAAGTTTATTATAGAAAGGAGGTATAAGGTTTAAAGATGTTATACAAGTACATAGAATTTTATCACTGATCTTTTCACCAGCCTTAATGGTCCATGATCCACATCCTTATCTTCATAGCACAATAGAATAAAACATGACTTTTCGAAATTGCCTTTCTCAAAACAAAAGTAATAGGGCTTGTAAAGATTTAAACTTTAAAAAGATCATGACAAAAAGCGCATGTCATGAGATCCCTTAACTTTTGATAAAATTTAAAGAAAAACAAACCAGAACAGATCCCTTTATTTTCTCAACTAAAATTATATTATTACTTAAAAACTAACTTGGATATATAGAATTGCAGAATGCTAAAAGCATGGTGAATCAACTAATGCTTTCAAAGGTTCTCCTTTATAAGCTTGGCCATTGACTAGTACTGTTTTTCAAGGTTTGCAATCAATCATAAACCCCCATTATTTCATCATAGATCCAATCAATTAAAACGGTATCTAACATAATGATTACACATGGAAGCAAAGTTTAAGTAATTTAATATCTTTATTCAAAACAAATAAATAACCCACCTTTTTTTCGTTATTAGTTAATGGATCAGTGTGCCTTCTGGAGCTGGTAGAGCCAATTCTCCTAGACATGGATCCATCAAATCTCTGAGACAATTGGTGCTGATGGAGAGCCATAGACAAAGCTTGCTTATGCAAAAACTCTTCTTCCGCAAGCATTTTCCTTTGAGACCTTCCCTTTCTCTTGCTTCTCGATCCATTATCTTTTGTGTCTTTCTTTGTCCTGCAAATCAAGCTATTGCCCATTGTTCACCTTTTAACACAACCCCGAAAGCTTAACGGGCATTTCTGCTGGGAAATGGAAGAAAGCAAGAAATTTTCCAGGAAAGAGTCCAAGAGAGGTTCTTTAAAGAATTTAGAAAACAACATCTACCATATATGAAAGAATTAGTTGAAAAAATGAGATAATAAGAGGAGAGAGAGACAAAAAGTTTGGGAAGAAGTAGGTTATTAAATCAAAATCAAAATAAACAAACGTGTGAAACAACTCCTTAAATCAAAGAGCCAACTAAATTTAAGTGCTATTTATTGTTTCTGATACTCTGATATGACCTTGTCTTGCAAAGGTAGGAGACTTCCAATGCTTTACGCTTCCCTTCTCTCTCTCTCTCACTATTTCTCCCGTAGAAAATTGTAGACTTCGAGTAATTACACTCTGAAAATCTTAATATATGAATAAGAAAATATTTTATCATAAATATTAATATTTTTTTTGATATTCTTAATAAAACGTTACTTAAATATTTTTTATCAGAAATATTAATTTAGTTACATAATTTTTGGTTAAAAAAAAATATTTTAGGTAATATTTAATAGCGAAAATAACTTCAGTGACAAAAAATGTCTTATAATATACGAATTTAACTAACTTTTTTTTTAGATTTGCCAAAATGACCAACAAATTCGCAACGCGAATTCCAATTTCTCAACCTAGTTTTCAATTTCTCAACGCGAATATGTAAATCGCATTGCGATTTTCTAAATTCGCAACGCGATAGTCAAATTCGCAACTGAATTTCAAATTTGCAACGCGAATTTAATTTCGCAACAGGTTTTAGTTTCGCAACACAAATATTTTGGGTATATAACAACGCAGCAGCAACAACTCATAACCTAAATCCCTAAATCGCAACTCATTCCATCTCCATCTATCACTCTCTCCGGCGACATCCGTTCCTATATCCAACGACATCCTTCCCCATCTCTATTTTTTTACATAATTTTATTTCTATATAATTTTGCAATGATTTCTCTCCCAAATTATCAACTATCAACTTAATAAAGGTATTTTTTTCTCTAAGTTAGTGATGATATCTAGTTTATAGCTCGTTTGTTTAGTAAATTAATTTATAATTTTTAGAATGAAATCATCTAATGTTGATCATGTTTGGATAGATTTGTGTTTTGGAAGGTCATGGGAGAATGTTCATGGTGTTTTACAATATGTGCCTTTACCCATGAATCTTCAACTAAAACTGTCATTAAAAAAGTTAACTTATGAAACTCTAATATTACGTGTTGCAAAGAAATTGAATTTAGAGCTCTAAGTGGATTTAGGCTATCTTGTCTGAGAAAATGTAAAGTTTATTTGTTAACCGACAATGAAGATGTTGAACGATTCATTGCTTACATTAGTGTTTCGCAAGAAGATGATGTTACATTATATGTTGTTGAACCTAGAAGTAGTGAAGTTGGGTCAGTAGCGGGTAGTAATCAACTAAGTTATTCAACCCAAAATTTAATGGTTCCACCACAATTTCATCACCAAGCAAATTTTGTTTCACCACATTTCCAATACCAAACACAATATCAAAACCCATAACCTTTTCCTAATCCAAATCCCAATCAACTTTCAGCACCAAATTCCGGGTTTTCGTATTGACCAGTTAGACCATTATGAGCCAACAAAAAATTGTGAGTACTAGTCAGTATTCGAAATTTGATCTTGGTCAATACTCGGACTTTGATCTTGGTCAATACTCGGATTTTGATGATGTGATGGAAGAAGAAACAGACCCTGCATGTAATGATTTTGATATTGGTCAATACCCGAATTTTGATGATGAAATAGCCGCTGCCGAGGAAGATGTTGTTGATGATAATGAGGAGGAAGTTACGACTATGAATGAACATGTTGAACATTCATTCTGTAATTCATATAAACCTGAAGAAGAAAAAGAAGAAGTCCCCGAAGAAAGGAAAAAGAAAAAAAAATGCCACGGGAGTATAACTGGAATATGCCAGAATTACTTCATATACCGGAAGAAGAGTTGGTAAAGATATCAGTTGATTGTTACACAAAAGTTATTCGTATCAAGAAATATGATTGTTTTGATACAAAGGAAGACTTGAAGATAGCTTTTGTATACGAAATGTGTGGAAGATGGCTATCAACTAAGAGTTAACAAATCAAGCAAATATCATTTTGAAACAATGTGTATGATTGACAAAAACTGTACGTGGCGTATGATTGCAAAGAGGATAAAAGATTACGAAATGTTTCAAGTTAGGACTTTTATTAATAAACATACATATTCAAGAACCCAAGTTTTTCCTCACCATAGACAGGCAAACAAAAAGGTGTTGGGTGGTTTTCTGGCTGAGTTAATGTTTTTAAATGGAAGGGTATATCGGGGACAAGAAATTATGACTGACATGAATGCTCGGTTCAAGATTAGTATCTCATATTCTCAAGCTTGGAGAGCCAAATGTTATGCCTTGGAATTATTGAGGGGGTCTCCAGAAGCATCGTTTGCCCAACTACCGCCTTATTGTCACAATTTAAAGCTGAAAAATCCTGGGTCGGTAACTCATATAAAAACAGATAGAGATTGACGCTTTGAGTTGCTATTTATCGCCATTGGTGCTGCGGTTAGTAAATAATATAATTTTGTTGACTCATTTTTGTTAGTTGCATGCATTTCACATTTAAATGATTATATTTCTTGTGTATATGATTTTGTAGATTCGTTCATTTATTACTTGCATGCGCCCAGTTATTATAGTTGATGGAGCACATTTGAAAGGTTGATACCTTGGAGTAAACTTATTAGCAGTAGCCATGGATGCTAACAATGGGATACTGCCAATAGCTTACGGGGTTGGCAAATCTGAAACCTCTGATTCATGGATATGGTTTATGAGGCATCTTAAGGATTGTATAGGTCCTATTAGCAATCTGACAATCATATCCGATAGGGCAAACTCAATTGACAATGCTATTAGAAGGTGTTTCACAGATGCTTTTCATGGACTTTGTGGTGTTCATTTGTATAGAAATCTAAAATAAAGGTCTGCTGGTATAAAAAATCACAAATGGACATACTGGAAGGCTGTAAAAGCTTATCAGGAAGTGGATTTTAATAAGCATATAAATTGTTTAAGACGTGTTTTACCTCAATGTGCTCAAACACTAGAAGATGTCGGGTTTGAAAGATGGTCAAGAGTACATCAACTTGGAGCAAGATATGGTTTCATGATGTCTAATAGTGCAGAATCAATCAACTCTCTAAGTCGTCATTCCCAGAAATTACTCATTACTATGTTAATGGAGTTTTTTCGAGCCTCTATTCAATAGTGGTACTACAAGAAAAGAAACCATGCAGGTATTATTTCTTTAATTTCGTAACTTATCATATATTTTACTAAGTATTATTTATTTAAATTTACAGGAACATTGGAACGTCGTGTTACACCATAGACTGAAAAAAAGATAACGAAACGTGTTGTGAAGTCAACGTCCTGGAGAGTTAAATCATGTTCAAACACTTTGTTTGAAGTATTGGATAATAACTTAAATGGGCTTGTCGATCTAAATGCAAAGACGTGTAGTTGTAAGAAATGACAAACATCTGGTTATCCGTGTAGCCATGTTATAAAAGTTGCTCTTCATCTAAACCAAGATGATTCAAGCGCATACGCTATGGATTGCTACACTACAGAAGTATATCGACAGACTTTTGTCGAGATTGTCTACCCATGTCCACATCCTTCTGAGTTGGACATACCAGATGACTTACAAACAGTTTTGCCACTAGTCATGAACAGCAGGCTACCTGGCCGACCAAAAAATCACGATAGTATACCGTCTAAGGGTGAAGAGAAGAGGATATCGACATGTAGTCAGTGCAAGGAGAGTGGTCATACAAGGTTGACCTGTGGATCACCAGTGCCATCACAATCATCTTTTCCTCTACCAAAAAATGGATCCTCATCAAAATCCAAAGCTCATATGGTGTCAAACAAAAGGAAATCAAAAATCAAAATCCCAATCACAACCGGCTTCACCTTTTGGGACTTATTAACTTAGGTGATTTTTAAATGCAAACGTTGTATTATGTGTATTTTATGTGTGAAAGCATACATTTTCAGTTAGACATTCATTAGTAACTTGAGTTTGAACATTGCTATGATTTGTTCAGTTGTTATCATGTTGGGATTTTCTCTTGTGTTTGATTGCTTGGATAGTTGTTCTCTTGCTTCTTCAAGTGTCTTTAGCTTGTATTTATAGCTTGGAATGTGTTTGATGTTGTATATACATTGATGTTGTATGTTGCGATCAACGCGAAAGTCAAATTCGCAACACGAAAGTCAAATTCGCAATGCGAAATAAGCGTTGCGAATTTGACTTTCGCGTTGCGAATTTACCTTCAACAAGTCTTTTTTACCTTCAACATAATTCAGATTGAAAATTAAACAACAAATCAATTAAACATTGTTGTGGGTACATTATTTGAATATTGTTATGAGTACATTATTTGGAAAAATAATGTCTCGGACTTCATTAGAAATAACCCTTTTTCATCGGATTAATTTTGTTTTTGTGGGTACATTATTTGAACATTGTTATGTATAAATTTATTGTGTATGTATGTTTTGGTTTGATTATATTATATGTATATTTTCATTCAGATGAGATGAGATGTGTATAACAAAACAATCTATCTCTTCTATGTGAGTACTTTATTCCAACCATGTTACAAGTGTGACAACCCCATCAACTCACAACTCAGCTTTGAACTCAATCAATATTGACTTTTAGCTTGATGGTTCATAAAGCATATTATTTGAACAGTATGAATCAATTATGCAATTTCCATGTTCAATTTAACACTGCATTTCATATGTAATTAGAGTTTGAATTTAAATTTCAATTTGAGTTTGAGTTTGAATTTCAATATAAATTTCGGCACCACTATAAATATTAGCCCAAGCCAATATGCATGTTATCATTGATTATTCCTAATTTCCATTGTTTTTTTCAACTTTAAACGCGAGGGAAATCCCGACCATCGTATTATTTGGTCAACTTTAAAGCGTCAGAAACGTTTCGGGCGTATGATATGGGTGGTATACGATAAATGCAATAAATGACAACTAAAAATCCCGATAATTGAGGGCTACAACTTGTAATAATAACAAAAATAATAAGTCCGAAATGCTTCTGAGTACCACCCAAATCATAAGTCTGAAATGCTTCTGATGCTCATCAAAATCCAAAGCTCATATGGTGCCAAGCAAAAGGAAATCAAAATCCAAATCTCATATGGTGTCAAGCAAAAGGAAATCAAAATCTACAACTTGAGTTTGAACATTGAAATGATATGTTCAGTTGTTATCATGTTGGGATTTTCTCTTGTTGGATTTTTTGGATAGTTGTTCTCTTGCTTCTTCAAGTGTCCTTAACTTGTATTTATAGCTTGGAATGTGTTTGATGTTGTATATACCATGATGTTGTATGTTGCGATCAACGCGAAAGTCAAATTCGCAACACGAAAGTCAAATTCGCAACGCAAAAGTCAAATTCGCAAACCGAAAATCGCATTGCGAATTTGACTATTGCAACGCTTATTTTGCGTTTCGAATTTGACTTTCGCGTTGCGAATTTGTACCTTCAACAAGTCTTTTTTGCCTTTAAACATAATGCAGATTGAATTTTTTAGAAACAACAAATCAACTTTTACAAATCAATTAAACAAGCAAAAAAATAATTCTTATTTACAAATCAAATTAAACAAATCAACTTTTACAAATCAATTAATCAAAAAATAAATCTTATTTCCTCATCAATTGTAACAAATCATCTTTCAATGTAAAATTCAATTAAACAAAGGAAAAAAAGTGTACCCAGACTATTGTTTATGCACAAATACATTTCACGCAGCTCACTTCAGGATTAACTTGCAGAAACCAAACATTTGCTCAAACAACACTTTCTACACATCTAAAACCAACAAACAACAAATTACTGAATTCTAGGTACTTAACCAAATATTTTCAAACCAATTAAAGAGTATATATGTTAACAACACTTGCTCAAACTTACCAATTGTTTATGTACAACTTTCAGCACGTGGATGCAGGTAGGCAACGTCTCGTATATATCGATCTGGCCATATAATGCCAAAACCACAAGCCTACTGCAGCTCTATGTGGGAGGTAGATATTGTATACTTATTGTCGTCAAACGTTCTAAGCACAAGCATACGAGAGGAACACAATCCCCTCTGGCACCCTACATTTGTTTTAGTGCAGTCTCGTCTCTGATCATTGTAATTTTGAAATTCTTTGGCTTCTTGTTTCCAGATTTTGTCCAATAATCAATTGCATTCAAGTATTTAGCCAAATGATCGCTACATCTCTTTGTAATAATATCTCTCAAATCAGACAATGGTATGTAATTCAACATGCTGTCATATACCATTGTCTTCAGGGATGGGAGCTGAAGCTCGACGAGAAGCCAATGATGATGTTCCAAAACAGGGATAAACACCTGCAATCATAAATAATTGCGCAAATCAAATAAAATTTATGAAAACCTTTAAAATATTCAAAAAATAAATACTAACCTTATCAATCTCCCACCACGCAGGATAAAGTTTAGCTTTTCCATTAGCCAACTTATATGAAGCATCTCTCTGATCCTTCAAGTGAGCTGCGTGAAAAGACGTCGGCATAATAGTCCATCGAGTACCTCTTTTCTTCAATTTCTTTATTATTAGAAGACGTGACACCCATGCATCAATATGATGTTTTATAAAAAAATAAATATATTAGTGAATTTATTAATAATTTAAAAAAATTAATCAAAATGAAATATAAGAAGAATATAATACTTACCCCCCTTCGAGGTAGCCATTATCTTCAACCCCTAATAAAATACCCCACCAAGACCTATCAAGAAACAAATGAATAGCATCGTCGATTTGGCATAGGTCAGAATAACACTCCTTTCTCCACTCATGTAGATAAAAATCAACTGCGGTCTTAGCCCAAAGGGTATTATCCGTAATTGTGTTCAGTAGTGTTTTCATCTCCTGCTGAGGAATGGTACTGGCCGGTAACTCATACGAAAGCCAACACGCATCCATCATATTGGGCACGGGAGGTGGTTTATCAATATGTCGACATATGATGCCAAATGAATCGGGCTCTTGAACGGCGGGCGAGACCACTTGAACGATGACAGGGGCCTCTTGAACGATGGGAGGGGCTTCTTCGATGATGAGAGGGGCCTATTGAACGATAGGAGGCGCCTATTGAATGATGATAGGTGCATCGGGCTTATTCTTACGGAGTCTTGGCACTAGTGGGGTGAACGGAGACGTAATGACATGTGCACGACGTCTAATGCGTGAACCCCGTCGTGCAAGAAAAACCCGACATAAAGCATCTACCTTAACGGGCTGTTGAAAATAAATAAATATATAAATCAGTAAACAAATAAATAAATAATGCCGAAAAAAAGTTATTTGCATTTTTAGTATAGTATTAAACAAAGTTACCTCATTGCATAGAGTATTAACCTCATTCTGCAACAATGAAACAATCTCGCGTAGAGAAGCAACCTCATCACGTAAGGTAGATACCTCACCGCGTAGCGCACCATTGTCATCGCGTAAAAAATCCACCTCACCACGTAAAGATCGAACCTCATTACGCCATGCATCATTATCTTCACGTAAAGTACCGACCTCATTACACAAAGCACTGACCTCATCACGTAATTCCCCTAACTCATCCCGTGGAGGTGGAGAACAGGGAGATAAATGTCGTGACCTCTTTGCCGGTCGCCTATCATGAGGTGATGGTGGAGAAGAGGCTCGTTGATGTGATGAAATAGGTGATGGTGGAGGTGGAGAAGAGGCTCGATCAGGTGATGGCTCCAGGTGTCGAGCTGTAGAATCGGCCCTAATAGGTGATGGCTCTCGAGGTGGGGGGTGCTCATCATTCGTCCCATCAAAAAATCGCTTACTAGCTTGCCACCAATCAGTGGCAAGCTCAGCCTCTGTGGGTGTCAGCCTCTGTAATGGATAGTTGGTCACCTAACAATATAAAAGCTCAAACAAAGTTAAACTTGTACTAGTAATAACTTGTTTATATGGTATTATTTGTGTGTTAACTTACATCATTCATCGTCGTATATGGGAGTAACTCTTTCCAATCCAACATGCAGATCCTCTTCCAGGTAATAGCCTTAGGAATATCATTTGATCTTTTTATCGCATATGTCCGCATGCTGGGGAAAGCCTCAAATATCCAAATCTACAAACAATATAATACACAAACATTAGTAATTGTTAAATAATTAATTATAATTTTCGAAACATTATAATATAAAAATTCTTACCTTAAAGGCCCAAGTAAAGCCTATCAAAGTGTATTTAGAACCATCGCCCCGCAAACTTTTACGGTCCTCAAAGGCAGACAACAACTTCTTCCAGGTAGCTTTCCATAGATATGAACCCCACGGAAACAGGTTCCATGCATTTAGGTCCTCTACCAATAACATTAGGTCCTTGGAGATTGGTTGTCTGCCCTCTTTGCCTAAAAAGTCGGCATGCAACAGTAATAAATGGCTTACCCGGACAACATCAAGGTCATCCATCCGAGTAAAACCATCTTTATCAAATAATCTCTTCAAGTCGTCGACGTGTATACTCGGCTTCGACTTTGCCAGCTCAGGAAAAACCCGATATAACCATGATGGGCGGGCGATATGACTAGTGTACCGACCTACATCATCGTGTTCGAAGCGTAGACCGATGATTAAGCAAAACTCCTCCTACCCAAAACAAGTATACGCCGGTGCCGGAGGAAAATGAAACCATATCTCCTCATTACCACGTTGTACCCCCTCGGGTAGATCGTTAATCATGGTCTGAAGAAACAAATGTGTCAACATAGCATCTCCACCCGTATGTTGCACTTTCAGCCATGGCCCGAAGCAAGTATCCTCAAATAATTTTCTTTGTAGAGGTGTAAGCGTCGACGCAATTTTAATGACTAGGCTTAATTTATTCCTTAAGGTCAATGCAGCCGAAAAAAATTTCTACAAAAACAATAAACATACCAAATTAGATATACCAAAAACTACAAATTATATACTATAAACAGACATTATATTAAACAGTGAAAACAAAGCCAAATATGTTTCAAACTAGCACGGTATTCACCCAAGTCATTATTTCATCATAGTTCACAAAATGCATCAGATAACATTCCAGAAGTAAGCACTTATATAAACATTTAAAAGGACAACATATAGGTTTAGTGCAGGTTCAAGGACAACATAAAGAGTAGTAGTTTATTCTTAAAACTTAAATTAGCAACACTGTGAAGTTAGTATTTGTCTTTGTTTTTTGGTTGAAGTAATACAATTCATTCAAGTTTCAATTTGGCGAATAAAAGAAGTTTCTGAAACTGAAAATCGCAACGCGAAAATGAAAATCGCAACACGATTTTAGTTTCGCGTTGTGATTTTCATTTCGCGTTGCGAATTTGGTGTTGTGATTTAGGGTTTCTTCAACAAAAAGACAAAACAAAAACAAATACTAACTTCACAGGGTTAAAGACTAAACAGTTTAGTAGTATTGGCAGCAACCGAATAAATTTAGCAATCTCAGTGAAATGGTTAATCTAATAATAATACAAAAATTTCAAAATAAAAATAAGAGATTAAAAAAACTAAAATAAAAATAAGAGATTAAAAAAACTAACCATCGGTGGTTGATTTTCCATTTATGACCGTGAATGGTTGTGAGGGTTAATCTAAGAGATGAAGACAGACGGATTTTGTCGGAAATAGGGACGGATTTCGTCAGAGATGGAGACGGATGTCGCCGTAGAGAGTGAGAGATGGAGATGAGACTGAGTTGTGCTTTAGGGTTTTAAGTTAGAGATGATTTGCGATAATATTGTTTACATTTGTGTTGCGAAATTAATATTGTGTTTTGCGTAAAAATATTTGACTTTCGCGTTGCGAATTTGACTATCACGTTGCAAATTTAGAAAATCGCAATGCGATTTACATATTCGCGTTGCAAAATTGGAAACTGGGTTGCGAAATTAGAATTCGCGTTGCGAATTTGTTGGTCATTTTGGTAAATCAAAACAAAATTGGTTAAATTCGTATATTATAAGACATTTTTTGTCACTGAGGTTATTTTCTCTATTTAATATTAATATTTCTAGTAGAAAAAAATAATGTTTTAGATAACGTTTTACCAGATATGTTAAATATTTTATATAGCGTCCAATATTAATATTTTTGGTATAAAAAATAATATTTTAAATAACATTTAACAAAATTTTTAAAAAATATTAATATTTTCGATAACGTATTTTCTTAATCATATATTAAGATTGCGGTACATGATATATCCATATGCTTTTATTTTCGTTGACCCCTTTGATTTATTGTTGGGGTTCTCCATTTTTACTGCTAATATAAACCATCATTTCTATGGATTTGATTTTTTAAACGATTTATTATTTTATTTTATCATAATTGAGATATTATAGAAAAACGTCATGCTCATAATTTAAACTCCTGCTTTGATGATCAACGGTGGTTTAATGCTAAGCACCTAACCTCCTTATGGAGAATATTTGCTGTACTTTTCTCTATTAATATTTAAAAATGTCCATTCATTTATGTAGACAATGAACCTTTTGAACTCGTTAAACTAATTCATTGTATCCGAAAGATTATAGATTTTATGCTTGTAATTAATAAAATTATTTGTGTGTTGCTTGCTATAGGTACAATTCAAAAAAAATACCACCATATTTTATTAAATAATATGTACTCATAATTTGTTTAACCATTGCATATATACACTATTAATATCACTTGATGGGTTCGTACCGAATATTTTTATATTATGAGAAAAAGGGATCGGATTATTCCAAGTTATTCATATGTTTCGATAAGATGGTCAAAGTTAAGGAATGTCACCTAGATAACATGAGTTAAATTTATATCATTTTCATATGTCATGTGGGCAGAAGATTTCTTATTAAAAAACAGAAGGCGTGAGCAATTTAGACTTGGGGAAATGGTTTTACTATTAAAATGATAATCAGTATAGAAGGCTAATTATTTGGCAAAAGTATCCTTGTTAAAATAAAAATTTTCAAAAATCAAGATAAATATTATATTTAATATGTTGTTTTAAATATAACTATATTGTTAAAAAGTCAAGCTAATGAGTTATTTGTTCGTATGGATTTTTTAATATAACTAAAAGATATAATATATTAAACATAATTAATACAATTTTTATTTGATACAATACTTAATTGTTAAGATTGTTTATCTTTAAATTCCTAAATCGATTAATAAAAACATTTTTTCTATTCTACTTTTTTAAAAGCATTATCTAACTGACTCTAATCAATAAAATTGTTTTGTTTGATGCAGTTTTATGTGTGTTTTCTGTTTATAAGAAGTTTTTGCATATATAAATATATTTATTGAATTGTTGAAATATTTTTTCGTGATTACGTGGCTTGTTATAAACAACTTTACAGTCAAAGTTAAAAGTTGAGATCTAATTATAACTAAAAAAATCAAATAATACATTAATAAAATTTTGAAATTTTACACTCAAATAAATTTCAGGATTTGAAGTCCGTAAATTAAGGTGTTCATAAGAAGCAAGTTGGAGGGTAGGGATATCACAATCACTGACTGCTTTCCTACGGTTGAACAAAACCATTCATTAAAATTACTTTTTCAAACCGAAAAAATAAAAAAGAGTGATGTTGAGTTCTAACTACAAATCCGTGCATCATGCCTCATGTATACGTGTTTCTCGCCCGGTATTATTTATTTGTATATCCATCTCATCTCATGTCATGCTCATGCTGATGCTCATGCTCATGCATGCCAATTTCTTATTATTATAATTATAAAAATAATGCTTTAAAAAATTTATATTCTAAGAACGTATGGGCAGCTTCTTAAATATACTGATGCCATTTCCCCCTTGTCCGCCGACTGCTAGCAGAGGAATCATTATTTTATAAAATAATAAATAAATCCGATTTAAACTTTAGATTTGATTTATTGATTTAAATTAACTTAAATAATTTAAAATTAAAAAATAATTTTTCTGAATAGAATAAGTTATACCCAACCCTAATTATAACGACAACAAAGAATCCAAGGTGTGACAAAAGACAGTTCAGGATTCATCCGATAAAGCTGTAATCTTCTAACTAATCCATCATAGGTTTGACAGACTTTTAGTTTATAATAAGATAGATATGGAAGGGAATAACATGAGATTTTTCGGTGTTGGGTTTATTTTTTAAAATTTTTGAATGGTTTTGGGACAGATATAGCTGTACCTTGTCGATGAGGATCCAAGAATGGTTTATCTTCAACGAAACACTCCCTCATACGCAGGACTGTTGGGCTTAAAGCAGTAACAGAAAATATGCCCACCATTTGGTTTGCCATTGTGAAATGTGCTGCATCACGTAAACCTAGCCCATGTTTTGCTTGGACGCAAACCCTTCAGGTCAGTGAAAGACTATGTTCTGACAGCTTTAGTGGTTGTACTGGTATATATTTTAATATACATACATGATTTTTTTTCCAGATAGGAACAGTTAATTTTATTAAAAATATTTTTTAAAATTATAATAAAAATTTATAATTATAACTATAAACTAAATACATAATAAAACATTTTTCTATAATGATTATTATAAGAAACTAATCACTTAAGAGACACCTAAGAATTATACAATAAGAAAGTTAAAAAGCCTAACAAAATAAACTAAAAAAATATATATACGAATATATCTGATCGCATCGACAAAAATCACTAGCAAACCGCTAATAAGAGTTGAGCACCATGATAAAACTATCCATAAATATAAATCACATATCCAAATTTGATATGAGGGTCCAAAGTAAAAAAGATCATCATGATAAAAATAAAACCATTTTGATTAGTTATGACGATATTAAATTCAATCCCGATAAAAAGGATAAATAAAAAAAAGTCAAACAATCGAAAATTATTAAAAACATAAAAAAAAATTAACCATAAAAACAAAAGAAAATATACCAATAAAATAGAATTGTTAAAAATTTTAAAAATTCAAAGAAAAATAAAAGATGTGATATAAAAAATAAAGAAAAAATATTTAATATCAGTGACGATAATTAACTTTAAAATTAGTTCATTCACATATCAACCAACTATAAAAAAAAGTTAAACGAATTTTAGAAAAAAATTATTAAGGGTTTTGTGAGCCATAGATATATGATTTTTTTAAAACAATATATATCGAATATACCAGTAGATATATATAATGAATATTCATTTACTTATTTTGATCTAATAATTATATATATATATATATATATATATATGGGTTAGGATCTATTTACATGATGTAAATTTTTTTAGTTTTACACATATTTAGAACTGTTAGATAAGTGAAAATAGATGGATGAGATTAATTCATTATTTTTAGTGAATATCTTAGCATTTCCTACTGTTAATTTTATCTATTTATTTTTACTCATCCACTGAATTTAAATCTGTGTAAAACTAAAATAGTTTTGCAATGTGTAACATGATCATTTCTCTCTCTTTCCCTATCTCATTTTATATTGTTAATTTCAGTTATTTATTTTCACTTATTTAATGGTTTCAAATCTATGTAAAACTAAAAGAGTTTTATATTGTGTAATAAAAATATTTCCATATATATATATATACACATAAATTATTATTAATATATTATTAATAAAAAATTATAATTTTTAAGATTATGATGAATATCTTTTTAAAATTTTAAGAAAATAAATAAAATAAAATATTTATCAATATTTTAATGTCACCCAAAGTTGTTAATTAATTAGTAAATCAACCGCTGGAAGAAAGAGTATTATGTTCTTTTTGATAAATTTAAACAAAGATTACTAAATATTAAATAGAGAAAACAAAGTAACCAAAGCCAAAGGCAGCAACCAACACGTGACCGGCAATATTTAACTTCGCAGTTCCCACAAAAGAGTATTCGGCTCCCTCACTAGCTCAAAACCTCAACCGCAATGTTGGACCGGACCTTCTCCGCCCGCCGCACTCAGCCCCACTCCATATTCGACGTCCCAACCTCCTCCGATGTCCCTTCCATCCCAGAATCCCCCTCCTTACTCGCCGACGAGTCCAAAACAAAGAAACCACACCTCTACGTCTTGGCCGCCAATTACATTTCTCGCTTGGGACTCGTTAAATCTCCGTGTCTCTGCCTCTCACTCTGTCTTCTTTTGAGCGTTTTCTTGCTTTTCTCTTTGATGCTCAACTCTCGCTCCTTCATTTGCCTTTCGTCATATGACCCGATCTCTCGTGCCAGCTTCTTCGGCCTCGATGGGCTCGAATCCGATTTCGGATCTCTCGGCGTTCCTTGGTGTAAGTCTTGCTCTTTTTTTTTGTTCTTTTCTCGCGGTTCTCGATCAGATCCGCAACTTTTTTCCTTTGATTCTATGTTACCTTCCTCAGTTCCTTGCATTAGCTGAATGAGATGCCGTTTCGTTGCTTAATTGTGGTAAATGTACTTGGTTTGTTTAATTTTCCGTTTTTGAGGTATGATATCACCATTCCCTTTTGATTATTGGAATCTTAACCGGTGATTAGATCAATTCAATCGTTTATTTGTGTCTCCAAATTAAAATGTTGAAAGACTGGATATTTTTAGTGTACTATTAAATCTTTGGTTTTTAATGAATTTACAAGCTTCAGTAATAATTAATCGTACAACTGATGGTGTTTGCTTGAAAAAATTACTAGTAAGGGAGTAATATTTTTAAGAATTAGGCTGTTCATAGATTTCTTTTTGGTGTTGATTGGTTATGTCGCAGAATAATGTTATTTTGGGTAATAAAATCTGAATTATCCAAAAAAAAAAATATTTTTAAGAATTACGTTCTCACGTTTGATATGTCAGGATTTCGGCTAATAATAAAATATTTTTTCAACAGTAGTAATTTTTCCCCGGAATGTCATTTCCAGTAATATGTATATATTAAATATTTCATAATACCTTCCCTTTAGGATCATATTACCCCTAAGATAAGTTTTTTTTCATGGGGATACTTTATTGTATTTTTAACTATGTAACTAATTATTTATTGTGTAAATGTATTAAATATTTTTATTTAATATTTTTTGAACAAATATTTTTATTTAATATTATTTTAATATTTAAACGGTGTTACACATTTAACTAGTGCTTTAATATTTAATGTATTCTTTTATTAATATTGTATTTATGATATTGTAAGGTTATACGGTGAGTTTGTATGTTGCTTGAGAGTGAATGATTTAGAAGTTAATGTTTTTAAATTTGTCTTTGTTTTATAAGATATTTCCCATCTTTAAAAAATATATTGAACATATTAAACGTTTAACTTTTGACAGTTAACAAAAAAAAAATTAAAGTGTAATGGGTGTATGCAAATATAAAGTATATTTTTAAAAATGTTTTAATATATCAATTATATTAATTATATAATAAATATAAAGTTTTTACAATTTTTGTTAGTGTAATGAAAATTGTTGTAATGTTGATGTTAAACCAAACAAGGTAAACGGTACTATTTGATGTCTGTAGTCAGGGATGGACTTCAAATTTCTATATATTTTAGATACTTTTTTGTATTTTATGTTAGAAATTTATTTTCGTCCTCTTAAAATTTTTTAAGTTCGTCTCTCCTTTAAAGTTCTATAAGTTCGCTCCTCTAACATAATATTCAACGTTCGTCCCTGTTGTGCCTGTCGGTAGTGAAACATTCACCGGAAAGTGGATAAAGAAGTCCTGTTGATATTTTGAATTTACTAGGAACTAATTTTGGAATTGGTTCCCCTCTTGAATAACTTTCCCCGGAACTTTAAAATCAGTATTGGAGTCTGGATGCCAATCAACAATCAATTTTTTGCCTACTTTGCTCTTAAATCTGTATTAAGTTCTAAGGAAACTGTGAATCTATAGTCTGCCTTATTTATTGAGTGTTGCTGATTATCAAGAACTAATCTTTGGTTTTCCTTTTCTCATGTGTTATATGATGAGCTTTTATTTTTCATATCAGAGTTGAGGCTATTTTCATTATTTTTATGAATATTTTACCTCTTTACTTCGCAATCTATGTTATGCTGATTTGCTTGTTTCTGGTATTTATTATGTTGAATGTCAATTTTTATTTAATAAATTTATTTCTTGCTAAAGACCTGATTTCATGTTAAATTATTTAATTTATCTCCCTTGGTTTGCGCCCATTTAATTCGTATCCTTGGCAAAAGGCAGATCGAAACAAGGAAAAACAGTTGAATGGACATCCAAAGATTTAGTCAACGGCTTGGAGGAGTTTGTTCCAATATATGAAACACGTCCAATCAAAAACAACATGTATGGAATGGGTTTTGACCATAGCTTTGGACTTTGGTTCATTGCCAGATGGCTACAACCAGATTTAATGATTGAGAGTGGTGCTTTCAAGGGACATTCCACTTGGGTTCTGCGGCAGGCAATGCCTGACTCACCAATTATCTCAGTCACACCCCGACATCCTAAGAAGTACTTGAAAAAGGGGCCTGCTTATGTTGATGGAAATTGCACGTACTTTGCTGGAAAAGATTTTGTGGATTTTGGACATGTTGAATGGGAGAAGGTGCTTAAGAAGCATGGAATTTCTGATTTCAGCCGGGTTCTTGTCTTTTTTGATGATCATCAAAATGAATTGAAAAGGTACTTAATGCATCCAAGTACCGTGAATCTTCTCACTTAGCAAGTTCAAAAGTTTTATGTTTCAGTAGAGCTGATTTAAGGATGCTTTCCTGGTCTTGCCTTTTATGATTGAGTTTATTATGCTCATGTTTGTGGAATGCGCTTCAATGAACAGGTTAAAGCAGGCATTGAAAGCTGGCTTTAACCATCTTATTTTTGAAGACAATTATGATACTGGAACTGGAGATCATTATTCATTGAGGCAGATATGTGACCAGTTCTATATAAGAGGTAGATGCTCTGACACCATTTTTATGTGCGTTTCTTTAATTCCTTTCAGTTTCTGATATCCTCACATTTGCTTTGCTCTGGCCTCCATCCACTTTTGTCTTCTGTCATTCTGTCTGAAATTTATATCCTCGAATTCTATGCTTGTACTCCCTCATTTTGTTATACCTTCATTTTGCCATACTTGTGGGTTGTGTATAATTTCTCCTCCTAAATGTGTAATCATTTCTATTGCCTACCATTTTGTTCATCTTCTCATTGTTTGATTGCTGCCTAACCAATTGTGTTGTGAGCTCTAGGATTGCAGTAAATATCAGATGTTACCAGACCAACTAGACGGGTCGAATGATGTTACAAGGCCATTATGTCTTGATTGGTTCTTTTTATTCGCTTTTCCTTGAAATTTATAACTAGTATAACTCATGGTAGTAAAAACATATAAAACAGAACCAGGATTAGTTAGACTTCAAAGAAGCTAAAATGAGTATGTCAGTTCATGAGTAAAAGGACCTGGGTTTTAAAAAATGTTATGATTACACTTTCAAGAGTAACAAGATATGGTCTGGTATTTCTCATATGGCTTTATTCATATTAGTAGCTTGTATTTAGATGTTAGGTTAATGGTAAATTAATTATGTACATTATCTCCTGTTGGCACGAAGAGAGATTTCTGGTTGTGTCTTAAGGAACACTTTCTTTTATAAGGCTTAGTATTTCTGTTCTGGTTTTACTTCTTAAAACTCTATTTTCAGTTCCTTTTTTAATTCACCAAGTGCAATGATAGCTTTTTGCATCATGTTGTATAAATATGATATTTTTGAATCTTTTTCTTTTCGGTTTATTTTGTTACCTAGCTGACTGCGGACTTTCTTCATTCAGGAGGCGGCCATAGCTGCTTTAAGGACAGTGATGAAGCCAGGATTAGATCAAAAAGAAAGAAATTCTGGGAGAAGGCATTGGATGCAGATGAACTGTGTACGCCAAATGAAGCATGGTGGGGTGTTCGAGGAGAGATGCGGGATAACTTTAATCACAACAATACCCAAATCTCTCATGCCGAACATTTTCAAAATAGTAGGTTTGTTGAGTCGATTCTCGATGTCTATTGGGAGCTACCACCAGCAGCTGGTCCTTCCCTCACCCACCAAACTCGCTACGATCCTGCCCGTGCACCAACACCTATTGTCGAAGATGGCAGGTATCGTATGTTTCAGCGGCTCGGTTTAGACAGGCTCGAGAGATCTGTATTTAATGGATATACGCAGATGGCGTATCTGCAAATTTCCAAACCCGAATCATGAAGTTATCCAGGATCAGGTATGTTTCAGCTTCACTAGATGAAACTTGTGTCATTACTTTTCATTTCCCTGTAGCGAGCTGTGAGTTTTCTCGTCTTAAAAAAGGAAGAAAAAAAGTCCGTGATCCCCAGTTCTTAGGATCATACTCTGTGATGTTTTTCCAATGTTAATCCATTTATGTGATAATCAATCTAGTTCGCTATCCACTTCCATTTTTGCTTTCTTTTTTTAAAATATGAACAAGTGGGTTCGGTTGAATAACTTCAATCACCATTTATTTTGCTGTGATAATTCAGACTGTAAATGTTATTGTTCACAAACTAGTTCTAAGTTGTAGTGATGAAGGCGTGAAGTCGTTAAAATAATCCGAACTTGATTTCTCAGGAAAATTCCAAACTTAAATCTAAAAGAATAGTCCAAAAATAAGTTTAAATTTAAACGATTAGGTTCCACGAAATCTGAATGCCATTATAAGGTAAGCACCTTTAGATAAGTAATTGGCAATTACATAAATTATACTACTTTATGCAAAATATTTCGTTACTTTCTTTATTTGTGATAATATCAAATAGGAAAAAGTACATTCAATAAACGATTAATTATTTCAGAATTGTCTAGAGAGCATCGTCTGCATAGGAAAAAAAAGGAAAACATTTCGTCCAAAAAACGTGTACAGAATATACAGGAAGTATTGAATTGAATTAAAATTTAAAAACTCTTATTTCATGTATCAATTATGTTTCTCTTTTCAATAAATTCAATTCTTCACTCCTTTATCAACATTTAAATAATGTTTAAAGATTTAATAATGTCACAATTGTATTTTCTATATAAATATTTTTTTCTCTTCGGGGATTACATCGTTTTTCCCCAATTTCGTCAAACATAACAAGTTACTCTAAGAACAGTAAATATCTCTTTCCACAGTTCTTGTTTGTAGTGAACGAAAAACCGACCCCCAAACAGCTTAACGTTATGTCTTTACTAATTTTTTTTTGTGTGGTTCAGTTCTGTCTTTTACTATTTTCACATTTACCGGTAGTATTTACTGTATTTCAGAGATTGGGGTTAAGGTGTAGCAAGCGAGCATAATTAACTGATTAGTGCAGACCCTGTAACCCTGTCGGTTTCTGCACCTTTGAAATTCTACACTTTCTTTCTTTCTCTTGTATAACATTGAAGACAAACATAGTAATTTAATGAGACTCGTCTTTCTTGAAGATGAACTCGGAAAAGAATACTTGGAAAGGCACTTTGTTGTTTTATAACCCAGAAATATCAACACGTCTAAAGTTATTGCTTTTTCTTATAGAAACTTTTTTTAGCCAAAGATTTCCTCCACGAAACAGCTTTTCTCATGTTACAGTTGACGAGGTCGGTAGCAGAACAGACAATACAGAGCAGCCAACGCTATTTCCAAATCCAGTTCCAACCAATTTCAAGATTTACATAATCTGCAGGTTGGTGCTTTTGTCTGGACCGCCCACATTTTGAGCAGAGAAGAAGAAATGTCAAGTCACTTTTGCTTTACATGCCGATTATTACTCGCTGGTGTAGAATTTTAAATGGAGTTCTCGTGCTATAATTATTCCACCCCTAAAAACCAATTTATTTGGAAGATGACGCTAACATCAAATACGACTATGCAATCAGTATATTTGGTTTATCTTGGCTATAGTACAAGTATGCGTATGTATCCATTTCCTGTGTGCTGCTGCGATTAGGTTTCCATCGTCATCATGGTTGAAGAACCGAAAGGGAAAAAACACAATAATTTTAAACTTCCACCAATTCCTCGATATTCCTTTGCACTGTATTTTTCGTATGGTCAAAGTATTATCAACAATGGGTTAAGCAGAATATGTTGATTATCAACTACAAGCACCTTTCTTTGTCACATTTCATATGAATGGTCCAATCAATCTGCAAAAAAAAAAAAAAAAAAAACTCAGATTTTAATGCATGACAGATCCATGTTTAAATGCCCTAACCATATTATAAGATAATAATTCCTGATATCTATCAACCCCTCACCAGTGCAATCTTTATTTGTGTGTCTATATAGACAGCTAGGTCCTCACCAATAATTAAATTCTATCCATATCTGTATTGTTGATGCAAATCAAGAGCACATGAAATATAATCAATCTTATAGGCTAAACTAAGGAATTGCGCTTGTCTGTTGTTTAATTAACAAATCTGATCAGTCATTTTAGAACCTTGACAAAATTCATGGCAGTAAGCAGTATCGAATTCCAGTATATAATTATTTTTATTTAATGGAGTTGCTGTTTTCTTTGATGTGTGAGCAATATTCTAGCTCTTTTTTGAGGCTGAGAAAGCATTTTGAAGAGAAAATGTAATGGAGGTATTCAAAATGAATTCCATATGCTTCGGAAACAAACTGAAAGAAACAATTCGGGGAAACACACCCCATGACAAACTATTTTTTAGTTTACATTATCATAAATTGATTCTTGTTATGAAAAACTAATTGTTTTAGACGATTGTAAATAAAATACAACGATTGTAAATACTTGGATCAATAAGTTGGAGTTTCGCAATCATGGCTGCTACTGTCAACTTATTCAATATTATTATTTTTAGTTCGAATATATATTTTAACCGAGTTGAATTTGGCATTTGGAAATAATGTTATATGAAATTATATCTCAACTTTATATATATTTGGAAGAATGACTTTTAATTCACTCGACGAAACTCATTTGTTCTTACCTTGTTCTTTTTATCTTTCATCTCCCATTCAAAGAGAACGGAGAAGACATTAAATTAAGCAGCTGGTCAATTCCAAGGTCTGCCTGCTACTTCAGCTTTTATGTAATTTTGACCAACTTTGACTATCCAAACATAAATAAAGAAAGATAATGTTAACTGATCATGGATATATTTATAAGAAATGACATATTAAACGAATCCCAAGTAACATCCTACTCAAATCACAGGGACCATTCTACTCAAATAACTTCAACTAGATTGATTTTTTTTTATTTTCTTTTACATTCTAATGAATTGACATTCAGCTCTCCTCTAATGTAATTGTAATTATAATTTAACTTATAAGGTTTCTGTGATTCATTAAAAAAATTCATTTTATTAACAAAAATATCTCTTAAAATCTAAATATCTTCTACTATATTAGATAGATATTTTGTATCGAAAATTATAAAAATATTTATTTTTTTTAATGAATTATTAGTATATAATTTATTTATCATCTAATTCAGAACAAATTTTATAAAAGCTCATTATAAGAGCGATCCTCTCATTTCAATTTATTTTATTTATCAAGATTGAATTCAAAATTAAATCTGATAAAATAAACATAGAATTATGGTATGGAGGAAGCAGGCCATCGTTGCAACTAAAGAAAAAAAAAAGATAAAATAAAATAAACAAATAACTACAAATAAAACTTTGTTGATTGTACCTACCAATGCCAGCTCTTACTGGGCGGCTTCTTTTTTCTATCATTGTGATGCAATGTACTCAGCCTTCCTTTAAGACACCCAATTATTATATTTTGTGTGCTAAGCTCTAAGCCTCTAACTCAATAATTTAATGTGAAAAAACTATGCATTTTGTAGGTCTTAACAAGTTAAAGAGTTTTAGGAATATATATATATATATAACAGAAAAAGTAAAAAACCAATATTTGGATATATTGAAAAGGGAATAAATTGTGTGAGATTCAATTTAAAATTTAATATTAATTAAAATTAAAATAATATTTTCAATACAATACAATACAATATAAATTTAATAGCTTAAATTTGTAATATTATATTGGTAGTGCAACAATATTATCATACAAATTTCATATTAAATGCTTAACATATATTTATTAATGTATTAATTTAATTTAAAATTTTATATTTTACATATAAAATATGAATTATAAAAAATAAAAAAATTGAATATTTTTCCTTTAATTGAGGAGAGAGTGGGAAAAACCGGATTAGGATGGCGGTCAAAGAGTCAACCCCAACAACTAAACTCCATTATGTTGGCCAACAACACCATATGCTGACGTGGTAATATCTTATCCGATCGTATGTCTTAGCTGTTATAGGCTATCGGATCATGGTGCACGCGCGGTAATGGCCTGCTTCTTTGGGATTTACACGATTATTGCCAACAGATACTGGCATGGTAAGAAAAGATTCACCCCGACAACTTTGACTGCAACTCTCAGTAAAAACAATCGGTAAACAAACGAGGCGTTTCCATCAAAACATAAATTGTTATTATTACTGTCCCCTTCTATCTCCATTAGCTGGGTAAAAAACATAAACTTTTACTCTTTTGTGTTTCTTACACATGAATTAGATGGTCAAGTTTTTTAGTACAGAAAATTTTAATCTGTTATTTCTTTTACTTACTAGTTAAATGTTTTCTGCAAAATAATATCATTTTGTGTAATAAAATTATTTAACCATTTACTATTTATTTAGGTAGATGACACTTAAAAAATTATTTAGAAAAATTCTTATATAAATAATATAAATAAATGAGATGAATAATGTAACATAAATATATCATATAAATAAACCTAAAAAAAATTAGAATATACTAATTATACTTTTCTTCAAATACGATTATTTTTTTTGGTATACATCTTCAAATACGATTATGACAAAGTAAAATACACGAAATAATAATATTCACAAATTGCCGGGAAATAATAGTAGGCAATTAATCAGTTATAGAAAGGCCAAGGACACTTCTTTTTTATGCTTCATCAAAAACCACCTCTTCCCCTACAGCCTAACAAGACCGCTTCTCTCTCTGTCTCTTCTCACGTAAGCTTTCGTGTTCTTCATTTTGCTTCCTGTATGTATTCAAGAAAAAAAGTTTATAAGAATTTGATACTTGATGCTAACGCCTTTGGAGCATGATTACATTGGCTTAGTAGAGACTTCTTCCATGGAAAGAAGCTCTGAGAAGATCTCATCTTCTTCTTCTTCTTCATCCTCTTCAATTCCCTCCATCGAAGACAAAACCAGCAAAACCACTATTGACACTTGTCTGAATCTCAAAGAAACCGAGCTGAGGCTCGGCCTACCGGGTTCTCAGTCCCCTGAGAGAAAACTCTCTCTATTTGGCAAAAAACTTGGAGACAAATGATAAAAGTATCGGTTTTGCCGGTAGCGCTTTGAAGAATTTGGTGTCTGGAGCTAAGAGGGGTTTCTCAGATGCCGTTGATGGGTCTAATGAGAAATGGGTTTTCTCTATGAAAGGTAAATCTGATGTTGACTTGACTAAAGGAGCTGTCTTGGCCTCTCCTGGAGGCGGTTTGGACCGTAAAACCAATTCCCAGCAAGCAAGACCATCTGTGTCTGTCATGAAAGAGGTTGTCGGTGTTCCCCAGTCTCCAAAACCAGTTCAAGATAAGCAGAATCTTGTTCCTCCTGTAAATGAGCATACTAGTGCCCCTGCTTCAAAGTATGTTTCTCTTCAAACTTGATTGTTTTTGTTGGAGATAAATTTTACATCAATTATTGAACCAGAAACTTTTTTTTCTTCTTTTTTCTGTAACAGGGCACAGGTGGTAGGATGGCCACCAATTAGATCATTCAGGAAGAACAGCATGGCCTCTAATTTGGCAAAGAACAGTGATGAAGGCGCTGGTTGCGTCTATGTAAAGGTGAGCATGGATGGAGCACCATACTTGAGGAAGGTTGACCTCAAGACCTACAATAACTATATGGAGTTCTCATCAGCTTTGGAGAAGATGTTCAGCTCTTTCATTATTGGTATACCAATCCCTCACTACCATAGATGGATGCATCTTTATTGTGAAAAATTGTCCTTTTCTTAACTCTCAAAGAACTGATTTTCATGCTAGTTCGAAGATATAATCTATCTTATTATCTGGTATCTGTTCTATGCCTAAGCTTCCTGAGTTTTGAATAGCTTCAACAACAACCAAAAACTCTTTAGTTGACGATGAGCTAATTTGTTTCGAAACATTTTAGCATACTATGATTTTTAGATCAAGTTTATGGATGGGTGTGTTTCAGGCCAGTGCAATTCCAACGGGCTTCCTGAGCGAGATGGTCTCAGCGAGAGCCGTTTGATGGATCTTCTCCACGGATCCGAGTACGTGCTGACGTTTGAAGACAAAGACGGTGACTGGATGCTCGTTGGCGATGCTCCATGGGAGTAAGTCCTCCACCTACATAAGTACTTTCTGTTTTTATCTGTTTATGTAATTTGACATTGCAATGTATCAAGCATTTAAAATATAGCCATATTGGCCTATGTTCATGGTGTCTGATTTCTTGCACAGTTATTCTATGATGATGGATTCCTTTACCTTGTTATCTTTGCCACACAGGATGTTCACCGATTTGTGTAGGAGACTAAGGATAATGAAAGGTTCAGAGGCAATCGGACTAGGTATTCCTTACTGATTAAAACAAAAACACCACTGTTTAGCATTCCACAAAATTAGCTTGCTTTAGATTTATGACGACCTTTGATATTAAGTGAGTCTATGCTGATTGCTTCCTGCTCCAAGGGCCATGGAGAAATGCAATAACCAGAACTGATTGAAAAACATATTAGAAGACCTGGAAGAAAAACAAGTCATAGAAATTCCATGCAACTTTACTCGAGAGCTATATATATGTGTATATATATATATATATATATGTTTTTCTACAAGTTTAATGTATTTAGTTGAATTAAGGGGGGAAAGGGCTTTGTAATAGACAAATTATGGCATTGAAGACATATCCAGTTATTCAAAGCTCTCTGGTTTACTTTTCTTTTGTTTAATATTTATCTCAATTTGTATACATTGAGTACTGTGTAAATGGATTGATGACCAATTGCCAATTGCCGACCTGTTTGTTTCTTTATTTGAAAAAGAAGAGCACGCCTGCCTCGGCCTCCATTCCGACAGTTCTAAGTTGTAATCAGTAGGACAAAGGATTGGAAAAGGTAAAGAAAAGGCATTTATTAGTTGCAATGAATGGAAAGCTTGGGTGACAAGTGTGGGAATTCCACAAGTGAGGTGTGCTTTTTGTTCGAGAGAAAACCATATAAACAAGTGTCTGCTTGAAAGGTATATCGATTTTTTTGGGTTGAATAACATTATATCTTAAAAGAGATCTTCATACATTATGTGAACACTTAAATCTATATCAAAATTATTACAAAACCAACAACTTGTTGACATATTTTGTATGAACTAATCAACCATTGGCTTCATGCTACTTTATCACTGTAATTACTTTACAAATCTTTGTTCGAAATTTGATTGGTGTTTATTGGACGGATGACCATCATACTACGGTAAATGACTGTCCTATAAGTAGAATTGAGTTTGAGGAAGTCAAAATGGTTCTTAGAAAGATGGGGAGGGATAAAGCTGTCGGTACAGATCAAATTCCTATCACTGTGTGGTTGGCACTAGGAGATGAGGGAGTTAAGTGGTTGACCAAGATCTTTAATATTATTTTAGAGACTGCCAAGATGCCAAAGGAGTGAAGAGAGTCTACGATGATTCCAATCTATAAGAATAAAGGAGATCTCCAACGTTGTGGCAACTACAGAGGTATTAAACTATTCAACCATACCTTGAAGCTATGGGAAAGGGTGATAGAGGCTAGGTTGAGACAGGTTACTAGGGTTTCGGAAAACCAATTTGGCTTTATGCCAGGCAGGTCTACTACGGAGGCGATTCATCTACTTCGACGGCTTATGGCATTCATTGACCTTGAGAATGCGTATGATAGAGTTCCCCGCGAAACGATCTGGAAGACCTTGGAAAAGAGACGGATCCCAACTGCTTATATCAGGGCGATTCGTGATATGTACTGTAGATCTACTACATACGTTAGGACTACAGTTGGTGGAAATCGGACTCCACCAGGGGTCAGCTCTTAGCCCTTACATCTTCGCCTTGATTATGGACGACATCTATTGTGCGACACCATACAGTGTTCCATGGTGTATGCTTTTCGTTGACGACATTGTCCTAGTTGCTGAAAAAAAAAATGAGCTGAATAGTAGACTGGCTACCTGGAATACTGCTTTGGAAGAAAAAGGTCTAAGGATCAATATCGAAAAGACAGAGTATTTATGATCAAACTTCAGTGGGAACCAAAACGATGAAGATGTAGAAGTATGCATCGAAGGACACGTTCTTCCCTCACAGGATTGTTTCAAGTACCTAGGGTCTATGATACATAAAGATAGAGGTATAGATAATGACGTTACACACCGTATAAAGACGGGATGGCTAAAGTGGAGGGCTGCTACTAGAGTTTTGTGTGACAAGAATGTGCCTCTAAAACTTAAGGGAAAATTTTATAGAATGACAATAAGACCAGCGCTGCTGTCTGGATCAGAATGTTGGGCAATCAAGAAGGATCACGTAAGGAGGATGGAAGCATCAGAAATGAGAATGCTTCGATGGGCATGTGGTAGGATTCTGTGGGACATGACACCAAACTCTGCTATTAGGATGTCCTTAGGGGTGGTGCATGTATCCGAATAATTGAGGGGGAGAAGACTAAGGTGGTTTGGGCATGTCCTTAGGCGAAAACCGTCGGATGCGGTCAGGAGGGTAGAGTCGATTACACGGTGCCAGAAGGAGAGGACGACCAAGGCAGAAGTAGGAAGATTGCTTGAGATCTGATTCGAAGGATTTAGCCCTTACCAAGGACATGACCTTTGATAGGAAAATATGGAGACTTAAGACTAGGGTAGCCGAGTAGTGCGGGTCACAGCCATAGGGTGTAACATCTCTGTCTTCTTTTTAATGCCTTTGTAGTAATTTCCATTACTTCTATTTTTTATACGTTTCTGTCATTGGAATTTATGATGGCTTAGAGCTAGGGTATCGAAGTAGTGTTGCATGAGTTTAGATTTTAACCCATTTAACTTTATACCATCTCTTAGCTTGCTAGCGTTGACTTCTGTGTATCATTCTCTTCAGGTTTCTTCTTTTTAAATTTAGCCGGGTCTTACGTTTCTGTTTATATGCAGAGATTTTTACGCAGGGATTTATTTGCAGAGATTACTTCCCATTACATAAGCGCATATGAAGACTGCATATGAAGACTGTTCAACGATGTATTTATTTATTTATTTATACATGCATTGCATTATATCTTTATTTTTAATTTTTTGACTGTCGAAGGTTTTCCACGGAAGCTGCTCTCAACCTGGCGTTGGGGGCAGCCTACTACCCTACCTCTCCTTACCCCATTGCATATGGGAATATGGTTTTGTTGTTATTGTTGTTGTCTATAAAACTGTTTCATTTGAAGCATGTAAGTAAAGTAATTACTGTTATATAAAACTGTTTATCTTTCTCTTCCTATTTGTTTAGTGTAATTGATTGTCATATTAAAGTGCTCAGTTCCATGTTATGAAAACAAAGAAAGTGATGAGAGCAATTATTCCGGAAATTTTCAAGGCCTTGTGAGTTTCTGGGAAAATGCTACCCTCAAGTCATGATTGAATCTTTCTCAGTTTCACTTGTAAATACTAGCAACTTTGGGTTCAGTTTTCGGCTTCTTTTTCTGAATAATTTGGTTCGGGCTGTTAACAGTATCGAATACACTATTTTATTCGTAAAAAAAATGGACGCAAATAGAGAGCTTGGGCCCAATGTTTTATAAGCATTGACCCGTAACATACAATAGGCATCAACTTGGATCATATGAAAATGAAGTAGGCCTAGGCCTTGTCATAAATGCGATTTAAACGTGAACAAAGGAAGGATAATAATCTCTCTCTACTTGTCTTGTTCCTTTGACATAAAAAGATATTGAATTATATTATGTCAGATTTATTATGGATGAATACTTTGACCTTTAGGTAAGTCTAAAACACTTTGCATTAAAGTTGGTCCCCAAAAATGATAATCACCCTTACTGCAACGGTCATTACGTAAACAGCTCCATATTTTGTCCATTCCCTCGTTTCAAACATGGGAAATGGAGGCATGATCTTACGTTTGTGTCGAATTCTGCTTTGACTAATGGAAACTGTTAACTAAAACGCAACAAAAACTAAGGGTCCTACCTTGACTCAAAAATTGATGGCCTCTAAGGATCAATTATTCGATGGGAAAATGTGGGTTTGTAGGCCAGTTAAAGCTTCATATAATCAAATCGGGGCATCAAATCTCAAGCTATCATACATATGAAAAATAATAAAGTTGTCTAGTTGGGTCTTATCGTTTCCGTTCAAAGTTCGCCTAAAAGACTGACGATTAATAGATCTTCAAGTGTCTTGATTGATCTTAATAATTTAAGCCAAGAACAGATGTGTTTGGCTATGTTCTATGATAGATAAACTTGGTCCGTGAGTGAGATGAAAATCACAGTGGTTCAGCTGTCTATGGAAATGCGATTGTAACACCCAATGTGTTGAAAGATTGTGGGATGGGCAGTAACCATCGGATACAAGATTGTGTCTGAATTTGCTTGAAAGCAACCTCAGCTGTTCGATAATGATATTACGTTGGTTCAATGACAACCAAAAAAGAAACTTCGTGAATGAAATATCTGTTAAATCTAATAAAATAAAAATCAAGAAAACTGACGTTATCGGTAGCATCTAATTACTCATGTCCCTTGCTTTCTTATTCTCTTAATAAAGGGGTGATGTGTAGTTTATGGTGATTTATACGGTGTGTAATATTAAAGTCTTATCCTCCATTAATTATGTTATAAGGAATTAGCTTCATCAAAAACTCTATGTAATATCAGGGGTATGTAACACTTGTCACAAATTGAGCTGGATCAATAATAATAATAAAAGAACAAGTGAATTCTATAGAGAGAAACGAATCTATATTTTCTTTATATATGACTTTACACCTGATTTAATAATGTGAAAGGAAAATAATGTTTATTTTACATTCTATATGGATTATAAATGTCAAATCCATCTATTTTGTTAAGTGTATCGTAGAGAGTCAGCTTCTATGAAGAGACCCTTGGAGAAGTAGTAGGAATATTAACATTCTTCATAGGCGAGTAAATGAAAAATCGAACATACGTGATAGCAATGCCATGTTTATGATGAGCCATCTCCGTCCCGAAACGCAAAACTCAAATCCACAAGCGAATCCCCAAGTTTCTTCTTTGATGAAACAAGGCCGATGACCTGACGCAAAACCTTTTTCGAAATTTAAGAAACTCTGCAAAATGTGTACACTTTGGACTGTGCCATTCATTCAATTTCCGAAGCACAACAACTTATAATCAATGGAGGTCAGGCATGAGTTGACGTTGGTTTTCAAATTTTCCAATTGACTATTTAAGAAATAAAAGAAAAGGACGAGAAAACCCCAAACTGCTCCAATGGTTCTGCCTTTTTAGTAAAACAGAGATCAAATTATCCGACGGCAGATGTGGGTTCCCTTCCACGTCCTCAGCCACTTCGTTTTCTTTAACCCATGTCAAAAGACTCCAATTTTCATTTGTCCATATGGGAGTCTCTAGGGTTTTTAAAATAAGAAAATGTAACGCATACTTTGAAGAAGAAAAAGTAAGTAGTTGTCTTAAGACGACATAATCATAATAAATATATTTTAAAGATTTATTTTGATTTGGTCTATTAATTTTAAAAAGGTTTATTTAATAGTTTAATTGTTAAATATTTATCACGTCCCATCAAAATTATCCAGAAAATATCTATGAGATATATTTTAAATTTCTATGGTCTCTTGTTTTCTTACCCTTATTTTCATTCCCTGTATAGGTTGAAGGAGGCGTTTTGCTTACGATTGTAAAATTAATTCCAAGGACAAGATATTATAATGTATGATTAATTTATATGTTATTTTCATTATTTAATTAGCATATGAACTTATATGGATAGTCTTAATGATTTCGATGGAATAAAATTATTTAATCAGTATATAATCTTATAATATTTGAACAGTAAAATATAATAACATCACTCATTATCTTCTCAAGTAATACCTATTATTAATAATCTTATAAAATCTCATTATATAAAAATACCATTAAACCAAATAATATAATCTAATTTTTGTAATCTTGCATTATTTCTAGTAATGTAGAATTAGTCGAACCAAACACATTCCAAAGTTTAAATGCATCTAGAACTTAAAAGTTCTTTTTTTAATGATAAACTTATGGGTGAAGTACCCAAACAATTTTTTAATTATATAATTTTCTTATTTTTTGGTTATGCATTTTTAAAAGTAATAAAATAACTATTAAAATTACTAAAAAAATATTATATTTTCACAATTTATTGTTACTTGCAAGAGGATGTGATATATTTTTCTAATAATATGGGTGACTATATGTTAGTATTTATTTATATTTTTTTAATCATTGACAATATATATATATATATATATTATGTAAATACAATTATTTAAATTTAAAATCTCGAGAAAAAAATAATTATTCTTTTAATCATAAAACCACGTTTAAAGCTTTTTTTTTTAGATTTTAAACATTTATCCTGCTAATAAAACTTCATGTGGGGATGGTCAAATTTAAAAATGAAAAAAAGATTGAAACTTCAAAATTTCCTGCAAAATTCAAGTCGTTGATGCTGACTTTTAGGTCCCTTCGGCACGTGAAATGTTCGTTCAAGGGCCCCTTTCATGTCAACAACAGCAAAAGTGTTTTTTGAAAAAGAAAAACTATTTTCTTTTTACTAATATTAGACATCTTATGAGTTATAAGTAGAAATGTTCCAATATGAGCAGAATAGGATTATAATCTAATTTTGAGAGTAGTTAAATTATTTAATTCAAAATATAATAATAAAATCAAGGAAAATATAATATTTTTGGACAATCATTCTCCTTTTAGAAAAACAAAAGTATGGAGGTTATTTTTTCACGTAAAAATACAAAAGTTTGAACCTTGTATTTCTATTTGAAATATGTACAAGTTTTTAGGAATTGAGAAAATGTTGGGTGAAGTGGCCAAAGTAGTTTCACAACCTATTAAATGAAAATAATATATTTTTGAAAATGAATGAAGGCCATGGTATAATTTTACTTTATTTTTACAGCAGTTTACTTTAAATCTTTGATTTTCTAAAAATGATTAATTTGTAAAAAATAAAAACCGTGATATTACACTTAATATCAGTGGTGATAGTGATACTAACAAATAAACCGTTTCAAACATAAATCTGGGTTATTTATTTATTGAGATGGTGCTGTCTTTTTTAGACAAGAAATATTGTCGTTTTCATTATCTGTAGTGAAGAAACAATGGAAGAGGATCCAATTTCAGCTGCATTGGAGTGGTTTTTTCCTTGTAAGAGCTGTATTGGCATTACTTTGTTTTGGTTCACACTTCACATGTTGTTGAAAAAACCACACCATTGAAAGAGAGAGAGAGAGAGAGAGAGGAGGAGGACTCAAGGGGGAAATAATTGCCGCACGCAAAGCCTAAATTGCTGTATAGGCATGGTTGTCCTTGTTGCCTCGTCTCCTTCATGCAATGAATGCAAATTCCTTTGCAAATAATTATGGGCCCTCTCCATTTCATTTACTATTTCAAATATACTTAGTGGACACGAGACTGGTTTGTTCATTAAAAAAGCAAGGGTGAGAGGCTGGTCGGTGAGCGTTCTTTTAAATCGCTAATTCTGCAGTTTTAATTAGGACTCAATAAATTTGAACACTTACAGTCCCTTGCAATCATTAATAGACTTGATAACATATGAATGGAACTGCATTGGAATCATTAATGCTGAGGAAGAAAAGGACAGTATAAATGGAGTGTAACACTCTTCCTCTGTCAGCAGCAATAGTTTATTATTGTCGGATAGCTAACACTCGTGCAGCTTCCATGGTAACTCCTGACGAAAAAAAATTTGCTCAATCTTGTCCTGTTTGGGGTTGGGATATGGCAATATTTGCTCTCTTCTAGACCTCAGCCTAGTCTGCTTAGGGGCTCAGTCAATTATGTATATATATACTTCTCTCCATTCTCATATATCACACGGCTGAGTTGCCAGATATTTGAAAACTGAACAGTGAGTGAGCAGAATCTACATGGTATGCAAAGTGCAAACTTAAACGATGAATTGAAATAAAAATTGAACTTTTGACATGAAATATACAGTGCAGATTCATTAGTTAGTACGTGCCCTCTATTTTTCTCAAAATCAAAACGATGATTTTATTGTCATTGCAAAAGTAACATTTGTATTAGAAAAGGTAAGTTACTGTGTAAAAATAACATTTTCACCACACCATTATGGTAAAAAGAAATCATTTACTTTATTTTCTAATTTTTATTGCCATTGGGAATATCAAACCAAAAGAAAAAGGGAAAACGAGAACTCAATGAACCAAAAAAAAAAGGGTAAAGAAAGTAGTTTAAAACTAAAAGGCCCACGTGCAGTGTGAATTGGGGAAAACCAAAATTTCCTGCTTTACTGCTGGTCTGGATTTGGGTTTGCGGATAATCAGTATGAACTTTAGAGATTCTTAAAAGAACTGGTTGAATTTGTCTAAGATATTATACGCATTCGTATAACTTTTTCTAATATTTAAATCGGAAGTGTTAATAAAACGTAGTCAGCTAGTTTTGGTGCACCCGGCCACATTTTGTTTCTTTCTTTCATCTTTTTTTGAATGGTTATTTGTAAGTATGTAAATGAATCTAACGAACGTGAATGATGATATGCTTATTTCCGTTCGTTTAACTTTAGATGAACAAACTAATGAAATTTTTTGTTTGCGTTCGTTTGTTAAAAAATTTAGTTTGTTCGTGTTCGTTCATTTTTGTTTGTTGAAATAATAAACGAACGAATGTAAACGGATAGATTATCAAATGTTCATAAACGTAAATAAACGAATGAGTCATTTGTTCGTGTTCATTCATTTAATTAAACGAATATAAAATCATGTTTATGTTCATTCGTTTAATAAATAAACAAATATAAACGAATTTTCCGCCGAACAATTCATGAATAGTTCACTAAACGTTCGAATCATTTACAAACCTAGTTATCGGATACTTCATTGCATATTTCTTCTTATTGCTGACAGGATCCTAATGTTGGACAGACAAGTAAATTTTGAAGTTACTTATTTCTTCTTTTTAAATATAAATTATTTTAAATTATATATATTTTTTATGGAACACATACAATAATTATCGATAATTTTTTTTAATAAAATTCAATTTTATTATAATTTAAAGTAATAAATTTTATATATTATAATTTTAAAGAATTTAAGTCTCTCTTACACACGAATAAAGAGAATTTATAACATCATGTTTAAAATACTATTTTAAAATCATATTTTGACAATCATACTAATACTGGAATCTTAAATCAAACTTTCTAAAAGCACACTTTCAAAAATTAATTCTAAACTAACCCTTAAATTTTTTCAATCGATTTTGATTTTAATAATTTCAATTTATTTATTTTAAACTTTTAAGTCATTTGTGAAAAATGTAATTATTTATTTTAAAAATAATAATAATTAAGATTAAACTGGTTAGAGAAGGTATTAAATATAAATATGGACGAATGTATAATTTTTTTTGAAAATATTTTTATATTTTAAATTTGAATAATATAACAATATTTTATTAGAAAAAAGATAAGGAAAATATATAATCTGTTAGGAAATAAGAATGCCATGAAATTATGTAAAATTTGTAATTTTATTATTTAATGTATAAATTATCTCATTCTTATATAATTCATCATGTCTATATTTTTATTTTTTTATTCATCTCCCTTTACTTTACCAATTTATTGTACTTATATTTTTAATAAAAATGTAAGATTATACAAATAAATTGTACATTGAACTTCCGGTATAAACTATTCTCTGAAAAAATTTAATACATAAATTTTTAAAAAATCTTATTTAAAATTTACTGTAATTTATATTTGCATAAAAAAACAATGTCAAGTATAACAAGTTACGCCGAATTATCAAATCTAACAGTTATACTGACATGTGATTGGAGCGAGTAGAGAGAAAGAACCGGTGGATCATCTTGTTACAGTGAAACATGCTGCACCATATCCCTGTCATCATAATTTGTATACTATATTTATAGCAAAAAAGTGAATTTATTTAAAATAAATAAATAAATAAAGATAAAGCTGAAGATTGATGTAACGAGCAAGAAAAGGCGTATGGATCATGGTATGTCTATTCGTCAATTATTTATTTACCTTATATTTATTTATTTATTTAATATTTTAGGTTAAGGTGCCCTTTTTGATATATTTATCAGATATTACATGCAATCACCTCTTCCTATTTTTCGGTTTAAAAACCCACAACTTGACACCTTCAAAACTTGAAACTTCATTTCATCTGTTTTCTCCAGTTTTGGTTCTTTTTTCACCTCTTCTCTGAGGAGCAAAGTTAGCAGACTTCGGCTATGGAAGATAACAAAACGGACGAGTCTTCAGATCAAAGATTAATGTGTAACCCAGAAATGCCCGAAAGACACAAGGGTGGCCTTATTACAATGCCATTCATAATAGGTACATTGTGTTGCTCAAGTGTTTTTGTGAAGTTCTTTACCATGTTTCTGGTGATGCCTTTTAGCTTTTTGCTTGAGTTTTCAATATTTTGTTTCTGGGTTTTACCATCTTTTTTGCTGAGTTCAAAAAGCTGAGCACCCTTATCAAATAGTTCTGATCAAGTGTTAGAACTTAGAAGGGTTTTTCAAGGTGATTTTGAAACACCTAAATGATGATATTCTCACTCTTTCGAAATGAAGCCAATGAATCATTTGAGAAGGTGGCAAGCTATGGGCTGGTTCCCAACACGATACTGTACCTGATCAGATATTATCACGTGGGAGTTGCTAAAGGCACCAATATTCTGTTTTTCTGGCAAGCTGCTACCAATTTCACCCCTATATTAGGTGCTTTCGTCGCTGATTCATACCTGGGTCGTTTCCTAACAATTGGCTTGGGCTCCATTTCTAGTCTTGTGGTAACCCTTCTTTCTCTCAAGTTTTTTTATGTTTAGTTATACAGTCATACCATTTTCTTCTTAATGGTCATTGTTTCCATGTGTAGTCTAGTTGGAAGTGTAGCTTCTAAGTGAAATAATCAATAATAAAAATATGTTGACAAGCACTAAAACAATATTAATTAATTAGGAGATAATGGCCAGCTTTAGCTTAAGAAAGAATGTCACTTGGGATCATGTGTTATTTTATTCTATTTGCTAAGTTAGCGCCTGTCACAACGGGTTTGTCCCGGCAGCCCACGTGAATATAGGAAACATCTGACCTTTTTTTGGACTCTGAGCGTTCTGGCTATCAGTATATCATTATTGGGGATAAAGTCTAGTGCTAAATAAATGAGTGAGGGCCGAGGAGATGTCTGCTCTCTCTCTCTCTCTCTCTCTCTCTACTTATTCAGGTTCTTGTTCATACTTATTTAGTCCAAGTATCTGCCACTCTAGCTAAAAAGTCTTGGCTGGTTGTGGTGGTTGGAGTTTACTGGCTGTTGGGTCCAGTAAAATAATGCTCCTTTCTTGGACCAAAGTTTCCTTTTCTTATCAAACAAGACCAAAAACTTGAACAAAGAACATAATTTGTTCACGTACCTATGTTTAATGGGGAGTGGAAAACGGCATTAGTTTTCAGAAAATTCAATGTAAAAGATCAGTGTGGCTCTTGCTAGCTTCACAATCGAAGCTCAATGTTTCCTTCACTTATGCTTAAATAAAAATGTTGTACATGGCCCTTTGGATGGCCTTTTTCCCTTTATTCCTGGTTTTATACCCAGCGTAATAAAACTACTAAGATAAAGGGATATGTAGGCACTAAACGGAGTGAGTCTAAATCAAAGAGCCTTTCCTTAAGGACAAGGGAGTGTAGTTAGCTAGGCTATTCTAGTTGATCTGAATTGCGCCTTGGATCATAGGTGCTGACCAAAATGCTTCTAAGAGGATAGACATTTCATGCTTATCAGCCATTGGACCAACCTGACTCTAAAGTATCCTTTGATAGACCTTGATACCACCTCTGACTACACTTTTACCAAAGCACAACAATAATTGAAACGTATGCGATCAGCACTGGACCAGTTTTGTGTAAAGTTACTTTTTATTATCTGACTCTATTATTAAGGTCGGTGAAGAAAATCTGTATGTAGAGCGTTTTTCAACACTGGTCCAGCCTGGTCACCTGGTGTTTTCCTATCCCTGTGTTGGAGGGTGTCCTATTTGGGTTAAGAATCATATAATTAGGTTCTCCTCTAGCGCCAAATTGAAACAGTGCTAGTTTGCTTTCTAAGTTCATTTAGAAATTTGTTAATGGAGTTGTGGTCCGTTAGTTAGCATCTCTTAGTTTGCAATTCCACAAGACCGGTATGAAACTGTCATGTGATTACAATTTTCCATTTTATTGTCTGGTTAAATATAGTATGATCTCAATTATTTTGATTGATAGATTTAGGCACTTATTCACATTTCCAATACATTATCAAATTTCCCTATTTTTCAATGTTTTCATCGTATAATATAACTAACTTCAACCACTGGTTTGCTCCATTTTATCATGAACTTCCTTGCGAATAATCCTGACCTCGAACACTTCAGGGGATGATAATTTTATGGTTAACAGCCATGGTTCCACAATCAAAGCCTCCACCATGCGACATAATGATCCAAAGATGCAGATCTCCAACAACTGGACAGATGACTTTATTGTTTTCCTCATTTGTTCTCATTTCCATTGGAGCTGGTGGTGTTAGACCATGCTCCTTGGCATTTGGAGCCGACCAATTGGACCAGAGAGATAATCCGAAAAATGAAAGGGTCCTAGAGCGCTTCTTTGGCTGGTATTATGCTTCTGCAGCTATTTCTGTTTTAATTGCACTGACAGGCATTGTTTACATTCAAGATCAATTTGGATATAGAGTAGGCTTTGGACTTCCAGCAATCTTAATGTTGATCTCCGCACTTGTGTTCTTCCTTGCTTCTCCCTTATATATTAAGCAGATGGCAAGCAAAAGCTTGCTTACTGGATTTGTACAAGTAATTGTTGTCGCCTATAAAAACCGAAATCTGGCATTTCCACTCCCAAATTCAACTGGAAGTTACCATCACAAGAGAGATTCAAATATTGTTGAACCAACTGACAATTTAAGGTACAAACCATAATCACATTAGCCTCTACGATTTAATGTTGTGATTGAATTTTTTGAGTAACATGTTTTAAGTTCTATGTTGCTGTTCTGATCTTAGATTTTTAAACAAAGCTTGCATCATCAGAAACCCAGAACAAGATGTTGCCCCGGACGGCTCAGCCTCAAATCCATGGAGTCTTTGCACAGTAGACCAAGTGGAAGAGCTAAAAGCACTTGTTAAGGTCTTACCTTTATGGTCTACAGGGATCGTAATGTCTATTAATTTAAGCCAAAACACATTCCCTGTGCTTCAAGCTAGCTCTATGGACAGGCATCTTACAAAAAAGTTTCAGATTCCCGCAGGATCTTATGGAATGTTCAACATCATCTCTTGCGTTATGGGTTATTCTTTATGATCGTGTGATTCTCCCTATGATATCGAAGATCAAGGGTAAACCAGTAAGGATCGGTGTCAAAATAAGGATGGGAGTGGGCTATTTCTTACATGCATTGCCATGGTAGTTTCAGCCATCGTCGAGAACGCAAGACGAAGGGAGGCAATTCGAGATGGATTTCAGAACAACCCTCAAGCAGTTTGAAAATGTCTGCCATGTGGCTTGTGCCACAGTTTTGCTTAAATGGCTTTGCTGAGGCGTTCACTGCAATAGGGCAGACAGAGTTGTTCTATTCAGAGCTACCCAAGAGCATGTCTAGCATTGCAGCTGCACTCTTCGGACTTGGATTGGCTGTGGCAAATTTACTCGCTAGTGTTGTCGTGAGCATAATCGATGGTATTACTTCAAAAGGCGGTAAGGACAGCTGGGTCTCGAGTAACATAAACAGAGGTCGCATTGACAACTACTATTGGGTTCTTGCCATATTGAGTTTCATCAATCTATTCTATTACCTCCTCTGTGCCTGGGCTTATGGACCAACTGGTCGACAAGCAACAAAAGTTAAGGTCTTGCCTGGAAGATGAGTTGTCTAAAATTAAAACCAGGTTAAAGGACTGCAGAAGAAGATCATACTGATGGATTGTTGTTAGTTTGAGGAATGTTTTTAGAATTACCGTTGCAGTTCAAATTTGGCAAAAAATAAGTATGCTGGTGTTTAGTAAGTAGGAAATATAGTTTCTGAAACCATATAACATCTTTTATGCATATCATTTGTGTGAAATTTCTTCTCTAATCTCTTCCATACGCCATTCTTTACCTTCTTTTACATTGTAATTTTTTAATCAGAGCTTCATTGCAGTAAATAGTGGTTTGGCACGAGTCTGCTGATTGAGTCTTTGGTTTACTTTAAACTGTGTTTTAAGTTGCTTGATGCCTAAGTATTTATAATAAATTTTAATAAAAAAAAGTATTTATAATACATATTTTGTTAATATCAGTCTGAAATCTTTCTGTTTATCACAGCAAACAGTGTTTTTGAAAAAAAATTAATTGTCCATTAAATAATTCTTTCTGGGTTTGCAACATTCCAAGCATACAAAAATCAATGATTCCAATTATTTAATGTCTAGAATAAAAAGATCATTTGCTACATTATTAATTCATATTCTTTCTCTAACCAAAACAACAAGCAAATGGGTGATAATAAACAAAGGGACAACGCAGCCGTCCCCACTTTTTCTTGCGAGCCAAACGAAAACAAATTAATTATTAGTCCATATTCCATTGTCTTACTCATAGGTACAACTACCATTTGATTATTTTCCATCCAACAACCATCCTTCATCCATATATATATATATATATATATATATACTGATAGTATGTAAACATGCAAAACCCACCCCGGTCCATTCCCTCACCCCACCAACGAATCGATCACTGAAAATAACGCAGCAATGAGGCTCATCAGATTGTAAACGTGTCTCTACACTCCCTTGCTGCCGGTAAACAAGTCATTCTCGTTGGAGTTCCCGGTGCTTTCACTCCTGGATGCAGGTAAACCAAGTATAGAATTATATTATGTATTGTATTTATTATAGAAAATTTTGCAAGTGGCTCCTTAACTCCCATATATTGTCTTTGTTTTCTCAATTCCATGCAGCTTGAAGCATGTTCCAGGTTTCATTGAAAAGGCAGAGGAATTGAAGTCAAAAGGCATAAGTGAAATCTTGGTACTAAGTGGTAATAATAAACTTTATAACTTCCACTTGTTGAATTCATTTATAGTAAAAGATGAGTGGAAAATGAAAGTGGCCTTAATTGTGTGGGGTGTGGTGTTGCAGTTAATGACCCATATGTGATGAAGGCATGGGCAAAGTCATACCCAGAAAACAAGCATTTAAAGTTCTTCTCTGATGGCTCAGCAGCTTACATGAAGTCTCCTGGGCTTGAGCTGGATGGGTCGGACAAAGGTTTTGGGATTCGATCAGAAAGGTTTGCTCTGCTGGTTGATGATCTTAAAGTCAAAGTTGCTAACATGGAAACCGGTGGGCAGCTAAAAGTTTCCAGCGCTGACGATATGCTTAAGGCTCTTTGACCTCATTCATCAATTCCTCCTGTCCTTTTGTGTTTGTAATTCTACTGCAAAAATTGTTTGACAATAATGTTTTCAGTGTGCACTGTTAAAGAAATCAAAGCTTGTGCTACTTAATACTATGTTGCTTTTTAGTTCGACAACATGAATTTAATGTTTTTGTTAGGATAGAAATTATAATGCCCCTATTATTCATAGATAGGAGGAAACTACGCCATGATCGATTAGTACCTTCTTGATGTAACGACTTATGTCTCATCTCATATTAAAAAAAACGAAATATAAAAAATAAAGTTACTAAAAACTTACCTTGGATGTAAAGAAATAGATAAAAATGAACAATAAGTAATTACTCCCCCAACATAATGTAAAGAGTGAGTAAATTTATGTTTCAACAGGTATCATTGAAGTTTTTCGTTTACACGTACGAAATTGAATTTCAAACAAATATTTTATTCTATTATCTCTACGTCTAAGACATAGTTTTGAATACAATTATTTGGTGTGGAAAAACAAACATAGTTGATTTCTCAAGTTTTCAACTGCATAAATTGTAGAATCTAAAGAAACTATAATTCAGGTATATGTTTCGAATAAATTAAAACGAGATATGTTAAGAAAAAATTTGTTCCCATGATTCGTAAATGGCAAAGTTCAGTTTATGAAATGTTCAACCAGAATTGAAAGAATACGAAATTCAGATTTTCAAACACAACCTATTTTGGGTTCTTTCTTCGCTGATTCTTATATGGGTCGTTTAGCTACCATTGGCTTGGGTTCGATTGCCAGTTTCCTGGTAATTAGTTACCTCTTTCTTTTGTCTTCTACAATAGTTGTTATGCTTAACTGGTCTTACTTACATGTTTCAGGGAGTTGCAATATTATGGTTAACAACAGTTATACCACAGGCAAGGCCTCCTCCTTGTAAGTTGTAACACTTCAACTCACAGCTGCAAATTCGCCACAGCAGGCCAGATGGCTATCCTAATCTTTGCCTTGTTTTTCAAGTCCATCGGAGCCGAAGGCATTAGGCCTTGTTCCATGCCATTCGGTGACCAACAAGAATGAAAAGATCCTGGAGAGCTATTTCAGTTGATATTATGCTGCAGCATCCCTCGGTGGCTCCTTTGGTTTGACTATTGTTGTTTATATCATACAAGTCTATGGATGGAATATCGGATATGGTGTTTAATGCCACCTTTTGGTGGATTTTAATTTTCAACAATCTCCCACTTGAAGATTTGATTGGAACAATCATATCTTTACACCATTCTTTCTACCTTGTACCTTAATGTTGCTTACGTCTCTGACAGGCCACAAGAGGATCGACACCAAGTAAATTTATCAGTATTGATCGCCTTCGTCATGAAATCTTCTATGTTGTCTTTGGTATGGATTTTATGTATATCTATCGTCCCTTCTTCCACCTTTTCACGAATGAAGTGGTACCGAACTCGTATGTGCTTTGTCCTTGAATGAAATGCTAGATTCCTTGCTAGATGCAAGACGCTTTGACTGTCACAAAACATAAGACATACTCTTGATTGTGCCCAAGCTCCTCCAATAGCATCTTCAACCAAATTGCTTCTTTACTGGCTTGTGTAGCTGCTACTACATATTCTGCCTCTGTTGTGGATGTAGCCACAACTGACTGCAATTTTGAAACCCAACTTACAGCTCCACTAGCAACTTTGAACACATATCTTGTGGTAGATTTGCTTTTATCCAAATCCCCTGCATAGTCAGAATCGATATACCCATTGATAAGTAAGTTTGATCCTCCGTATCATAATGCAACATTTGAGGTCCCTTTGATGTATCTCAGGATCCTCTTTACTGTATTTCAATTCTTTTTGCCTGGATTCGTCATGTACCGACTAACCACTCCCACTGCTGATGCATATGGTACTCGAGACATCTCCATCCTCTCTTCTTCACTACTATGACTCATACTGGAGGATAATTTGAAGTTAATAGGAAGAGGGGTAGAAATTGACTTACAATCTTGCATGTTGAATCGTGACAAGATCTTCTTCAAGTAATTCTTTGTTGAAAGTCAAATCTTCTTATCACTTCTGTCTCGGTAAATTTGCATCCCCAGAATCTTGTTTGCTGATCACAAGTCCTTCATTTCAAATTCCCTAGCCAGTTGTGCCTTCAATTCTTCAATATGATATTTGTTGGGTCCTACAACCAACATGTCATCCACATACAACAACAATATAACAAAATCGTTATCACCAGACCTCTTGAAATAAGCATAATGGTCTGCATTAAGTCTGTTTTATCCAAGACACATAATGAAAGAATCAAATCTCTTATACGAACACCTCGGCGCCTGCTTTAGACCGTACAAAGATTTGTTCAACCTGCAAACCAAGTTCTTTTTTTTCTTTTTCTTCAAAACC